>NC_141250.1:20646149-20778649 GCF_054856555.1 Leptonotus elevatus | reverse complement strand
TCCGTCCACATTTCATAAAAAGTATCTATTCTTGTCAAATGGCTTTTATGTAACAAGCTTTCACTCGAACAGTGAAGTAGTACATTTTCAATCTGAACCAGGACGTTGCAATTTTGCCCAGCAAGCATTTATTGATTGAACTTGACTTGGATGAAAAATGGAAGGTCGCATCACCATTTTAAATCGGGAAATGTCTGCGCTGTTCTCATCACTCTGCTCGCCAGAATTCACACACTCGCTTTTCTGTCCACACGTCAACTTCGCCAAAATAGCGTCAGACCAACGGTTTACCTGCACCGACGCTTAGACGTGGTCTGGGCAGGTTTAAGCTTCGATCAATTCTCTGCACCGTCTATGAAACGACAGCTGAAGTTCATGCTCATGTTTCTCGGGAATTTCTAAAGCCCCGAAGCTTGACTGTAAAGTAAAAACAAATTCTGATTCGAATATTATTATTTGATGTTTAAGGCAAACAGATAGATAGATAGATAGATAGATAGATAGATAGATAGATAGATAGATAGATAGATAGATAGATAGATAGATAGATAGATAGATAGAGAGAGAGAGAGAGAGAGAGAGAGAGAGAGAGAGAGAGAGAGAGAGAGAGAGAGAGAGAGAGAGAGAGAGAGAGAGAGAGAGAGAGAGAGAGAGAGAGAGAGAGAGAGAGAGATCACTAGCTTGATAGTTAGTTAGCTTAATAGCTAAACTGCTCGGGATAGCTTGCTAGCTTCATAGCTAGCTTGATAGATAGATAGATAGATAGAGAGAGAGAGAGAGAGAGAGAGAGAGAGAGAGAGAGAGAGAGAGAGAGAGAGAGAGAGAGATCACTAGCTTGATAGATAGTTAGCTTAATAGCTAAACTGCTCGGGATAGCTTGCTAGCTTCATAGCTAGCTTCATAGCTAGCTTGATAGATAGATAGAGAGAGAGAGAGAGAGAGAGAGAGAGAGAGAGAGAGAGAGGAGAGAGAGAGAGAGAGAGAGAGAGAGAGATTATTATTTGATGTTTAAGGCAAACAGATAGACAGACAGATAGACAGATAGACAGATAGATAGAGAGAGAGAGAGAGAGAGAGAGAGATTATTATTATTTGATGTTTAAGGCAAACAGATAGACAGACAGATAGACAGATAGATAGATAGATAGAGAGAGAGAGAGAGAGAGAGAGAGATTATTATTATTTGATGTTTAAGGCAAACAGATAGACAGATAGAGAGAGAGAGAGAGAGAGAGAGAGAGAGAGAGAGATTATTATTATTTGATGTTTAAGGCAAACAGATAGACAGATAGAGAGAGAGAGAGAGAGAGAGAGAGAGAGAGAGAGAGAGAGAGAGAGAGAGAGAGAGAGAGAGAGAGAGAGAGAGAGAGAGAGAGAGAGAGATCACTAGCTTGATAGTTAGTTAGCTTAATAGCTAAACTGCTCTCGGGATAGCTATCTATCATAGCTAGCTAGCTAGCTTGATAGATAGATAGATAGATAGATGCTGACGACGTATGAAGTCTTTTGAACCATGGCTTCTACTTTTGTCGGTGCGTCTATTCTAATTTTTCCCTCCCACACTAAGACTAAATAAGCCGGCAGATAAATGTACACAAATAACCTGCTGCTATTTTCTCTCTCGCTGACGTCATTTTTCTAAGTGGTGATTCATCGAGGCGGAAATCTCCATTTCTGACTTTTCATCCAACTTGTGTTTGACCGCCTGTGCCGTTATTATTCAATAAAGCAGCACGACGCCCACTTCTTTGACTTGAAAACACTTTTTAGTGGCAGCTCGTAAATGAGTAAACGCGTTTTTGTACACTTGCACAGGTTTATGCATAGTTTAAAACCCACGCAGTCGTTTCCGGGATAAACATGGTCGGCCATGACGGTGACTGTTTCATGAAGAAAAATATTTCTTTCTTATTCTGAATCATCCATTTTGCATAATGATTTGGTGGCCGTCCATTGAGCATGAATTGAAATGTCGCCCTGACAGAGGTTCGAGCGCTTTTTGACCAAATGTAAACAAATAGTTAAAGTCTTTTGTTAGCTGCCTATTTCGCAAAATGTGTCCGTGAGTGAACTGTTTTTAATTTTCACCCCGCTGCTAAATACAGTGGCACTAAACGGAAGGACGATCGTGCCAATGTGAGAAGATAAGCAGAGAGAGCAAAGATTAGCACCGATTCTTGTTAGCGTTAGCTTCTGACAACTGGCATTTACTCAAATTTGACAAAGTTGTCAACATAAGGCAAAGAATTAATTTTGTACTATGCTAAGTGACAAAGTAATTTGGCGGCTTTTTGATGAAGTGCTGCTTCCAAAACAGAAAATACAATCCAATTTTTATGGCTTTTGTGTGTGTGCCGTTGATTTGCAGTCTGGATGTGGCAAGATGAACATTTCAAGCTCTAGGGGGGTTGGGGGGGGGGGGGGGGGTTCAAGGTCTTCAGGAACACAAGAAGTGGCAAGATTTGGTGCTGGTCGCTTTTTTTACTTACTAAGTTGGCAACGGCGATTGGCCTTTGCTTCAGCTCAATGCCCTAGCTCCGCCCCCCTGGCTTTGACCGGCTGACAAAAATGAAAACAAACAAACAAAACTCTAAATGGGGTTTGAGGGGGTTTGATGATTTTGAATTTGAATGGAGTGTTTGCAGCAAATGAAATCCACTTGAATTTAAATGCACGTCTCAGAAAGGAAAGAACAAAATAATTGCCTCTCTCGTTGTTGCACACGACATTTGAATGCAATCAGCTACATTTGATTGTGTTCAGGGACAATATCATTACGGTTACTATGAAGAAATGAACTTCACAGCCAGGTCACAAAAGTGAGTGCAACGATCCCACACCGCCCAATCAGCCGCTCACTGGAAAATGCAAACAAACGTAGAACCCCCCCCCTCCTAAAAAAAAAAAAACAATCATTCAATGAATGGCAACCCACTTTCAACAATTCTCTGCACTAAAATTGGCCACCGGGGGCAGCACAACACAGTCATGCAGACACAAACAAAGACGACTTTCACAACGACTGCAAGTCCATGTTACCTTTTCGTTATTTAATCTGCCGGGTCGGGCTAATGCTTTTGTTTTCTTGACGTTTCAACTGGTCTGCCTGAACAGGGTCCGGTTTTGACAAAAAGTGTCGGGTGGCGGAAAAGAAAGTACCCGAAGCGGAGGCTCATGATTACTCAAGTCAGGTCAGAAGGTCGACTGCAGTCAAATGAGCCCAATGAGGCAGACGCGGTTTCTCGTTCCCGCAAAACGAGCCGTGCATGCGTCTGGCGGATTAGAGGAAGAGTCGTGCGTGCTCGTCTTTCTATTTCGCTTGGAACTCTGCAGCTGTCAATCACGCGCTCACACACACACACACACACACACACATACGCACACACACATATGCACATACCTGCGCTGACATCTAATAAGACCCGGAGACCCAGGGGGCGGACTTCATAATCGCATGTCTGACCTTTTGACATCGTTAAATGGGGAGCGGGATCAAGGGCAGATTTTCTTCAAAGAAATGTAGAAATGGTCGATTTATCCCGCATGGCCTTAAAAAATGTCCGATTCTTCTTTAGTTTTTCTATGAAACGCGGCGTCGCCAGCTTTGCCGAAAAACTCTTCAAATCAAATGGTTTTTTTGTGCTCTTCGTGAAAGATATGTCAAGATGAAAAAAAAACGATACAAAAAAATACATCTAAATCGGGAATGAATACAGTAATTGGTGTCAAGGAAGTTTGTCAAAGTGAAGCTAAGTAAGATTAAAAGCCACACCGTCTTTTGACTCCTCCTCCTTCTTCTTCTTCTCCCATGATATTTCATTTGTGTGTGTGTGTCATTTCTGAATCGTTGTACCCTTGATTTAATTTTGACTAAAGTGAACAAAAGCCAAGACGAGCGTACGCGGTTTCTTTTCATCGACGAAGCCGCGGATACCGACTAGGAAATGAGCTAAAGCTTTACTAATTACGAACCGAGCAATCGTTTGGAATAATTTTTATTATTTGAAAATGGTCCAAATCCTCTGATTTCAGCATATCAACAGTAATTGTTGACGGATTTCTGTAGTCCTCGATGAAAGAAGACTGATTATCTTCTGCGTTTAATCAAAAATAAGGCAATTGCAAACATCTGTTTTTACTTTGGAAAACAATGACCGAACCCGTAACATAGTACAACATCAAGTCCCCTTTTTTTTTCAATAGCTATACAAATCCAAAGTACAAAATAATAAGTAAATA
This sequence comes from Leptonotus elevatus, assembly GCF_054856555.1. NCBI lineage: Eukaryota > Metazoa > Chordata > Actinopteri > Syngnathiformes > Syngnathidae > Leptonotus > Leptonotus elevatus. The sequence continues at coordinate 20,774,410 of NC_141250.1, read as the reverse complement.
AATAAGTACAATAATCAGGGAGAAAAATACTTTTGTAATACAAAATTACAAATGAATGCAAAATTCTAATGAATCGGATTAGTCGATTAATCGATTCATGGATTTAAAAAATATTTAAAATCTTGGATTAGTGGCCCACCAGACGGCACAGGCGATAATGTGCCATGCTGTAAATACATGTGCCATAATATTGAATGTCTCAACTCAGACATCAATTGAAATATTGCAAAGAATAAAGCATAGCAATGAAAGCTCAGCGCGTCGGTGCGGCTCGCGTCGGTTCCGGCGCTATCTACCGAGTCCAAAGTGCCATTTTGCGGTCCTCCTAACGAGCTATTTTAATGGGGCAGCAGTTAAGCGGCTAATTAGCTGCAGTTATCTGGCCTTGCAAAACGGCGGCGAGCAGATTGTTTGCCAGGCGCGCGTGTTGCACTCGCTGCGTCAGATAAGAAGGAGACGCGAGCACAAAAAGACTTTGCGGCGTTTGTTTGTGTGTCTGTTGTCCACGTTGCCGACAATAGAGGCGGGCGCTATCGCGACGCGCAACATTTGCTTTGCTGTGATTCCAGAGTGACGGAAACGTTTGCCTCCTGCTTGTCTGCTTTCATCTTAAAGGACATGAGACGACATTTGGTGTTGTGAACAAACAATAGGACATTTTCTGACATGCAACGACAACATACACATGTTTTTTATAATAACCAGAGTTGCCACAGTTACCTGGAAAAAGTAACTTTATTAAATACTTGACGGTAAAAGTAACTTCGTTTTTTTTTACTTATGGCTTGAATTTAAAAGTAACTAAGTTACAATACAAATTTCTTTATCGTTTACATTCAACAGAGACCAATTCCAATATTTAATTGGAAGTGCATTTTCAACAGCGATGTTTAAGAATAAAGTATGATTTTTTAATTAAAAATAAAATAAAGGAAATTTTTTTTTAAACACATTTATTTTTATTAAAAGAAAAGAGTCTTCATTTATTCCAGTGAAAATAAATGACCTACTGTTTTTATTTTATTTATTATTTATTATGATTATTTATATATATTATGTATTATTCATTCATGTATTTATTTTGAAAATATTAAATAGAAATAGTAATAATAACTTCACTATTTTTTCAGGCAGCCTGTTATGGCTTGTCCTCTTTAACTGTTTTTATTAAATATAAATAAAACAAAGGCAATTTTTTAAAACATAATTATTTGTTTTACTTAAAAAAAAGAGTCTTCATTGATTCCAGTTAAAATAAATGGCCTACTGTTTTTATTTATGTATTTATTATGATTATTTTAATATATTATTTATTTATTAATTTTTTTATTTTTGAAACATTAAATAGAAACAGTATTAATAATTTTAATTTTTTAAGGCAGCCTGTTTTGGCATGCCCTACTGTTAATATTAATAATAAATAAAATAAGGGCAATTTTTTTAAACATAATTATTATAAAAAAAAATTAAGTCTTCATTGATTCCAGTTAAAATAAATGGTCTGTTTTTATTTATTTATTATTTATTATTATTATTGTTTATTTATATTATGTATTATTTATTTATTTTATTTTTGAAATATTAAATAGTAATAGTAATAATAACTTTTTTTAAATAAAATTTGGGGACCTCTTGTGGGTCTTTCTTTTATTGAGCTTGAATATGCCGCGATCCTTGTTTTTTTTTTTTGTGTGTGTGTGTTTTTTATTATTATCTTTTTTCGGTCAACATGAATTGCCATACAGTAACGACTTGTGACATTACAAAGTAACTGTAGTCAGATTACTTCACTGAGTTACGCGTTAACAACCAAGTCAATCTTTTGTTTGCATTTTCCTCAAAAAGTGTCTCAATTCTGCTCCTCCTACATAATAAACGGACCCACGGCAGCGGGTTTTTTTCCAGAGCCGCTTTTCAAGCAAGTTCCACAAAATCCCACAAACAAGACAAACGTCGTGATCTCTCGCAAATCCACATCCTGTTTACAAGCTCGTCTTGTCGTAACGTTTCGTCTTTACAAGCTGTGTTGAAACACTTGAAATTTATCAACGAACCCTGGCATATTTCACGCGTCTATTTGTTCACTGGCAATTATGCGCCGTGACTGACTGAGGCAGCGAAAGCCATTTATGACCCAGCTGGGACGATTTTACGCCGAGAGCAAAAAAAATAATAATAAAAAATACGGCGGGTAGCAAAACACACTGCAACTGTGATGACGCATGCATGAATAAGTCAACGTTATGTGGGTTAAGATGATTTGACACAAACAAACAGACTGTGACACGGAACGGAAGCCACTTGCTTTGCCGTGATTTCAGAGTGACGGAAACTTTTGCCTCCTGCTTGTCTGCTTTCATTTTAAAGGACATGAGACGACGTTTGGTGTTGTGAACAAACAATAGGAGATGCTTTTTATTTTATTTTCTGACATGTAATGACAACATACACATGTTTTTTTTATAATAACCAGAGTTGCCACAGTTACCTTGAAAAAGTAACTTTATTAAATACTTGACGGTAAAAGTAACTTCGTTTTTTTTTACTTATTGCTTGAATTTAAAAGTAACTAAGTTACAATACAAATTTCTTTATCGTTTACATTCAACAGAGACCAATTCCAATATTTAATTGGAAGTGCATTTTCAACAGCGGTGTTTAAGAATAAAGTATGATTTTTTAATTAATAATAATAATAATAATAATTTTTTAATAAAATAAAGGCATTTTTTTTTAAACACAATTATTTTTATTAAAAGAAAAGAGTCTTCATTTATTCCAGTGAAAATAAATGACCTACTGTTTTTATTTTATTTATTATTTATTATGATTATTTATATATATTATGTATTATTCACTTGCCTCAAAGAATGTGTAGATTAATATCTTCTTTTTTTTTTTTTTTGGTGGGATTACATAATTCAAGTATTATGGCAATGGCTATAAATAACAGCGGAGTTGACTCGGCTCGTAGAAAAAGCAACAAACCAATAATGTCGGACATGACCATCAAGTCATCAAAATATCACGTAAACGCTCGCCCGTCAACGTGATCTGTGAACGCAGATGAGATTTGGGTCAGGCGGACGAAGTTCCGCGGATGATTTGCCGCCATTTGGAACGCGGCAAATAAGGACAACGTGGAAGGACTCGCAACACGATGAAGAGTCTTTAATTGTCAAAATTAAAAAGTGGCGTTCATTTAAAGTTTCTTTAACGCCACTAATTGTTTTAACGTGCGATTAATGGCCGCCCCTTACTTGGAAAGCCTATACTGGGGGAAATTCTAGTCGGCGCAGTTCACGTCAAAATTGAGCAGTAATAAATGTCATGATAATGCAACATGTATGTGGAGGCTGCGGTCAAGTTGTATTTTTTCATTTTAAAAATGAGCAACATTTCACGACTTACTTCATGTTAAAGATGAGATCGCTCTTTATGAAAAGAAAAATGCACTGAGCTCTCACCAACGTCTTACAAATGCAATTATGCCATCTAGTGGCAGACCAATGACCTCAAAACAGATCAATGTCACACTCCTTTTTTTTTTTTGATCACCCTAAACAAGTGGCTGATATGACTCCATGCTACAAGCTAGTAAGTGAGCTAGCATTGGTTAGCGGTCAAATTAACATTGTTTGAACGTTAGCCTATAGCTGTTGCATTAATGTTACGTTGCACTCACGAGTAGTACATCATTTTCGTCTCGTGTTTGTTCGTGTTCATAGATTTGAGTCCAGTTTTTATGAAGTGAGCTAAATTTGTGTGTTGACAAAAATATTTGTATGTCGTTTTCGTACAAAATGAACACTATTGTGACGCGAATATCCACATTCAGAATTCAGGTCGGGCCCTTTTGGTGTTTGGAAACAGCCGTCACAATTCACAAATCATATATTGATTTTGTTGTCGCCTTTTTTTTTTTTTCATACAACGCAGATGTACAAAAACTCCTTTTGTGAAGAAGACTACAAGGAATAGTGAATCGGAGAAGCTCGCTAGGCTAACTGATAAGCTAACTGTTAGTTGCTTGATCAAAAAGAACAGAATCACACAAACGCTGGTCGGTTGATGCATTACAGATTGCAGCATTACCCGGAAATGCAGCCGTTTGTTGTGTTCTTAAAGCAATCAACCATGTTAATATAAAGAAGTGGATTATGTGATTTTTTGTGGTTGTTTTGGCCACAGAATGAAGAAATATTGGGATTCGAGAGATTGGATTTTCTGGATGGACGTGAGTTCGCTGCGCCCAAAATGTCACAGCGCTGCCGCGCAGCTCCCAAAAAGCGTAGCGCTCGTTATGTCAGCCCCCGTGGCGGAGGATTTACCAAGTGGACGATCGAGTACGTTAAGAGCTAAATGCTGTGCTTGTTTTTTTTTCCCCTGAAAACCGTCTTTTTTTCTTTTTTCTTTTTTTTCAGTAGTTTCACACTTTTAAAGGAGACATTATGGGGAAACTGACCTTTTAATTTGCTCCCATTCACATCGTTGGTCTCAGGAGTGCCTGCCCACGAACGCGGGGATGACGGTAGCTTAATCCTAATTAGCGCTGGTTGCTAAGCGACCAAACAGGAAGCAGCCCGCTGCCTTTTCCCGATTGTTTGGATGCAAAGTTGGCCGTCGCCCCGATAGTTTGTGTTTGGAAAGTCCTGCCTGACTTTTATTTTTGATGAGGAGGAGGAGGAGATGTGATACAAGTGAAGCATGTAGCGCTAAGCTAAGCTTTTTTTTGTTGTTGTTGTTGTTAAAATGCTAAAAATCACACATCCTGACACATTTAAAAGTAGTGGAAGTCGATCTGCCTGCATCGCCGTGTCTTTGTGTCCTCATTAATTATTACTTCCTCCATTTACAATTGGATGTTAAGTGTGTCGTAATTCTTTATGACTTGTATATTTTTACAAAATAAAACGCATGTCTCTTCAGAAAATCCGCCTAATAAACTTTTCAAAAGTCCTCACTGGATGGCCGGACATGGACCAATTTGTGATTTATTCTCATATCGGCTGCAACCGAGGAAAGAAAGTGTGTTCTCGCACTTTCTTTAAAACTCTTTAAATCCAAATTGTATTTCCAATTTGTTTCACGTCAGCGGAGACTTTTGAGTTTTAATCGGCAAATGTTTTCACTAAGTGAGGCCACAATATGTGTGATTACACCGCCAAGTTGTTGGTTTTGTAATCGTATTAGCGAACGCTACTCAGACAGTTGGGCTGTTGTGGCAGTGACACGTGTAGTTGCCGGGTAGAAGTCTGGTTCGGTGGACACAGGACTTGGAATATTTACAGGACTTTGTTTTCTGATTTTCTAAAAATGGGGAGAAAATTTCATTTTGGCCTATTTTTTTATACGACAACTTAATGTCAACTTTCAAACTCCGTACTACCATATCTATATACAATATCTATCTATGCCAGCAGCAAACAGTGAACAATTGCACGCTCTTCCACTAGATGGCACAATTAACCTGTGTAGCCAGCATTCCTCCAAGAGAAAAAGAGCTTTACAGTGGAAGTCAACCTTAAACATTTCTTGGTAATAATATGTTTTATGTGACCTCACTCATCTAAACATGACATTCTATTAATATTACATTTGTGGAATATGAGTTATGAAGCAAAATCCAGCCGTTTTTATTCATCTCAGGGGGGCGGCCATTTTGCCACTTGCTGTCGGGCGGAGATGACATCACAGCTGCTCAGGTCTCAGGTGACAACCAATCACAGCTCAGTTTCAGAAAACAGGTGAGCTGTGATTGGTCGTTGCCTGAGCAACATTGATGTCATCTTCAGTCGACAGCAAGTTGCAAAATGGCCGCCCCCTGAGATGGATAAAAATGGCTGGATTTGGCTTCATAACTCATATTCCACTAACGCAATATTAACCATATTTAGACTAGTGAGGCTGCATAGAACCTATTATGGTCAAGATTTGTTATTATTGTCAGGGTTTTGGGGGGGTTGACTTCCCCTTAAAGTGAAACTAAAAAGGTTCGAGGCCTCACTCATCTAAACATGACATTCTATTAATATTACATTTGTGGAATATGAGTTATGAAGCAAAATCCAGCAGTTTTTATTCATCTCAGGGGGGGCGGCCATTTTGCCACTTACTGTCGGGTGAAGATGACATCACAGCTGCTCAGGTGACAACCAATCACAGCTCAGTTTCAGAAAACAGGTGAGCTGTGATTGGTCGTTGCCTGAGCAACATTGATGTCATCTTCAGTCGACAGCAAATTGCAAAATGGCCGCCCCCTGAGATGGATAAAAATGGCTGGAGTTTGCTTCATAACTCATATTCCACTAACGCAATATTAACCATATTTAGACTAGTGAGGCTGCATAGAACCTATTATGGTCAAGATTTGTTATTATTGTCAGGGTTTTGGGGGGGTTGACTTCCCCTTAAAGTGAAACTAAAAAGGTTCGAGGCCTCACTCATCTAAACATGACATTCTATTAATATTACATTTGTGGAATATGAGTTATGAAGCAAAATCCAGCCGTTTTTATTCATCTCAGGGGGGCGGCCATTTTGCCACTTGCTGTCGGGCAAAGATGACATCACAGCTGCTCAGGTCTCAGGTGACAACCAATCACAGCTCAGTTTCAGAAAACAGGTGAGCTGTGATTGGTCGTTGCCTGAGCAACATTGATGTCATCTTCAGTCGACAGCAAGTTGCAAAATGGCCGCCCCCGGATTTTGCTTCATAGCTCATATTCCACTAACGCAATATTAACCATATTTAGACTAGTGAGGCTGCATAGAACCTATTATGGTCAAGATTTGTTATTATTGTCAGGGTTTTGGGGGCGTTGACTTCCCCTTAAAGCGAAACTAAAAAGGTTCGAGGCCATTTCAGCCTAAATACTAGCGTCTCCAATCAACCCAACGCCTGTTTTTACATCGGAGTGCCTGGTGAGAGGCCTCAAGAGCAAGAGGAAGCATGCAAATGCCTCAAAAGACGATTCGAACCATGAGCTTCTCGACTGTGAGGCAAAAAGGCCAACAAGTTTGACAGTGCGTAGGAACAAGACACACCCCAAAAAGGAGCGAGCGAGCGAGCGAGACAGCCAGCGTTGTTGTTTGCAAATGTCCTTATGATTTTAAGATTAGGCCCACTAATAACATTGGCATGCTTTCAATACTGGGAAGTGTCATTGAATTGAAAATCCTGCGAAGGAAACAGCAGACGTAAAGGAAGGGAACGCGGCGCGAGCCAAATTCATCCCGGCTGAAAATGAGCATGACGTTACGCCTGCTGAATACAAGATGACGTTCAAAATGTGCCCGGATAAAGCTTAGCATGAAGTCAAGCAAGCATTCTTCCTGTTGCTTGTATAGTTCTTTTCTTTACTTTTTTTTTTTAACTACCGCTAAGATTTTCTTTCATGGCAATCAATCATCAAAGTTGTGGTATTGCGCTTCGCACCGCTGCTCCCACCTTCAGCCATCACATTTCCCTCACGTGTTCCCATTACAATTTGTATCTGTTTAGCAATTCCCATGACTTTTTTCGAAAAGGCTTTAACTTACTTTTACTTAAGCGTATTGCATTTAGTTGAGAAAAAAAAACTTGTTTTTTGGGGGAGCTTTATTTTTTTGAGTATTTTTTTGTAATTTTTTTCTGTTACATAAAAAAAAAATCCCTCTTTTTCAGAATATTTTTTTCTTTTTTTCTGAGTAATTTTCCCGTTTTTTAAAATAATATATATTTTTAATTTTTCAGAATTTTATTTTTTAAATTACATTTTTCTAAATACCTTACACTAAAACATTATTAATACTGTGTGTGTTACTAATTACGGTACATGCATTACCTTAACTGAGCCAGAAGGTATGTTGGAGGTATGTGGGAAAGTGTCCGCTTCCGCTATTAGCGAGAAAGGAGAAAAAAAAATACTACGAAAAACAGAAGAACCAGCTGTTTTTCGGAAAAAATTCCCCCCCGTTTTTCTGAGGAATATTTCCTCCTGTTTTTCGGAATATTTTTCCCGCCCTGTTTTTCGGAATATTTTATATGACAAAAAAACAAAATAAATTAACAAATAATTAATAATTTTTTCAGAATATAAAAAAAAATTACTTAAGCTTCCCCAATTTGTTTTTCAAGTGAATGCAATACGCTTCTGTACTTAGTAGCTTATAAACTTATAAAAGTATATATATATATAAATTATAAATATAAATATTCTAAATAAATATATATAAATAGAAATATAATAATTATAATTATTATAATAAATATATAATATAAAAATATATATATTATATAATAAATAATTAGAAATGATACTTATAGTTTATAAGCAGTATATCCTACCTATAGTTTATATTTACTTTGACAGATTTTGACAATGAGTTGCCCGGCAAAGCCTATTTCCATCGAGGCAAAGATAAACGTAGATTCTCCATTTGAACACCCTCTGAGAGTTAACCAAGATTAGTTTCCTCAAGTGCAAACGTGTCTTCAGATAGCAGAAGTTACACTCAAGAGGCAGATTCAAGTATTTTGTGTTCCTACAATAGTGTTATAGACTGCACATATGTCCTAATACAACCAAAGTCATGCGTGGAAAAAGAGCAATTAAGGCAACTGTGCCAGATTGACAAATGTGAAAACAATAAAGGTTTTCTGTTTGATGAAAATGTCATGTGCTTTTTTTTTTCTCATTCAGATTAAACAATCTCATCCTGGCATTGGATAATTAGTCAGATTTTTCGCAGTGGTGCGCGCGTGCCAATGTTTGCCAGCGCGCATCCAAGCGTAGCCTATTTAGTCGTTGCAATGTTTTGTTTGAGGGGACTTTCAGGAGCTGCGTGTTTGCTTAAAGGCTCAGCCTCATGCTGATCTCGCTGCACTGCGGTTCTCCACAGCTCCGGCGTTGCAATTAGTTCTTACATAACCGCATATTTGTACTTTTTACTTTTTTTTTTACATTTTGGACTGATATTTGGAGGGTATGGATGGGATCACAGGAGGAATTGGAAAACTTGTCCCACCATTTTAGAAACATAAAACACAATGAGGAAATATAACCTTCCAATATGAAGACATTTTTTTTCCCCTCTCACACTCATAACAGATCTCTCGTCTACTTTCCTTCATTCCACATGTTCAAAGTCAGCGTATTAATGGTGGTCAAGCATCGAGCGTCTGAGGTGACCAGATGGTAATAAGTTAGTTCTTCAGTCCTCTTCAAAACATACGGGCACGAATGAAAAATAAAATAAATACAAATAAAATATTATGTATTATATTATAATATATTATAATTGTTATATTATAAAATACAATAATAATACTAATACTAAAATAATTTATATTATAAAATAAAATATAATATAATATAAAACCAGCTGAGGTGGCTGGGGCATCTGGTTCGGATGCCTCCTGGGCGCCTCCCTGGGGAGGTGTTCCGGGCATGTCCTACCGGCTGGAGGCCCCGGGGACGACCCAGGACACGCTGGAGAGACTACGTCTCACGGCTGGCCTGGGAACGCCTTGGGATCCCATCGGAGGAGCTGGCTGAAGTGGCTAGGGAGAGGGAAGTCTGGGCTTCCCTGCTAAAGCTGCTGCCCCCGCGACCCGACCCCGGATAAGCGGAATTGAAGACGGACGGAACGGAACGGAAAATAAAATATTCTCCAGCAGTCTTAAGTCCAATATTCAAGCTAAGTAAAATATCAGCTAATGCTAATGCTAGCCGTTTGCCATCGCTAATTGTTGCGTCCAAAAAAAACCTTCCGGCCTTCGTAATCTGGTGGGAAGACTCCAGCCATTGCTTGAGAGTGACTCAGCATCCTCACCCAGCCTCGCCCCCAAATCAGAAATTGAGTAACTCACAGCAAATGTGTTTTGTCACATATATGAGCCCCGCCCAAGTGCGGCCATGACACTTTTTGGACACCTACGTACAATGCCAAGCCGACTCTCAGCTCCGCACAAATAGAATCCCACACATGCACGATCACACGCTCCACTGAAGCGCCTCAACACGCCGCTCATTAGCCGCTCGGGCCCGATCGCGAAAAACGCACGCACGCACGCACGCACGCCGCGTATACACAAATCGGCGCCATTCGCACGTAAGCAATCATAAAACTGATGAACGGCGAGAGAGCAGGAGGCAACGTAAAAGCAGCTCCGTGTGGATGATGGCTGACATTTTTTTGGGGGGAGGGGGAAAGCGATCGTTTATCTACAGCTCGTATTTTTCTGCGAGATCAAGGGGTGTGTAAGAAGATAATGAGAAGCATTAATAATCCGTACATTTTGATGGGAGGTTAAAATTGGACAGATTTGTAGTGTGGCTCGAGCAGCTCCTCCGCGACTGGAGAGGAAAATGAAGCGCGGTTCGGGACTGCTGATCTGCCCGTCGCGGGTACGGCCGGTAAATTGTTCACGTTTGCTGGCGGTTGGAGAGATGACATTTATCGCGCACAGACACGCCCGGTGACGACTTCTGGCAAGATTTGGACAATGGAAAAATAGATTCTTTGTCCTCCTGCCATGTGATGAAAGACTGAGCTTGACGTTTAAGAAGAATTGATGTTCCATAATAAAAAATAAAAAAAAAGGAAATTGAATCAAACTGAACGATTGAGGAAATTAGATTAATTTTAATGGGGAAAGATGAAATTGAGAGAAGAGTGTTTTGAGTTACAAGGATGATCAGAAAACAAATTCCATTTGTAAATCAAGGCGCCACAATATTTCAATTAAAAGTAGAATTTCCACTTCCCCTTTAAATGTGAATTAATTTCAAACTTGGCACCCAAAGTAAGCACGATGTTTGCTTGTTTCCTCTCCTCCTCCGTCCTTGTCGCGCTATAAATACCGACATATTACTAGTCTGGTTAGATAAATGCTTGTAGGAGGCTTCTTCTTCTTCTTCTTCTTTTTTTTTGATGTTGCGGCATTGAATTGAGCACCCTTTGATGTCGTGTTCTTTCAGTGAAGCCTCAAAAGAAGTCCTTCAAAGAAAAACTGTAACCCGGTGAACTCGTAGACGGAACGAACACAAACTGAGTCGCTCATGATCCCTTTCATAAAACTTCGGACTCCCACAGCGACAAATAACTGCAATAAAACAACTCGAAGGGCAGTCATGTTCACACTTTATGATTCTGTGGAAAACATTCACACACTTTGATAGAAAACTTGAGGTGTCGTGTTGCAGGAGTGAAATTTCTTCTTTTGCCTATATGGACGTTCACTTCATTCCCCACACTATGCGCCTCACTTCTGCATAGTGAACCCTATAGCTCCGCCCCTATCCTCATAGCAACAAAAGCAGTACTCGTGTTGACATGACAACACTTTTTTGACAAACAGCTTTAAATTGTGAAAACAAATGTTAACAGGAGGGATTGTTTAAAAGAGTCAGGGTTTGAGAGTCAGGTTTCAACTGAGGGGTTGGCTTCCATGCACGGTCACGTTTTATTTACAGTTGTCAAAAAAAATCAGTTGAAAAATTCAGCTGTCAGAATGTGTGACCTCTTTAAAGGAGTCGGGTTTCAAAGCAAGGTTTTAAAGAAGGGCTTGGCTTCAATGCAGAGTCACAATTTTTTACAGTTGTAAAAAAAATAAGTTGAAAATTTCAGCTGTCACAATGTGTGACTTAAGGTTTTAAAGGATTTAGGGTCTCAAAGTAAGGTTTCAACGGAGGGGTTGGCTTCCATGCACGGTCACTATTTTTTAGTTGTCAAAAAAATGGAGTTGAAAAATTCAGCTGTCAGAATGTGTGACCCCTTTAAAGGAGTCGGGTTTCAAAGCAAGGTTTTAAAGAAGGGCTTGGCTTCAATGCAGAGTCACAATTTTTTACAGTTGTAAAAAAAAATAGTTGAAAAATTCAGCTGTCAGAATGTGTGACTTAAGGTTTTAAAGGATTTAGGGTTTCAAAGTAAGGTTTCAACGGAGGGGTTGGCTTCCATGCACGGTCACTATTTTTTACAGTTGTCAAAAAAATTTAGTTGAAAAATTCAGCTGTCAGAATGTGAGACCTCTTTAAAGGAGTCAGGTTTCAAAGCAAGGTTTCAAAGAGGGGTTTGGCTTCAATGCACAGTCACAATTTTTTACAGTTGTAAAAAAAAAATGAGTTGAAAAATTCAGCTGTCAGAATGTGTGACTTTGGGTTTTACAGGGGTTAGGGTTTTAAAGTAAGGTTTCAAAGGAAGTTTTGGCCTCCATGCACGGTCACAATTTTTAACAGTTATTAAATTGTGTTGAACTTTTCAGCTGTCAAAATGTGTGACCTTGGGTTTTAAAGGAGTGTTTGGCTTCCATGCACGGATTTTTAACAGTTAAGTTGAAATATTCAGATGTCAGAACGTGTGACCTTGAATTTGAAAGAAGTCAGGGTTTAAGAGTAAAGTTTCAAAGGGGGGTTAGGGTTCCATGCAGCATCATGATTTTGAACAGTTCTCACAAAATTGAGTCGAAACATTCAGCTGTCCGAATGTGTGACAGGGTTCGGTTTCCATGCACGGTCACGATTGACTCATTTGAGTTCAATACATTAGTGTCTTGGGAAAAAAGTACTATTCTCTTTTTGTTATTCAACTCGTGTTCGTAAGAAGACTGATAAAGGTTTCAGCTATTGATACGTCGCCAAACATGCCCGCAAGGCCGAGAGAATAAAATCATTCTCTCGAAAGACGATGGAAGAAATGGAATGGGGGGGAAAGTATTTACTGGATTTGGTGAACTCAAATGGAAAATTGCACTCTATTTAAGGAACAATGAAAACAAATGGAACCTGTTGCGACAAATGGCGGACAGGAGCGGCAGCACCTTGCGTAATTGGCATTCTTGTTCCCGAACAGCCCGTGTGGGCTGTCGTTGCGTGTGTGTGCCGCTCAAGAAAATGAGCCCCGGCAAAGTCTATTTACTGTGACCAGTGGAGATATATTACAGGAGGAAATGTCAACCCAAACACAGGAGATGGTGCAAGTCCATTCCTCAACCAGTCAGAATGACGTGTCAAGTGAAGGTCAAAAAAGAAATATTTGTATGAACGTCGGCAAAATGGAGAATTTTCTGAAATGTGCTCTTTTTTTTTTTTTTGTGTGAAGATTTTGAACATTAACACTGTTGCCTAAAATCCTGTCCAGGGTTAAGTCCAAAGAGATGGGCTCCAGCTTCCCCACGTATTGGCAAAAGCTGAGGCTGGTGGACGGATGTTTTGCATAAACAACAAGCGCACACGCCTTTCCAGAAACACTCGAGGCGACTGGAAGCTGCGAGGTTTAATTAAGGTGCCGCGGGGTTCATTTATCAAAGGCTGTATAAATATATAAGCATGCAACTTCTTAAAGAACTTGGTGAATAAACACGGAGGAGCGCTCGTGTCTGCAGACAAGTAAACACTTCCAAGCAATTTTGTGTCAACAATATTGTTGAGCCTTAAAGGCTACAGGCTGTGATGCATTTTAGGAGTATCGTACACCAGGCAATGAATAGGCTGAATTTGCTTGCATGTGCCGACACTTTATTTATAAAAGTGGAAAGCGAGGAGGGAGAAGCATTAAGTGGCGGAAGTTTTCTGGAGAAACTAAATGCTGCTCCAAAAAAATGGAAGAAAGGGCAAATGAGACTTGAGTTATGAGTATGGAAACCGACCAGGAAGTTGTTTTGAGTTACACAACTCTCATAATGTGCAAGTTCATTGCAGTTAGGAGCAGAAGCGCCAACAAAATATTCCACAGGTGAAAATACTTGAGTTGATATTTTTGCAGTTGACCCAAAAATTACGGTATGTCCTAAAAGGAGTGTGAAACACTAAGTCATATGTTGCGGGCATTTAAAAAAAAAAAAAAAAATAATAATAATAATAAATGCCGCTAGGTGGCATTAGTGTTTCATGTTGGACATTGGTGACAGGAACAGTACATTTTTATTTTCAAATTCAGAGCAATTCTTCAACATGAAGCAACTTGTGGACTACGGGCCATTTCGTTCATTGTCAATGACAACCAGTCAACAATCCCATAAATATATATTTATGATCACATTTATTATTGCTGCATTGTGTTATAGTGACTAATATGTACAACATGCTATGTAAGCTCAAGTATGAACATGCAACAATTGCATTATATTTAATGCTTCTTAGTGCTATTTAAGGTTTCCATGGGAGCACATTCCATTCCATGACTTTTAATGACGGAAAGCGTGATGCATCAAATATGTCATCGTTACAAGACGGAGTGAACGTCGATGGCGTAAATGAAATATTTCAATGGCGCGAAGACTGATTAAGCCTATTTGCTGGAAACTGACACCTGAGCCAACAAATGCTTTATACGCAACAATTCATACGACACGATTTGAAATTCAAAGTGCCTCGAAATTGCAAACGATGTCATGATTAAACATGCAGGCAATAGAAGTTGTGCACGTCTTTTCAAGTTGCTTCACTTGTTACAACCCCCTTATTTCGCGTCGTCGCGAGTTACGACACAAAATCGGACCAGTGCGATCGTCGTGTTGTTGACTTACCCACGATCATCCACAGGAGCGTCTGTTTCTGCTGGGCTGCCCCCATCCTTGCTACCCCCACCCCCCACACTTCCCCTTGACAAATGTCCCCCAAAAACACAAAAGTTATTTGGAAGCACGGGAGCCAACTCAGACCAGCTCGAACCAGAGTCCTGCTGGACGCCGACGAAGACGCATGACGCGCCGATCCAACACAGTCGCACACCGCAGATCTTCGCAAAAAAAAAAAAAAAAAAAAGTCTTCGTGAGGTGCCCCAGCACACAGTCACGTGCAGCCGGGGGCGGGTGGGGGCGCGCGTGCGCGTGCGGGGGTCATTTGCTACCTCTTCCACCCCGGAGACGCTCCACGCGGTGCGCCATGAGACGAAGCAGCTGCGGCTTGTCCGTGTGTGTGAAAGTGTCCTTCCGTGCACACTGGATGGGCGGAGGTGACACTGCATGGCGAGGGGGGGTGGGGGCTGTGGGGGGGGTCTAAACATAGCAATTACGGCACCGGGAGGCGGGTTGAGAGAGGCATGATGAGGGGTAGTCGAGCTGGGGGGGGGGGGGGGGGGGTTGCATTCTTTATGGTCGTTTTCCATTGGCTCATCGCAAACAACTTGTCAACTTCTACTAATATGTGGACAGCAGTCGATGTGCGACATCGAGTGTTAATTGCATTTTAATGAAATGTGCACCGAGGAGGAAAAGAGACTAAATAGAAGAAAAGTGAAGTGATGCCAAACTACTCAAAAAGGGTAATTTAATAACGTTGGCTTGTTGAAAACAGGTGCACGCATGGTTGATTGCAATTGCATGGTCGGTCACTGCCATCTAGTGGTCATTCGGAGCACTACATAGTTGGATTTCCAATCAACATTGTTAATAAAAACCGGCATTTGTCCAACTCTTTTGGATTTGTAAACACCCCACTTGAACACTCCCCCATCTCATTCATGTGTTTATATTTCTTGAAAAACAAAATGTACACAGGTGAAACCTATTTTGTGTACTGAACGGTATAAATACGTTTCTCAACAGAAAATAAACGTTCTCGGAATGATTACGTTTTCTTGCTTGAACGTAAGCCAAAAGCTTATTTAGCAGACTGCAAGACTTCAGGCATGTCTCTCAGACACAACATAATGGCGACAACTTTGCGAGTATAGCAGTAATGTCCTTATAATAAAGTCCCAGGTGAAGCAAAAACCAAAAAAAAAGAAACGAAAAAACGATGAAATGATGTTCCCTTTTCAATGCTATATTCAATTGTTTTACTCTTGACCACGGGCATGTTTTTGATGACATATTCTTATTGCTGATGTTGGCTGTTTTTCTAAAAAAAAAAATAGATTTGAAACAATTGCCAATTTGACATATTGTTCAATAGAGATTTGGAATAAATAAAGCAATGTGTCCCTCCATTTTCTCTACCACTTCTTCGGGGTGAGGCGACTCCCATTGGGCAAACAATCACTGGCTATGCAGCAAAGAAGGAAGCAATCATTGAGGAAATCAGTTCCCAAAGTACTGTATCACGGATTCTATATATTTTTTTTTATCTAAGCCATTATTACTGACCACAAACAAGATCTCAAACTGTAAACTGCCCCGATGATGACAGAAAGTCCATATTCCTTTTTTATTTATTTATTTTTTTATCTTGTGTCAGGCAGCAATAAAAGTCCTTTTTTTTTGTTATCTTGTGTCAGGCAGCAATAGCAACCTGCTGGTATTTTCAAACGTGCCAGTGTGTCTGGGCGTCTCCCAGGCAACTGCGTGTAAACGTGCAGCAGGAGCTATGCAAAGAAGATTTGAAACACAAGAGAGTTGAGAAAGGAAGGACAGTTTTTTTTTTAGTTTTTTTAATCGCATGGCTTGGGAATTTGTTGGCAATGAAACAACGTCACGGTAAGTTAACAGTTTGTTTCAAATGGCAACTTAGCCGAAACAATGCAACTCAAAGCTAAGCTAGATGATGACATCATTTCCTGAGCATCTCCTAAAAGTGTCTAGTGATTTGCGACTAAACGTAGGACCGCCCCCTTTTCCTTTGACTGGTAAACCAATTTGTTAGTTAACCAAGTTGACACAAGGAGATTTCACCTTCATTCTTTCATATATATTTTTTCACTTCACTGGAGCTGTGGAGCGCCCGAAGCTCAAATGCAACTTAAGTCATTGCTCACAAGTAGGCAAAATAATAATAATAATAACTCATTCACTGCCATTGACGGCTATAAACGTCAAAAAAACTTATAAACTATTTCTATTAGTTTAACTTTTTTTCCCCACTTTTGTTAACAAGAGTATGAAAACCTAGAATATTTTTTTTGGTTGTTGAAAAGATTATTAAAAATGAGGGGTGCGGCGATTAAAATTTGTAATTGTAATTAATCGCATGACTTGACTTCAATAGTTAACTCACGATTAATCAAAAATTTTACATCTGTTCTAAATGTACAATCATTTTCTTCTAGGTTTTCATACTCTTGTTAACAAAAGTGAGAAAAAAACCCTAATAGAAATAGTTAAAATGAATTTTTGACGTCTATAGCCGTCAATGGCAGTGAATGAGTCTCCGCTATCTTGGCAACTTTAACAGGCCTTTGAAGGAAGACATCATCCATATGATGCTTGAGGCCATAATTCTCTCGGGAAGGTTTACGCGTACACGCACATGCTTGCAAAACAACAACAACAATTTGTCTGTCTGGCTCACAGCCAGACGTTCTGGGTTTGATTCTCAGTTTCTGTCAGCTGGTATGGCTCCAGATCACCAGTGACCCCGAAAAGGATCAGCAGTAGAATACGGACGGAAGGATTTCTGTCACGCGCGCACAGCTTTTATAAAATACTCTCGGCATTAGTTGAAAAATGTGGGAACATTTTGAATTCAAACGGTAAAGCAACAGGCTTTGGAGAAATAAAGACCAGCCAACGCTTTTGTTGCTCACAGTCAAAAAAAATAAGCTGATTATGATTATGCAGCCACCAACGGTTTTCGTAACTGTAAAGGATCTTACGCACAAGCGGGGGTATTATTTATTTAGCCATTTGGAGGTCCGATGCAAACCCATTTACTGCATTGACAAAGGTTGAATTTATCGTCTTCAACGATGCTTGAAATCTTTCTTGAGCATGAGCCTACCTAACGAGCGAAGAACCAATCATTTTGATCATATTGACCATTCAGAACCGGATTTTAGATCACTTGGTGTACACGATAAGATGTTGCAACAGTCGATTGCATGAGAAGGAAGGGGAGCAGTTGAAACATTTGAATGTGTGTTTTTAAGCACTAAATTAAGAATAAAACAATGTTGTTGTTTTTTTTTAAAACGTTTGAAGACCCCTGTGCTTGCCACGAAATGTGTCTGAAATGAAGTTACAATGTGGTGTATTGTGACATTGCGCAATATGGTTTTGACTTCCTCCAGGTTACTAATTCATCGCGTGGTTATTTTTTAAACCGGGTGCTAGAAAAAAAAAATGAGATAGGTTCACACTCATCCAAAAGCAATAGTTTCATCAAGAAGTCAGCAATGCAAATATGAATTAATAACGAGCACCTCTCCAACTGTCAGTCAAAAATGAGCTTCGTTATATTTGTAAAAGTTAATTTTTTTTTTTTTTTTTTTTTTACAAAGCTCTTGCAAAAGATTTCATTGGCAGTTGAAACGAATGAATTTTTCAGCGAATCCGCGCATGTGCGCGTGCACAGCTCGGAATATTCGACTCTGTTCCTTTCTCTCAAAAACAACATTCCAAGTTCATTTATAATCCGGTTTTTCAGCGCCAAAACCCCCTGAAGTTTTAGCCCCCCCAAAGCCTCCCTTCATGTGTGACTTATGACTAAGAAAAGATTGTTTGTGTGTGCGTGTGCGCGAGGCAAGAACACTCTGACGTGTATTCATTGAAGAGTGCGCGTGTCAAGAGTGTGAATGAAATAAACGGCTTCATGAATGAAGTTAGATTCGAGAGTTACCGTGTGAGGTCTAAGAAGACGCCATTTTCCTTTGGAGCTTGTGTCAACAACGCCGAGTTGAAGGAGGGCGGGGATGTGGACTCCCAACGTTTGAAAAACGCTTGGCCCGCTGACCACTGACTCGCACCCGGTGGTCTCAGTGAGCACAACAGGTCCAAGAGTTGACTGCACGCTTGTGTTCTTGTCATCTATTATTTCTACGGCAGATGCCGACGTGGCACTGTCAGAACGGCGTCCGGATGAACACGATTGTGGCCAGGATTTCAATTCGGACCCCGGACATTTGGACCTCCAGTTTGACCTGGAAAGCTTCACAGAACAGTCACTTCCAAGTCACCGCCACCAATTTCTAGCCTACGGCCCACAAGGAGGTAAGTCACGTAATTTAACTAGAAATTGTGTTTATAGATGCTAACTTTCGTGTTTAGAAAATAAATATAACTCAACGTGTATGTCGAATAAGCCGAATTGCTGATTTTAATGATAAAATAATAAGTCATTATCGTGTTTGAATTTGATGATGGTTATTTGATGATTCCAGCAACTCGTGGGATCTTCAGGGTGTCAACCAGACCATTGCGAAAGCCCCAGACAGGGTACGGAGTTTTTCCAATGACTATTATTACGACGCTAGGTTACTTAGTGAGCTACAAATATCAAACTTGAGAGTATAATTGTTTGGCCGGGTTAAAAAAAAAAATGTGCCCAAGTATTCCAGTGGAACAATGGCTACTTTAAAGAAGACCATTTTGATGATGTCGTCACTGTTATCGACATCGATTCCACTTGACACTTTTAAAGCCTTCGGTTCATCATCTGTCTGCGATTCAGCTATGCCAGAGGGTCCCTGGTTGATAAAAGAGAACCTGCGCTAACGTAGTATTAGTCGCAAACTTGAAATTCGTTTATCTGAGCCCCCCCCCCCGTGTATTTCAGTTACTTTGATGGAGCATGTTATTATTGTTTTCTTGTTTTCTTATTTATCTCTATTTATGCCGTTTGGATCCTCTTCGTCAAGAGTGAGTGAATGGGAGTGGGTGGGAGGGAATGGCTAAGGTGGGACAGGGTGGGACGGACTAATGTGTGCGGGTGGGTGGGGTCCTTTGGCGCTACGACCTTCCCTGCTGCTCGCTTAGCTTACCTCAGAGCCAGAAGCTTCATTCGCACACAGACAGAAAACAAAAGCTAAGCTTAGAAAAAGAAAAAGAAAAAGAAAAAGAAAAAGGGCGGAGGGAAGGACTGGAGATGGAAAACAAGCATCTGGCAGCCGCAGGCACAAAGAGGTAATTAGTTAGTCCCAGGTAATTGCTTCACCCGCAACCAAATGTACTGTACGCAGTTGAACATGCTCGCCATAGCTGAATACTGTTGCTAGCGACATGTCTATAACGTGTGACTTCAAAGCAGACAAAGAAGATGAGGCGAGTCCTCCCGTAGGCCAAAAGACGGAAAGGCCGATGGAGATGACGCAAGCCTGCCAGGACGCAGTGATAACGAGCAGGTGGGCAGTGTGGGAAGCATGTTTATGCCCTTTTTCCCCCCAAGCATCTGTTTATACGGAATTACAAACACACAAGAGCAAATGCGTGTACAGTTAACACACACGGCACCGCCGTGACTGCAATTGTCAACAAGTGCCTCCTGCGTTGACATCAGCATGAGAACGGCGACTTCTCGGGTTACACTGGCAGAATTGTATGCAGCCACCTGTCACTGTGTCCAGAGGACAACCTGTTCTCCCCAAACAGGTTAGAAACAGAAGGACGGGGAGTGAGTTGGGGGGAATGAATCAGCCTCATTGTCTCTTACACGAAGCCTCACTTTTGGATTAAGTCCAAGTGATCCAAGAAGACAAAAAGTTCTTTGAAACAGTTTCTATTTTCTTGTGTTGGATTATTAACATTGTTTTTCTGTTTCAATATTATATTTTTCAAAGTGTTTTTGATTTTAGTTAGATATGTTACAACTGTTCCCCATGTGTGGTTAGTCTGTGGTCTTTGTTCTCTTCCCTGAGGAAGTAAGGTGTCTGATTTAATCTAAATAAGAGGTGTCTGACCAAAAGGGCCGTCTGCGTGAATTCCTGGTGCCAGGAGGCTCCCAGGAGCCAAGTGTTTACCCACATCCTGAGGTAAAGATAAGGAGAGGGGGTGTGTAGACTTGAAGACTCTTGTCTTGACAAAGAGTGCCACATAGGTTGCTCTATGCCTGGAGGGGCAAAAGGTACCGCTTTGTCAATAAAGTAATGTACAGTATCAATCCGGTTCTAAACACGGATCACGATGTAAACTCACATCTGTGTCCGCGTAACCTTTTTCAGGGCAACTTTGCCGAGCTTAGGCAACAAATGCAGGCACCGGAGCCATTTGTATCCTGTTCCTTCTCCAGGACAGCTGGCTCAGAGAAGCAACCGCCTGCCTGTGCCCCCGACACAAAGGTACAGAACACAGTGGAACGAGGGAACGGGGATAGTCGAGCTCTTGGAGCTTGGTTTTGACTCATTTTCTGGACTTGAGAAGGTCTTAACTAAAGACAAATGCTAACGCAAACACTTCAATGTCCACAGAGTTTATAGAGGTTTACTTTTAGACTATTGTTAGTTTGAACGGTTAGCAAATCCACAGCTTCTAATTCTTTGTTTCTAGCCAATGAGATCTTGTATGTCCTTGTATCTCTGCCCCCCCCCCCAACCCAACCCCCATGCGTCTTTAGAATCATTGGTTTTGACTGGTCTCTGGTCCTGCTCATTGTTCAGACTTAAAACACACTAGTTTAGTTTTCCTTTTGAATTCCAAACCATACAGTTTTCTTTTTGAATTCCAAACCATACTGTTTAATCAGTAAAGTATCCAATGAGGTGTTGGGGGCATCTTACTTCCTCCTGAATGTTGAACATACATAGAGAGACAAGTTGTAAACACAAAGTCTCCAGTAAAGTTCGTAATCAAAATGCAAACGAGGGAAATATAATTTCCAGTTTGTTGTTGGCAGACTACCACTCGTTGACAGGAAGGGATTTGGATATTAGCATCTCTGGGGGCATTTCAATTTGTAAAGACCTGCGCTCTGCAATCCCTCCGATGGTCAGGCAGCAATAACCGTCATTCATACAAAACATGCGCTCGGGACTGTCAAGCTAGCACGACACTGGGACAAAACAACAGTCAATTAAACTCAAATTCTTGTGTCCCTCACAGGCAGAGAACAAGAAGTGTGCTCAACGCATCTCCATCCTCCTTTGGCCTGCTATCCATAGCAGAACCGAACAAGCTCAGCCAATCAGCTCCAAGCATAATGGAACCACTACTGCGTGCCAACTATGTGCTTCAAGCCCGGGCGCACATTCAAACACGTATGGACAACATACAGATATTTTGTTTTGTTACAAGAAGTTGGGTTTTCCAATGAGGTCTGAAAAATGTACATCATGAATTGTAATTCATAAAATATCACGTGTGTATGCAGGACTGGGCTCTCACGAAGCAATCAGTCAACAAAAGGTGGGGTTCAAACAGCAACTGGCCATTTGCCATATTCTGTATTTGTAGCCACTGACCCGAATTGTTGTTGATATATTCTCTGACATTACACCAGGGTCCCATACTGGCTCTGCAACCGGCTTCACCTCTCCGGACACCCAAGCAGCTGGCCCCACTGGACCTCAGGCTAAGAGACAACTCTACTGCAATAGTGCTAAAGCACAGTGTTCCCTTGAAGCCCATCAGCAAGAGCCCAATTTCTCGGACCCATATTGGGCGGAGATTTTCATGGGGCGCCCCACGTACCAGCTCGCTCACCACAAGGGGTGGCAGTGAAGACAGCGGGTCCAGCACCAGCAGCCAGAGTTCTACTGATCTGGAAGATGAGGATTGCGAAAGGGAAGACATTCACGTGATGTTCGCAGAGGCCAGGCATCCCGAAGACAGCGAGTTCTTCAATGGGAAGATGGGGCCGAGTTTAAAAGCTCAGTCGCAAAGCTGTTTCATTTCAGCGAGCCACAAGTCAACAAGCACAGACCTACAGAGACCAGAGCCTGTGAGCTGTCAGGCTTTGATCAATTGCAACCACGCAACGCAGGATTACAGTATGACCCCAAGTGGAGACACAGCGAAACACAAAACACCAATCTCAACAAAGTGTAGCTGCACTAAGACTGATGAGCAAGCAAATACAAGAATTAAGGGTTACTTAGATAATGATCCAGCAACTGCAAAAGATTCCAAGATAGATGAGGTTGTTTCTTGTAAAACAGAGGGCGCCAAGTTAAATAATAGCTCTGCTTTTCTACAAAGCCCATTAAAATGTCCAATTAACAACCAATGCACGGGTCGCAAGCCAGCAAAAGTGAAGGAAGCATTCAAGCCTGCCCAAAGCGCGGCAAAAGAATCCAGTCCAAACTCTGAACTGAGGACAAACCTGCCCATTAGCGGACTTGGACACAAAGACATAAATGTCTTTACCCCGAACAAGACCCCTAAAAAACTCTCTCTGTCCAATCAATCCAGAGATAATACTGGAAGAAGCTTTGAACAAATTGTGACTGAACAGGTTAGGGACTCTTTGGTTAACTCCAAATCGGTTAAGGTTAGTAGAACCTCTAACAACTCCTTACCAAGGAAAAGGGGTACTGTTAGTGCACATAGCAGAAAGGCAAATCCTGACAAGTTGTGCACTAACCAAGCACCAAAGTGCCCAACAGCCAGAGAACCCAAAAGTGCACGGCAGCTAAGCAGTCCAGATGTCGCTGGGAAACAAAGATCAAAATCTGCCGTGGACTTCGTCACATACCAAGACGTGTTTACAACGATTCAAAGTGAGAGTGAAGGACCTGCTATTCATGAGATGTTTGCCGGTCCCATCTACGATAATCTTCGAAACCCAGTCAGCGGCGAGGACAAACACTTGCAGTCCGCCCTTTCCAGGAAGTCGCAAGAAAAACGTACAGTCAAATACAGACCCTTGAAACAAGTGCAGACGAAGATAAAGAGAAGCCCAACAGGGAAAGCGGTGGTTGCAACTAAAGGCAAAGCAAAACTTGCACCCTCGCGGACAAAAGCTCACTTCACGCATGCAACAAAGCCGGCACACAAAAGGAACAGCGGGAAACCTGAGACGACAGTAGTTTTTGTGAATGACGGTGTCATATGCAATAACACTCTAGAAAAGATTGAAGATCCAACATCATCGAGCATAGAAGAAGATATTTCTGTACTGAAGCCTGAAACACTAAAAACTGATGAAAAATCTGTGCGCTTTACATGTAGAACTATGGAAGAAAGAACTTTAAATTCAGCAGATATCAGAAATCTGCCAGTGCTGAGAAATCAAGTGACTCCCGAGTCATCAAAAAACAACCAAATGCCAATAAATGAAACTGAGAAATCTTATCACAGTAGTGACCAAACTGTTACGTCACCAGATTATCAGAAGTTTCTGAATGGTGTGGGGGATGGGCCACTTACAGATGACTTGCTGCAATGTCTGGCTGAAGAGTTGATCTCACTGGATGAGAAAGATATTACTACTAGCCCGTGTCCCCCAAACTTGGACCTGGAGAACAAAAAAGGAGACAGTCACATATTAGAAAGCAATGCTTACTCTGGGGTAAATCTGAACATAAATACATGACCAGCAAATGAATTCAGATTTGGACATTTAAAATCTTTCTTTTAATTCAGGTTATGTTAACGGACTTGACTGCCTTGCATGGTTCCGGGTTAGGTGATGCTATTTCGTGGACGAAGGGCGAAGTCCTTGGCCGTGGAGCCTACGGGACAGTAAGTCTATCAAGTGCTATTTCCACCTCTGCCTAGGTTTAGACCGGGGGTAGGCAACCCTGGTCCTGCGGGTTTTAGATGGCTCCCTCCTCTAACACAGGTGAGGATCATTATTAGGCTTCTCCGGAACTTGCTGATGACATCTAAAACACGCACGACTGCGACTCTCGAGGACCAGGGTCGCCTTCCCCTTGTTTAGACCTTGTCCCGACTTCCCAAGTGATACATTAATGAACCTGGTCTTGGGGCAGACCATGCAATACTTCCCTTTGAATCTTAAAAGTTGGTTCAGTTGGATTATCTTCATGTGAAAGAGCATGACGGTAGATGAAACTCTTTCTCAAGAGCGGAAGCTGGTACTACCATATGTCCAAGAACCTTTTGTCCATGATGCATATGAAACGTTGGCTTTCTTACCAGGTATACTGCGGCTTGACCAACCAAGGCCAGTTAATAGCTGTGAAGCAGGTGACTCTGGATACCTCCGACGCAGAGACCGCAGGGAGAGAATATAGTCGTCTTGAAGGGGAAGTCGAGCTGCTTAAAACCCTGAGCCACGCCAATATTGTGGGTTTCCTCGGGACCTCCCTTTATCAGCACATGGTTTCCATCTTCATGGAGTACATCCCAGGGGGATCCATTGCGAGCGTTCTTCACAGGTCAAATACTGTAGCACACAAACAATAAAACCAAGGTCTCGGTCTTTCTCACACCATGAACTTTTTCCTCCTGGGCTCAGATTTGGTCCACTGCCAGAGCGTGTTTTGGCATTGTACACCTACCAGATCCTGGAAGGGGTGGCATACCTTCACCAAAACAGCGTTATTCACCGTGACCTGAAGGGAAACAATGTCATGTTGATGCCCACCGGGGTCATCAAGCTCATAGACTTTGGCTGTGCACGCCGCATCAGCCGCGTAAGCCACACCAGCAGCGGGGATCTGCTCAAGTCTGTTCACGGCACACCTTACTGGATGGCTCCAGAGGTAGTCAAAGTAGACCGTGATTAACTTAAGCACTACCGGATTCAAATAATAACACCAAGTCATGTCACACTCCACAGGTTATCACAGAGACAGGATATGGCAGAAAATCCGATATATGGAGTGTGGGTTGCACCGTCTTTGAAATGGCCACAGGCCAACCCCCGCTAGCGCACATGAGCAAGATAGCTGCCTTGTTCTATATCGGAGCCAAAAGAGGATTGATGCCATCGTTGCCAGAGGGATTCTCAAACGGTGCCAAAGACTTTGTCAACATTTGCTTGACGAGGTGAGAAATTTCATTATTCCACATGTAGTATAACATTTGATGAACATTAATCATCTGTGAATTGTATTTCCTCTAGTGACCAGAGATTGCGGCCATCTGCGGACCAACTGCTCCAACATTCGTTTCTTCCAAGGAACAAGACTCAGTTTGCAAAGAGAAATCACTTCTGTGGTCATCCAGACGGACTATGTGGTTAACAAGCTTCAGTATATGATTTTGGTTTTGTAGGATTTTTTTTGTGTGGTTATGGAGGAAGGCAGAGCTGGAATATTACACTTTCGGAACAGAGTAAACAGCACTTTAATGTATCATACAAGAATAGAACCGCACAATCTGGTTTTGTATAACGCAGTTGGTGCCAATTGTGAAATTTGTAATTAAACACGGTGGAGTTTCACAGATGGTTGATAAGATTTATCATTTGCTTTTGGATGAACCACAAGAAGATTCCCATGTGAGTACTCAGAGAACATTTGTGGGTGACCGCTATACTCTCTGTTACATACCCAATTGTTTATAAAAAATCAATTGTTTCTTTGCTGTTTGTTTCAAATACTGAATTGCACATTAGCATTACTCAAATTAATTCTGGGCACAGAAAAAAAAAAACTTTCATGACTTGAATGCAAGTCAAATTTTTCAAACTTCATTTTCATGAATCAATTGACAGAAGACTTGTTTCATGGCAACAATCAGGAACAGAATTTAATGTCAAAAACTAATGTGACGACAACGGTCGTAAATGTACCAAACGGCTTATGTCTTAACTTTGTCCACAGAAAAATGGTTTGACCAAAAAAATAAAAATAAAAAAGGAGAGAAAAACACAGCAGGGCATTTCACAACTGATTTTCTTCTTTATAGTACTGCAGAGTAAACTTTGCTGACAAGTAAAAGGCTTCAGTGCCTCGTTTTTGTGTGATGCACTTCAAAAAGAGGTTATACAGTAATAGACTTCCATGGCACACTATTGTCTTTTTGTTAGCTTTTTATTTTAGGTGCAACTCTTACCTCTTGGGTAATATGATAAAATGCACATGCCTCTTGAACACATCTTCCCTAATGTTGCCCAATCGGTTAGCGATAGTGCTTTTTATTTATTGTATTTTTTATTTTATTTTTTTTAAAAAGGGTTTTACAATTATATTGTGATAATTACGAGTCGCTCCAAACCTGAGTAGTCCCGATGATTATTGATGTCTTAACATACAAAAACGTAACCACATTTGTCTCCACTTCCTGTGAATGGCGAGTGCGTTCTTCCACATCCATTTGTGGAAAACTTGCAAATCAAACAGTACTCAAGTGTGGAAAACAAATCAAAGTTACCGAGGAAATGAAACGACACTTAATAAAAAAAGGAAAAAGCATCCACCAATATTGCAATAAGGAATGACAAACAGAAGTCGAACTCCTCTTGGGCTGACCATTGGCATGCTGCATAAAATTGCATAATTCTTATTTAAATAAAAATAAAAAAACAAGAGGCAGTCACATATTTCGTGCCTTTGAAATAACTTGTAATACTTTTGTGTTCCTACCCATCGATGTGAAATACAAGAAGGTGCCTCCCTTTAATGTAAATACACAATTGCACCTGCCATCCACACACACACAATGTTTGCGTGCTTATCTGCACATTTCAGGAAGGACAGACCAGCAGCAATTTGACACCAGGAGAAAGGTGGGACTGCCGACACAGCCCCGAGGTCAAAGTACGGAAGCGTTACGTTACTCTTTTTTTTCCCCCTCTTTCTCTCTCAATCACAGATGTTCATTTTTTAGTACAATGTTCTGCGCCTTTAATAAAGGGTATATCGTCTAAGTTTCCTCCTAGGGCACTTAACAAGGAGATGCGCATACTAGAGTGAACTGTGATGTGATCATGAAGCTTCATGAAGCACTTGTGATACTTTTTGACTCCTCCAGATGGTGCTCCTGGTTTAAAGATAAAGGCGAGTGCAATGAAAATTGATTACATTTCCATTGCATCTTTGAACCATGGGTGCCATCTAGAGGGGTAAGAAAATATTGCAAGTGCTTCATGAAGCTTCATTTTCCCCATTCGTAGATTCTAGCACTTTCCACGTGAAGATTCATGACTGCAGAAGGGTTCGCGCTCAGTGTCTCTGGTCTCCCACTTCATGAGGCGACCCGCTAGGAGGGAGGTACTGCTGAGAGGTGCGCAGCCCACCTGAGTGTAACAGGAGGGTGGAGGTTAGCCATAAGGCTGCAAGCGAAACAAGACATACTGCAGTGCAGCAGAGAAGCAGAAAACGAGGAAGGAGTACCTGCCGCACCAGTGCCACCTTTGGAGAGTTTGCTCGGTTTGGAGCAAGAAGCAGCGGAGGATGAGGAGGAGGAAGGGTGCTGATTGTGATTGGCCTCGGGGTGTGTCCTCTTTCGCGACGAGGAAGAAGTCAAAGACGTGGAGCCGCTGTGAGGAAGCGCGATTCCTTCGAGGGTTATGAGTCCCGGGGGACCTCGAAACAGTCCGTCGGCGGCCCCTTGTCCGTTACCGCTGTGAGCGTGGGGGTTGTATTTGTGATGGCGGTGAACGTTGTGATCGGCGCCTCGGTGCGTTTTGTCTTTGCTCACGAGCGGGCTGGAATGTTTACTCTTGTTGTTGGCGGCCGTGCCCTCGTCCGACGAACTGTGGCGCTCGGCTGAGGAGGAAACTTTGATTTTCATCTTGAGCTCCTCCTTGCTTCTGTCCAACTGGGAGCTTCCTCCAGAGGAAGGAATTGCCAAGTGGAGATTGAGCAAATTTTTGTCCCATTTGTCAGCGTGATGGCGTTTGTCCTGCCCCGACGACGCGCAGGGAACTCGAATCTTCAATGGCGAAGCCGTGGTGCTGCTCCCGCTTTGGGACATTTGGTGAGTCTGTGCATACCTTCGATGATCGAGCTGGCTCAACGACGGCGGTGCATAGTTAGAGGAAGACGACGGATCCCCTCGCATGTTGCTCTCGCTGTGCTGCTCCTGTCGGCTTTTCTGCCCCGAAGCAGCAACGTCTGCAGCGTGTTTTTCCCTGTATTTGTCCAGCGACATTTTGGGGGCTGAGGAGTGTTGCGGCGGCGGCGGCGGCGGGTGATGCTTGCCAGCTCCGCTTGCGCACGATCCTTTCAGTTCCTGTTTGATGGTGAGGTCGACAGTTTTCTCAGTCTTGATTGCTAATGGGGGTGGATGCAAAGAGGACGCCGAGGCCTGCAAGGACAGCGTCTGCTCTTGGTGAGAGGGGCTGAGGGGGCCCTGTTTCATACAGCCGGATGCATACCCTGCTTGAGTCAGGCTGGTTTGGGGCCACTCGCTGTGGCTGGGTGGGTTGTAAGGGCCAGCCAAGGAGCCCAGAGACAGCGGCCCGTCTCCAGACTGAGCGGAAATAGACACGAAAGTGGCGCCTGCTTTAGAAAAACTTGAGCGGGGTACTCCGACAAGGGGGCCGTCAAGCAGGGAAAGGTCTTGGAGCATCGAAGGTCCCGCGATGGATGCATCTGTCAGTTGGCTGTTGTCAGATTTGGGCTTCTTAGCAGCTTGGGTTGCCTGAGATGTAAAGGAAACATGTTTTTTTTCACTTCATCTTAATGGACTGTGTCACTGTACCAATTGATCTTTCAAAATCACATGCATAGATTTTTTACCCTCTGTAAAGAACGAGTAACACTGCTCTGGTTTACTGAGCAATTGTGACTGTCATGAAAAAAAATATTAGACCACATTGTTTTATTGTTTAAGACCAAGTTTCCATCTACTGCAACACAGTAACTGGTAACTGCTAATGTAGTTAAGTCAGAATTGTAGTAACTATGTGTATAAAAAAAAACTCCTTTACAAATTGTTTCTTTACACTGGATCAAAAATATCTGAAGGTTTGCCAATATTTACTGGTGCCATAAATACCCAAACACCTTGTGTGTCATTTCAAACTGACAAATGATTTGTCTTACTCTCCAGTTCCGTATTCTCTTCAAGCGGCTGGGAGTCTTTTCCAAAATCTGCAGAAACTCATGCGTCAACTCTGCAAAACGCAAAGAAAGTTGCGTTAATATAACGCAGTAGGTCCTCTTGCGCAATAGCAGTGCTCTCCCACACACACACATCAATTTTAGCGCAACTGCAAGAGATTACCGCACAAACCATGCAAGCGCATTTGTCTCTTACCATCAAGCAGCTCAAGAGTAACCGAGCTGTCCACGTACACCCACCAGTGCTTCCCATCGGTAGACACTGGTATCTCCCAGTTAGACCACTTGCACGCCAGGTGAATACACACACAGGCTATTACTGTGGGCTTGTACTGTAAGCAGAATGTAGTGAGGTGTAGACTATTGTGTGTGTGCGTGTGTGTGTGTGAAGGTACGTCCAGAGGACAAATGGAGTGTGTGTGTATGCATGTATGACATGAATGAGTGGATTGAGGCGTTGCAGCCGTGGTCAGGATTGGTCCCACATGTGAACAAAAAAGGAGGACAGAAGGCGCAAATGGTTTTAATTCATTGTTAGGAGAGACACACACACACACACACAAAAGCTGAAAAATGCTTTAAGCTGTATGAGTTCTTTTTTTTTTTTTTTTTAACTGAACAGTAAAACAAGTTTTTCATGTCAAGTTAAATGGTGAAGAATATAAACAGCAGAGGGTTCGATTATGGAAAAAATAACAATCACGATTATTTTGGAAATAATTTAAATCAAGATTATTAAAATTAGTATTTTTTGGTACAAAACAAGAAAATGTTTAAACATATAAAATATTAGGACCCATAAAAAAAATAAAAATAGAAGCACTATAGTTATGTAAGTTCCTTTTGGACCAAACAGAATTTATAATAATATATATTTATTTATACATGTTTGCAAATACTTGAAGTTGGAGTGCAGCGTGTGCACTTTGCAGTAGGACGATCATTTATATTTTTGATACAAAATAAGAAAATGCTTAAACGTAAAAAACTAAAAATTTCCAGACAAATAAAATTCATTGAAACACTATAATCATGAAAGTTCCTTTTGGATAAAACTAAATTAGTTATTTTATAGTTAGTTATAAATTTAAATTACTCAAAAATTTGTATTAATCTTTTTTTTTTTTTTTTTACAATTAAGCTGATTTTGTAATTGTGGAGTGTAATTGAAATTGTAATTGAATTTCGATTAATTGCACAGCCCTAGCAGAGCGCATTTGCTACAATTAAGTTCACTGCTGGAAATAAGATGTACAGTATATAAAATGGACACCCTCTTGCAGTGGAATTTGATCTGTCCCAGGGATGCAACGATAACAGCAATATCGCAATTTTGAAAGTTCCACAATATCGTCATCGTCACAACATTTAAAAACAGCACAACTTCTAAAAAGGCCAGGATGGATCCCATTTGTGCAGTTCCAACACCCTCTGGTGGTTAATTTTGTAGCGCAGTTTAATTTTAATTAGGCATGTTTTGGTCACTTACGTTTAAGAGCCCCCGCTAATTGCCAGATGAAGGGGAACGTAACATGCGGTTATCACTCCCATAAATTAGTCATATGATCAAATATTTTATAATTTCAAAAAGCATTACGTTTCATAACCATGATACTTTGCGGCGCTGAGCAAATAGGAGCACAATGACTGGCCAAGCTTATTTCTTTGTCAAAAATATAATTTTGTGCATTTTTCTCTCTCAATAGGAGCTTTTTTTTTTCTCGTATTGTGAAGTTCCTATCTTGGTAATTATCGTATTGATATTTGGACATGGTTACATCCCTAATCTATTGCCACAGAAAAATACATCTAAAACTAAACAATATCAACAAATGGCTATAATTTCTATAAAGTTCTTAACATGTCTTCTTCCTGTACAGTCCAGCGAAAATGAATTGGGGACCAATAAACCAATCAATCAACATATAACCGTTTCTTCTGGGCTTAGTTTTAAGAACTACATTAAGATCACTAGGACAATAAAATACTGTACATTTATGTCAAGTATAACCGTCCATAGATAAATAATCTGGCAAATTAGCCCTACATGCCATGTTTTATAAGAGCTAAAGTTTGGGCTCACTGAATGGCCCTTTAACAACAAATAACCCATTAAGACGTTTGACACTTTGTCCATGGCTAAATTTATCACACCTGAAAAGAAAAGCATGCAGGAGTAAGCGTCTAGCATTTGGTTTTGTATTTGTAAAAATTTAAAAAGAAGCTAATTTATGATCGGTCAGATTAACTGTAATAAAAACAAAAGTGTTAGCTCAGTGGAAAAAAACGGATTCATATCAAGATATTACGATCATAGGACATCGCTAAACAAACCCTTTAAGGACCCACTTTCAAATGCATCCACAGTCATGCTCTAAATACAATTCATGGGGTAACCGAAAACATTTCACTCGTATACTCAAAATTTGGTCATGTGCCCTCAAACTTCTATTCTTAGCATGCAGGTCGTTAATGGGTAAGATTACATTTAGATTCACGATACAGCTAGAAAAAACAACGAGCATTTACAGAGAATCATATAATCAACGTAAGCATAACAAATGAATATGAAAAGAAAATGTGAAAAAATGATTTTGCTGTACTTACCAGAAGGACCTCTATGAGAAATGTTTACATCTGTGAAATCTTTAGCGGCTATTCAGGCTACCAAAGTGTCTTTTCGAATTCTGCACTTTTTCGCAACCGAACAAACATGTGGCGTTTCAAGCGCACCACTACACTTCGCATCTTGCATTCAACCCATCGGTGCCAACACATGGTCCCTTGTACAATACACCGCACTGCGACTGGGGCCGGGAACGCCGCAAGCCACGAGCCCCCGTCCCGCTCCCTCTGGTGGAGGGAGGCGAGCGGCGGGCGCTAGGCGAGCGTCCCAACAGCCACCAGTGCAAGGAGGGCCCGTTGGACACTGAAAGGGTACCCTGCATTACAGGAAGCAATGGTGTGCAAAGTGCAACAAAGGAGGGGCAGGATAACAACCTGTTGGTAGCCATGAAATAGGAAGTCTGTGCCAGATCCTTGCTTGCTGTGTGACACACAAAGACAAACGATATGAAAGGGAAAGCAATTACAATTCAACGCATACAACAACAGAAAAGCATTTACTTTTGTGCCATTTGTATTCTTATGATTTCCAAGAAAATCTGATTTAAGTTTTTACTTTACACTTTAACTTCCACTAAAACCCATTTAGTCACGACCAAGACTGAAGTGGAGCGCAAATGATTTTGTAAACTCCTTGTGAATGTCCCATATGGAGGACCAAAACTGCCAAAATTCAAAATAAATAAATGACATAAAGGTGAAAATAAAAACGGATATAAAAAATACAATGCAAAAATTTATGCATGTAAAAATAAAAACGAGATTCAAAAAATAAAAATGTCGAAACAAATATATAAATAGAATTAAATACCAATTAATTAATAAAAACGCTCTGCTCTCGCATTTATTTGTTTCATGCTGCAGACGAGGGCTGGGCAATATGGCCCAAAATTTATATCATGGTATAAACCGCATCCCTTCACGGTACATATATCATGGTATAGAATTAAATGTTGTTGCTTCTATAAATAATTTGCTTACCATTTTTTTTATAGAAGCTATATGAATTTAAAAAAATAATAATTATATAAAACAGCAGGTTTATTCTTTATTTTTGATTCATTGACATACCAACAACTAGAATGGAGAATGACTTACATTGTTTAGATATTTGCAATTATTAACAGTTAATGCCATTGATGGACTTTTTTCTGTCCGAGTTTGAAATGCCCGACAGTATTTTAATGCCGCTGCTGTTTGGCTCGCCCCGAACGCTGTCATTTAATTGTTTACGCTCCCGTTAGTGGCTCGTTGCCAACGCTGCAGACTTGTGTCATATCATACAATGACAGACTAATTAACTTTCTTAGCGTCCTTAATTGGCAAACATAATTTCAAGGTGAAATTCAATAATGAAGAAATAAAAGACATAAAGGTGAAAATAAAAACGGATATAAAAAATACAATGCAAAAATAAAAACGAGATTCAAAAAATAAAAATGTCGAAACAAATATATAAATAGAATTAAATACCAATTAATAAATAAAAACGCTCCGAACGCTGTCATTTAATTGTTTACGCTCCCGTTAGTGGCTAGTTGCCAACGCTGCAGACTTGTGTCATATCATACAATGACAGACTAATTAACTTTCTTAGCGTCCTTAATTGGCAAACATAATTTCAAGGTGAAATTCAATAATGAAGAAATAAATGACATAAAGGTGAAAATAAAAACGGATATAAAAAATACAATGCAAAAATTTATGCATGTAAAAATAAAAACGAGATTCAAAAAATAAAAATGTCGAAACAAATATATAAATAGAATTAAATACCAATTAATAAATAAAAACGCTCTGCTCTCGCATTTATTTGTTTCATGCTGCAGACGAGGGCTGGGCAATATGGGCCCAAAATGGCTGAAAAGTTTAATATCAAGATCAAAACGACTGCAGCATACAGCCCATGGAGTAACGGCCTTTTAGAAAGGCATAATCAAACTCTTACGGAGACGTTGCTTAAAGTTAAAAAGGACAGCAACTGTGATTGGAAGACCGCACTTGATTGGGCACTCATGGCAAAGAACTCCAAGCACAGCGTGCACGGATATAGTCCTTACCAACGAGAGAATCCAAAACTGCCCTCAGTGCTCACTGATTAATCCCCAGCC
Source organism: Leptonotus elevatus (assembly GCF_054856555.1). NCBI lineage: Eukaryota > Metazoa > Chordata > Actinopteri > Syngnathiformes > Syngnathidae > Leptonotus > Leptonotus elevatus. Next base: position 20,740,187 of record NC_141250.1, on the reverse strand, counting down.
CTGGAAACCCAAGTGAGCTGCTGGGTAGTTCAGCACATCACAACTCTACATGCAATGAGAAAAGCATTTGCAGAGGCTGAACGCTCTGAGAGAATCAAAAGAGCCCCACGCAAGCAACTGCGGCCAGTTGACGACAAGGTATGATATAGCAGACAGCCTACTTACTAAAATAGGATTGACTGCAATGAATGGAAAGGACCAGGGGTCGTGATAGGCCAGGATGGTGCTGTTGTATTTGTGAGTCTTTTCATCAGTAGTGGTAGTAGCAGTACTTATGCTATGTGGCTTGTCATGAATAGATCCTGTTTTGAGAAACTTGCCATGAGAATTGTGAACTGTACAACGTACTGGAGAAGACAAACAGGCAACGAGCTGCAGTCAAAGAAAGTTAACGTGTTTTATATCACATATATTATCTGCTCTAAATGTATACTAACATATTTGTTCAAGTTCTTCATACTCTTGTTAACATAAAAGTGGACAGAAATGGTTACTTACCAAATACAAATGTGGCCATATCTTTTAGTTCAATGATACAGTAATTTTTTTTTTTAAGTCAAGAGTCAGATTTGAGTTTAGGTCATTTCTGCCACTAGATGGCATTAGTGAGTCATGTTGGACATTTGTGACAGAATCAGTCCATTTTTCTTTTCAAATTCAGAGCAATTGGCATTTGTAACAAAGCAACACATGGACAACAGGCCATTTTGTTAATGGTAAATTACAACTAATCACCAGTCCCCACAAATACACATTTTAATCACATATTGCTAAATTGTGTTTTAGTGACTCCTTTGCCGAATGATGCAGATCAAATAAAGCACAAACAACAATGTTTTTACATCAATTGCATTTAAATTTTTAATGCCTCTGGACATCGTTCAATGCCATTTGAGGGTTTAATTTCAGCAAAAATTCATTTAATGACTTTTAATACTTGTTAACGACCCGCGGAAACCCTATAAGATGATGAACGGAATGAAAAAGAAAGAAAGAAATATGGATATATGTGTGATGAAAGAAACATTAATAATAATTGAACAAAGTGACATCTTAAGTACAACTGAACTGCGCACATGCTTCCAATTCAGTCTTGGACGTGGCCTGGTGAGTATCTGTCTCAAGTGTGGAAAAATAAATGTCTCCCAACAAAGACAAAAATGAATTAAAAGTGACAAGAATGTGGTCGTACAATCATGTCATCAGGGTTTCACAGGCCTCAACACCTATTTTATGAGGCGGGGCTGGACAAGAGCAGAGGGGGCACAAAAAACAAAGAAAGAAGCCTCTACCTCGCACTAGCTGGGAACATTTCACCACATCAGTGTGTGGGTGATCAATAGTAATTTCAAAGCCTGGAACAAAATACATGACAGGTGAGTTCAACACAGTCAGTTGGGAGGTGACGTGTCATTTCTCTCTCGCCGTTTTCCATGGACTCGCTGTTATTCAGACGACGCAAAAAATGGCAAGTGAGTGTTGAAGTGGGACAGAGGATTTTTTAAAAATTATTAATTTGGTGAAATAGAATCACACTTTTAGGCAAACCAATGTCCTGTGCCCAGATTTAAAGGGGACATATTATGGAAAATTGACTTTTTAATTGCTTTTACAAAATACTGCACAATAGTCTCCAATCTTTTGTGAGCTGTCTTCTGAAAACATGAATAAGAGCGATCATTTTGGATTTTCCCGGAGTTGCGACCTCACTAATTTACATAATTTCTCCTAACACGTTTGCTCCACATGACTGTACAGCTAAGCAGGGCAACAAGCTACCATTTTCGTGCGATGACCGGAGTCCAACCTACACAGAGACAATATTGTGTCGAAGCAAAAAGGTAAGCAGAGCTGCAGTGGTAGCCGTTTGGCTTGATAACTGCCACATAATATAAATTTCACTGAAGCCATTTTTTTGCTTACGACCTGTGTCCCCCCCAATTTTTTTTTTACATGAATAATAGCTGTTTGTTTTATTCAAGTATTTTTACCATTATTTTTGTTTTACTTTGTGTATTTTGTAACTTATTTGTATATTGTATTATATTTATAGTTTTTATCTATGTGATCAATTTGACCTGTGATGCACTTTGTGACCTATTTGTCTGTGAAAGGTGCTATATAAATAAAATGTGATTTACTTATATTGCCGTAGATATATTACTGTCATCTCGCTTTACACAGGATAAAGCGTGTTTGCCTGTGAGTTTCGTTATATCTGTCGACATGTTACCATTTAGGTTCAAGGATCTTTTGCTTTAGTGGTTATACATCCCAGCGCAGACACTTAGGGCTGTACAATTAATAGAAATGTTATTACAATTTCAATTATTAATCCATAATTACAAAATCAGCATTATCTTCAAAAAAAGAAGATTAGTAATTTTAATGTTGAGTTGTTTAAATTGATACATTTGCACTTTTTAAATTATTTTATTTTAATAACTAATTTAATAAATTTTGTTTCGTCCAAAGGGAACTTGCATATTTATAGTGTTTCAAATAATTTTTTTGTCTTAATATATACATTTTTTTTTTTACGTTTTAGCATTTTCTTGTTTTGTACCCAAAAATAAATGCTCGTCAATCGTGATTTCAATTAGCAGCCCTACAGACACTTTTTGTTCGCCCGTCTATATTGCGTTGTTAGCATTATGCTTAACTGATGCATAATTCAAATTTTTTTAATTTATTGGTATTCTTTTGAAAGTAGACTTCAACTGGGAGTGGCATGAAGCAGTTCGAAGCCTCTTTTTTTTTCTTTATTTTTTTTATTGTTCACTATGAGCCGTGGCCCATTTTCATGGAAAAGAACCGGCACCCCTATTTCATCTAGAGCATTAGAACGTTTCTGTATTTTGACCGATGAATATCATAGACCTTTTGTGAAAACACTTGAGAAATGTTTTCCAATTTTTTGTTTTTTTACACGCATAATATGTCTCCTTTAAGTGAACTTGGGAGAAAGTTACAAATCCCACTCAAGCCATTTTATAGCTAACAGAAAAAAGAATGACATGTCACCTTAGACCAATCCATAAAATCAAGAGTACAGTAGATGATGAGGAGTTGACTAATAAACTCTATCATCAATAACAAGAAACCCTCAAGTATGGTTTACCAATATTGTTTATGATACACATAGTGCTCTCTCTCTCGCTCTCATCTCATATCATCCACTCGGGTCACCACTACTTACCAAGCGTCTGCAGCACTATGGATTCAAGTATCACCAGCTCTTGAGCTTGTTGTAGGTATGCCTGAAGTTTGATAGACAGTCATTACATAACAATTGTAATGAGTCTATGATCTCACCTAACAGCTGAGTTTAAATGACCAAAGCTGAAACCAGAGAGGCCATTACGCTATTTAACGGAAGCGCGTGTAGCTGTTTGGACTGTGCCAACAGCGAAAAAGACCCCGACATCGGGGAGTGGCGCAGGTTATACATTGGGAAACCATGGCCAATGAGTGGACTGGAAAGGTGACACATGGAAAGGAATATGAAAGAGATTTTTTTTTTTTTAACACCATACTTGACATAGAGATCCCCCAACTTACATTACTCTTAGTGTCAAGAGGCGATTCTTGCGGGTTTAAGCAGGCGTGCGCTACTTTAATCACATATTCCAGTTTGCGTGGCTGCTCTTCCACTTTGGCAGCCAAAAATAGCGTCGTTGGAGATATTGTCTGTAATGGAAATAATGAAACATAGTAAAATATACATCCAAAACATGTAACAATGGTTAAAAAAAAACAATATACTTACATTTCTGTGAAATATGGTGAACGAGTGGTGCATGTAAAATCTATGCATGTAAACAATTGCTGTATTAATAGTTAGTTGAGAGCTGGAATGTGGGTCAAGGGAAATATTTGCATTGTTATCACTTGTTTTCAGCCCTGGTGAAAACAAGTACCAAAGGTCCTCGCTTTAAAACGGAATTAAGATTCTGAGGCAGCAATGCAACCCAATATTATTATTTTTGTCTGAACTAGTCTGTCATTAACCTACGCTAATACAAAAAGTAATAGCATGAACAACACTAACTGAGCGTCCGTTCTACCACGTAACCTTACATTGCAAGCCGTTCGTAACCGCGGATGTCGAAACAATGCAGCCCACCAGGCACGGCCCAAATTCTCCCAAAAAACAAAAAGCGAGCACAAATAACTTGTAAAGCGCGACAAAGAAATTAATTGGGCGTCATTCTCTGTCGGGATAAATCATAAACCCGTTTCAGGTTTTGGTGAACAGGTGGCTGACAAAGTTGACAGCCGCAAACATGATCCACGGCCTTCTTATCGACGCGAACCTAAAGCTAGCATGCTATACGCTAGCCGTGGGTAAGCACAACGCGTTCCCGTCGGCTTAGCAGCGAAATAACGCAAACCATTTACGCGACACACTTACATAAGTAAATAATCGCTCTTCAATTTTACAATCGAGCGACATCAGATCCGCACTTGGGTGCAGATCGTATCGTTCGTTAGCTTCCGCGTCTGGTTTGGGAAGCAGTTTGTTAACGAAGGATACACATTGAGCCTCTGTCCCATGTCTTGGATCAGATTCGCCGCTTGTTGCCGGTAAGACAGTTCCCGGTCCGGTTCTACTCCGCATCGGCGAGACGGCGTGCTTTCGAGCTGCTCCCGGGTGAAAACCCATCTTGAAGAAGATCCCCGGCTCGCCGCCATTGCTCTTCGACAGTCATGGAGAACGCGGATATGACGTCTGCGGACGACCGGAAACCCCGAAAAGTAATTTAAAAATCTAATCAAAATAAAATGAACTGGAATAAAGATTACACAACGAGGGCACAGGCAAAAAAAAGTCGGGATTTAAAAACGAAAAAAAAAAACATAGCTATAGACGTATTTGATCATGTGATCAGTGTGTCCGCCATGTTGGAGGTCGAAGTTGGGAAGATCAACTCGCCTTGAAATGGTAAATTGACCAACTCGACATTGTATCATTGCGTGTTTAAAAAAAATGAAAATACTAATCAGTTATTATCTGCTATGTTTTTGATATTTCAGTCTCTGTAGATGTGCTAAAATTAGGTCTAAAAACAAAAGCAAGACTGCATGGTGACGTACGCCATGACCTCCATCATCAAGTTTGCGGAATACTTTTTTTTTCATAGGTATGTATAAAATGTTGGTTGTAGTGTCTTTGAGTCAATTAATATTAAGTAATTTATAAAATGTAATTGCTAACTTGCTAGCTAACATCAGTTCAGTAACACACTATCTGATTCACTGTCAAAAGAGCATATCGGTAATATTAATCACAGCAACAGAAAAGTCAATTAGTGCATGAACATAGAGGGACTGGCTATGCCTGAATTTCCATTTTGTCTATTTTTGAATCAATGTACCTGTTGGAATATAAATTGTATGTAACATTTTCTTTTTCTTCTTACTTACACACATATTCACATGTTCAAACTACAGCAGGAAAGTGTAAAAGGGTTTTACTGATATTCATATTTCAGAATTGACAACTTTGCCTCATATGGGCTACAGTTCACAGACAAGGACATGATTCATCTTGGCGTTTATGCAATAAAAGTAACAACCCAGCCCAGCATACATTTTTATTTAAACCATATTAGCTGCGTTATAGTCTGTTTAAGAAACCGCACCATATTCCATTTTGGCCAAACACATTCTTGGGCGATAATTTATTTTCTCACTGGTTTAATATCAGAAATTTCTGTGAATGAATGATTAAGATGACTCCTAAAAGAAACATAAACAACAACAACACAGACTCAATCAGAAATTAATCTGAGATTCGAACTCCGTCAGAGGTTGAAGTCAATCTTCTTGTTACACAAATTGTTCTTTTTGGAGGCCCAAAAATTCCAGTGCATTCCCAGCTAGTAACTTGTCCTGTAAAACAAAGTGACAGTACTTATCAATCTTTTTATTATTTGTTGAATAGTTATTTGGTTGGTCAGTTCAGTAGCCATATGATGCACAAACGACATATTGAGGAGTGCCATGAAACTCTGAAGAAGGTTGGCATATGGGCCAAGGAAAAACTCATGAAACCTTGGGTGTGGATTGGGAGTGATATACTGTAGTACGCATCTTTGAATGTATCGTTGTGACAACATTCAAGTCCACTTGCATTGTTGACACAGTGGGACAGCAATCCACCAAATGCAGCAAATGGAGCTTTATAAAGGTACAATATCAATCAAACATAATGACTACTGTTAAGTTATTAACATTGTTTTTCAGTTTTAAATTATATTTTAGTCGTTTTAGATTTAGTTAACTCAGTATGGCTAAATGAATAGCATTTTTTTGTGTCTCACACTCCTGAGAAAATAAGGGAGTGTATGGGTCTGGTATCTGTCTCTTCCGAAGGAGACGGGCCGATGTGTGATTGTTTTTCTCTAATCTGATTTATAGCTATGGGAACTTGCTGAACTTGCAGAAGGGAGGAGAGAGGGATTTTCTTGTATTCATTTAGTTGTAACCAGGTGTGTTGTGGGCTGACCTTTTTATGAACCCTCTTTGTGAATAAATAACGATGTGAGCCAAGAGGAAGGACACATTTGAACAGAGACATCGCTTGGATGGTTTGTCTATGTGGACCAGAAGCTTCTGGTAATTAAAACCTTTGCAAAGGAACTTCTTCAACAGAATCTCACCATTCAGTTAATTGAACACGCAAAGAGTACAATACTTAATATTGTCTACTCTAACACTACCTTTAGTGTTTCATCAAATTCTTCCATCGACTCAATCAGAGATCCAGGTTGGAGCTCGCCCAGTGGGAATGGGTAATCCGTCCCTAGCATCACTTTATCCTGACAAGAAAACAGATCATAACAAGAAAATGAAATCTGTTCAAGCTCCCCAATGAAGCTCACTTTTCCAATGACGTCAGTCAGCAACTTCAGGGATACGGGATCATGAACCAGGGAATCGGTGTAAAAAGAACCGAGGTATTTCCTGGGATTGGACTCGTTGTCCACGGCGCACAAGTCCGGCCGAACTTTGTGGCCGTGTTCGATTCGACCAATGGTGAATGGGAAGGAGCCTCCTGTTAAAAATGGAGGAATACGGTTTTATGGTCAAAGATCAATTCGTGGTCTATTAAACATAGTCGTTACCTCCGTGAGCGAAGCAGACCTTCAATTTTGGGAATCTCTCAAAGACACCTCCAAAAATCATTGAGCAAATTGCCATTGTTGTCTCTGTCGGCATGCCTTTTTGAGGGATACAAGAAATATACAAGTAGAATGTAGCAGGATTTCATAAATGTGGAAGTGCGGAACTGAGAATGTGGAGTAAACATTTTTGACTGGCGAGTACATTTCGACATATTTGAGAATACATTTGAACGTATTTAAATATGTTCGAACGTACTTGCAAACAGAGTATATAGTATGTTTGAACATATTTTCTGTAAATACATTACGTACGTTCAAACATACGTTTTCATATATTTACAGAAAATATGCTCAAACATACTATATACTGTGTTTGCAAGTATGTTCGAACATATTTAAATAAGGTTCAAATGTATTCTCAAATATGTCGAAATGTACCTGCCAGTCAAAAATGTTTTCTCCGCATTGGCAGTTCTACGCTTCCTTACGCAAATGTATACATCGATGTGTGATTTTTAGACACACGCACACACTCGCACTCTTTAATTCAGTGGACCCGGAAGCAATATCCAATATATCCTTTTTCTACTCCATCTCGCTCACCCACCAGCCAGGGCAGCCAATACTTAGCCATCCTCCCATCCGTCTGCATGTCCCAGGGGTGTACAAAAATGGAGCAATTCAGCTCTTCAGCTTCCTGCATGGGAAACAGACTGCCGCATCAGTATTTCTTAATGAGCATAAACATGACCTCCAAGAATGTCATCAAATTATGGAAGGTGAAGAAGGATGGTGAGCTGTAAAATATTGGATCGTTTACAAACACCACCGCAAGCGAAATTCTTACAGCGTAGACGATATCAAGGTCAGCCGCATTGAGATCCCAATTGTTTATATGCGAGCCGATCTGCACGCCGGGGAAACCCAGTTCCCTGACGCAACGCCGCATCTCCAGCACGGCCAGGTCGGGGGCTTGCATGGGCAGCGTTCCCAGGCCCACGAACCTTTTGGGGTGGCTGCGCACCGTCTGGGCCAAATCGTCATTCAGAAGGACGCAGAGGTCCAGGGTGTCATGCGGTTTGGCCTGAAAATGAAAGAACGTCAGTAACATTGTTTGAGTTGATGGTCCCTGGCATTTTGGCTTAGACCCGCCGGCCCAGCCCGATTCCTGACTAGTGACCACCCTTGATTACCACGTAGCTCTACCACTGATGTTTATTAGTTCAGTTTGCTCTCTATAGTGTAAATGGATTAATGGGCTGCTCCTTCTAAATTGTGGGCCGATCTCTTGGGGTAAAATGGAGGGAAATAATCATTGAATAACACCACGTTGGCCCCAAAAGACACCGGCCAAACGGGCATCTGGCCAGTCCAGCCTTGTTGACGAGTGACTTAATTCTGGCGCTCACGCATATATCTCCAATTGAATCACTGTTCTATATTAGTGAGGAAATAAGTAATTGGTGCGTCTTACCCAGTAGCTGAACATCACAGGAACAGTGGAAAGGGCTTGAACTGTGACACCTGAATATGAACGTCAAAAACTCTCTTTGAGCTCATTCCTGACTTTTGTGGTTGTAGATTGACACGTTGCGGCCGTTTACCATGTTGATCCATGTCTCGTATCCGCGCGTTTGCATCCCAGCAGTTTTCCTGAATCACCCGAAACAGCTTACCGTCCTTCATCATCTTCGCTTCACCCTGAAATGCAGTTTCAATTTTAAAGTCTTTTTTTTTTCCTTTTTACATAACATTAAAAAAAAAAAACTTTCCATAATATTGTATTATTATATTTATATAATATATATTATATAACACACACACATTTATGTGAATGATCAAGTGGCTGCATAACAGCCACACGATGGCAGCAGACAGCCAATGAGCCTTTGACACAGAGTGATATTATGAACCTTAGCTGATTTTCTAATCTTATAATACATCCAAGATACTGCATAACATTAACACGATGCACGATATGGTGCCATTATTGTTTATCTACATACTGTACTTGGGCTTTCTCACATCTTTAATGCATGTTTGGTTCACTGAAGACTAAAAAAATCAATGTTTAAAAAAAAAAAACTTTCTTCACCAAATAGCGCTGACAACAATTCTTAGCTCTCCAAGTACCACCATAATCACTAACATTACAATACGGCAGCATAAAGAATTCTGAATGATTGACTTAACGTACTTTAAGTGCATGTGACAGCCGCCCTAAAGTACACTCGCATTAATATTTCAAGCCTAACTTAAGATGTATAAATGTTTTACATAACAAACTCCCATTTACTTTTTAAAGATAATTTTAACACAAACCTACCAAATTAAACTTATATCATACATATTCATATAGTCTCATAAAGCATATTTATTTGAAATGCATAATCCTCAGGTTAATGTATTTGGTATTAATAATAATGACAGTATTTATTTAAAATATATTAAGTATATTGTTTGAATTGCATAATAATCAGGTTACCTATACACGATAAATATACTGCTATGTGAAAAACACTTATGTCCTTTTTTTTTGTTTGCATTTTTTTTATACATTTTTATGTTTATGTGATGAAACTGAATGCATTGCAGACATCCCAAAAAATGTAAAAATAAAAACAGTAATGATACTTTATTAATACTAAATACATAAACCTGAGGATATGCATTTCGAATAAATAGGCTTTATTAGACTAATGAATAAGTTTCATGTAAGTTTTATTGAGTAGCATTATCTAAAAAATAAAAAAGTAAATGGCAAATGTTTGTATGTAAAAAAAACAACAACATACATCTTAAGTTAGGCTTGCAATATTTCTGTGAGTGTATATTGTGTCGTGTTGCAGGTGGAGTGGAAGAGAATACAGCAGGTACTCAGATGTAAGCGTCATGCGGCACTTGACTCACCTTGCAGTGATGGTGAAGCTGGACAAAGCCATCGTACCCGTACCTCTGAAATCAGAGTGTACGTCACAAAACTATCAACTCATACAAATGTTGACAAAAAAAAAGAAATGAGTTGTGTACAAATTAAACATTACTCTTGAGTATTATCTTTTATGTTCAATCAGGGATTTAACAGCAAGTACTGTATGCTATAATGTACATTGTAAAGCATAAAGAAAACGACATCTCCTCCAGCAATAAAGTTGGCCAATCATTAGCGAAGCCAAGCACGGCTAGTTATTGATTAAAGTTGACGTCCTTGCATACGACGCTGCTGATGTACGGAGTGAGCTGTCCCAATTTAACGCAACAGGGAATAGTCTGGATGTTTTTAAATGGCATTTAGAACAGAACAAAACGAACACGAATAAATGTACAGTTGTGACTGAATCGTAGGAAATGTGGCCTGATGGACTCTGTGGACTTTAAACTCATTTGCCATATGCTATAACAACATGAATACGCCGTGTATGCCCCCTACCTTCTTCAAATCGGGCCATTCCTTTGGTAAAATATGATTATGTATATCAACCTTCATCCTTTTGGACATGTGGAGCTCGGTTGGCAGCATTTTCAGGTTGATAACAGTGAGGAAAAATCCGGCAAAGTCAGTCCCACCCTCAGCGGGAAAGCAATGACCGTCAGGCGAATAACTGCGCCCGCTGTTATTTATTAACTAAAGCTTGGAATCCGTTGCTTTCTGGATGCTCTTTTAGTTGAATTTCTATTCTGTAAAACAACATAATATCATCATGTAATTAATGTGATTTTTGTGTTTGTTTGTAGCAGTGACTGATTCAGTTTTTTCTAAATATAAGATGCACTATTGCAGCTTTCATTTGAAACAAATATCCCGTTGGGCCCATCTAACATCAATTACACAAAATGATGACACAAAAAAAAAAAAATATATATATATATATATATATATACATATAATTTTCATGGCATTATACTGTCTAGTGTAACACATAAAAAATAAAAAATAAACTAGTCAATCAACCACCTCTAGTCCGCGGTCAAAGGCAGTAGGTTTTTTTGTGTTTAAGGCAGTGCTTCGCGATTATTTTATGTTACGCCCACCCAGGAAGAAGAAAATATTTCACGGACGGATCAACTCTCCGCTGCAACGATAAAATAGTATCATTTTTTAAATAAAATTACAGTAATAGCTCTACGCGCACTCTTGAACAATGAGAGCGCCACTGCCACCTACTGTAGTGGATGTGCAATTAAACTGGATCCTAGAAAAAAGGTTCCCTGAGGTCACATGCATCGCACCTCGTGCCAGCTTGCCTACGAAGCAGCAGGCTTTTACGACTAGCTACTAAAATGTTTCGGGCTTATAGTTTGTGGTATATTTATGCTTTCAACTTATAAGTACTTTTAGAGGATTGTCATTTATTCACGGTCTGGCTCGATCCCTAGGTTCCAGGAGCAAGTGAGCTGTTTCCTTTGGGATTCCACTACCAGACTGGCCTGTCATGGATCTGGGCAGAGATAAGTACCAAAAAAACAGTCTTTGAAAACAGGAGAAGCCATTTGAGAGTAACCAAATAGATTCAGTTTACGCACTTTAGCACACTTAAAAGTATAAATTGTATTTGCACTGTACAGCTGAGAACTTGACAGGACCGCAAAAAGATTCAGTTACGTGGCATCATGTGCAGTTTAGACAACATCCTGTTTCTTCAGCCATTGTTTCATCATGATGGTGGTTATTAGCAAACCGTCTCTCCGCTGTCACATGTTGAAGCGGTACAGAAATGCCACAGCGGAGGCGCACGATTTCGACCTGACTTACTCCGTCTGGTGTCGCACGGCTTGTCAGGCGATGGCGGAAGCTTCCACCACGAGAGGATGTGTGGCCATTTACTGTCACAACACTTAAAAGCAAACGTATACATACCCTGGGCAAACTAAATACGGCAATATGAATCGGGATGTTCTAATGAATGCTTATTTCATATTTTAATGCTATTTTGTGCAAAAGACTGATGACTGAAACAGAAAAGGACTATTTTATCCCACACAATGACTGCAACTTTTTCACCCTTCTCAGGTTTGAATACTGACGACTCCACACTGCGCATTTTTGCAAAGATGCCGTTTTGAGAGGCGGTGGGGGTTCGGCGGGCGGGCGGGGGCTGAATCATTGTTGTTAAAAGATGATGATTCAAATTTCAACACAGTAACTTAACACACTTCTCTCGCTTGTTTAAAAATGACGTACCTCCATCCATCCATTTTCTGTTTACCGCTTGTCCTCACAAGGGTCGTGGGGGTTGCTGGAGCCTATCCCAGCTGGCTTCGGGCAGTAGGCGGGGTACACCCTGTACTGGTTGCCAGCCAATCGCAGCCAAAATGACGCACCTAAAAAAACAAAAAATCTCTTACATTTGAGGGGTTCTGTGATTCAATTTAGGGGGGCTTGAGCACTTACCAAAATGGGCTCGAAACGCTCATGACCAAGCTTCCTCCGTGTTTACAAAACAACAAAAATATAATTGGGGGGAGGGTGGTGTATATGTATATATATATATATATATATTTATATACATGCTTAATTTTTGTGTCTGCAAACTTGATGTCACTTACTCAAACGCTCCAATTTTGTCTCGTCTGTCCCATTTGGAAACAACACATAAGCTTTGTTGCTTTTCATATTGAGATCAAATGATTGAAGCGGTTTCCAAGCATCTTTTTCAACTTTTACAAATCGACTTGACCAAACGAATGAAATCGAAATCGTTCATGCTTGTTGTCCTACTAAGAATGACAGCTTTTAGTCGGCCGCATTGGGGGGGTTCATACAAACTTGAGTGAAGGCTACGAAAAGGGGGAGGAGATAAAATATACGGGCCCCGCCCACCTGACTGACCGCACACAGCACAGTGTATCGCATCACTGCATCTCTCGCCCCCAAACTGTCTCGCGCCTGCTTAGATCACACTTTAGCCTGCTTCTATTTATCCACGCCCCCCTGTTTAGTCCGCAGGTCACAAGTTGCTCTCCCCCCCGCTCGTCATCGGAGTCTCAATCTTTTTCTTTTTTCTTTCTTTCTTTTTGCTTTCAATCTCACGTCACATCGCCATCATCCCAGACATCCCTCCTCCTCTCGAGCCGGCACTGGAGCGGTTATAACCGTCGCGCGTGGATGTCTGCTGCGCTTTCCGTCGTCCATCCTCAACCTCCTCCTCGTCGTCGTCGTCTCCGCTGCTGCTACTGCTGCTGCTGCTCCGCTCTCGAACTCCCATTAGAACTCAAAAAGCAAAAGCCAGCAGGCGCAATATGACTGACCCGGCCAGCAGAGAGTCCTACCCAGTCCCGGATTTGACCATAGTGGATCCGTCTCATGGCGCCGTGCGGAACGGCCAGTGCGCCCCGGACGGCTTCGTCAACAACCACCACCACAACCACGTCAACCAGCAACAGCACGCCAAGAGCCCCATCCAGCATGAGGTGCTCACCTCCGGCCAAGAGATGAAAATCACCGACAGTGTGGAGGGTGAAGGTATACCAACTCCTCCGTTTTGTCTTATTTGTGTTATGAGACGCGCCCCTCCTGGTGGAAATGAGGTGAGGTATTTTTAGCCCGCAGCCCTCTTATTTGAATAATTAATAAGCCAGAAGGATTTGAAAAGGATATTCTACCTTGATGGGGAAAGACAAAAACAAAAGAAATATCAGTGTTTTAGTGGATAGCATGTCTGCCTTGCAGTTCTAGGGTTCAGGGTTTGAATCTGTGTTGAGTTTGTATATGCTCTTCTGGTGCTTATATGGATTTTTTTTTTCAGGCTAAAAACATGCGTGTTATATAGGCCTACTCACGGAATACAAAGTTGTTCATATGGGGTGAATGTGAGTTTTATTTTGTTACATACAACATGTAGATATGGTGGCTCACAATCAGTGCAGGTCAGGGTGTATACCCTGCCTGACGCCGAATCAAATGTTGTATGAGTTCCATGTAGAATGGGAGGAAGAGAAAAAAGTTGAAAGACAAAGACATTGTTGTAGAATGTCTGCATTCATTTGGGAATTTTCATGAAAAATACGGAATTTCTGTTTAAAAAATAAATAAATCTGGTGCCAGATGTTTGAACATTTTAAAGTACCAGTTGAATATAAGTGGAATATGTTAAACATTATTAGTTCGGGTTTCTCACATGGAGGATTTTTTGGTGTTCATGTTGATTTTTGGAAAGTTGAACAATTGGAAGTTTAATTGTTTCATTATGGCAAGGTTGAGAACCCAGAATGAAACTATGGCAAAAAGTTGACATTTATGGAATGTGAGTCTTTTGTTGAAATGTTTGAATCGGTTAAGAATGCAAATTCTAAGAAACGTAGACGTTTTGGAACTGATGCAAGAATAATGGTAATAAAAAAAAAAAAAAGATAAACATTTGCTGCATAATACAAAGCCTGAGGCCGCACAGACATTTGTGCCTTGAAGTCACCTTGGTACCAAATACGCGCAGGACCAAGAAATCCTTTACTGTGTGTTTGCATGCCTTAAGAAGCATCCGTGTGTGTGTGTGTGTGTGTGTGTGTGTGTGTGTGTGTGTGTGTGTGTGTGTGTGTGTGTGTGTGTGTGTGTGTGTGTGTGTGTGTGTGTGTGTGTGTGTGTGTGTGTGTGTGTGTGTGTGAGTGAGTGTGTGTGTGAAAGAGATTACTTATGATTTTTGGGCCTTTATAATCCCATTCATTATATGCACAAGTGGAACTAAACATTCCATAGTGGATAAGTGGGCCCATGTTATGATTATCCGCCAATCCTAAGTCTGTAACTTAGTTTGTACAGCCACTTGTCATGTTTATTTAATGTATTTGTTTACTAAATATGATTTTTTTTTTCATTTTTAATGATGTTTAACGTAGTAGGCCTTTTAGAATGAGCAAAACATGAGTAAACAATACGAGTTTTTATTATTGTCAGAGCTGTTAAGATCACTTTTGTATTAGGGATAGACCGATTATCGTCTGGGCCGATTATCAGCGCCGATATTCAGCATTTTGACGAATATCAGCTTTGGTTATTTTGAAGAACCATACGCCTGATAATAGATCCATTTAACTAATTATTCCAATTTTCAGAGATGCTGCTGGCCCTGCACCTTCTGTTTGTTGTTTGAAATGAAAACTAAGATAGGTCAAATTTTAATACAGTGCTTCAGATATTTTTAAATTTTGGAAAACTTTATTTACTGTATAAAACAATAGGGAGCTATTTAGTTCAGTTTTTATTTAACTTTTGAAAACATGCTACTGCTCCTGGGATGTCTATTGACTAAGATGTTTAAAAAAAAAAAAAACTCCAACATTTGACAAACAAGAAACATATTTAAAAACGTTTTTTTTAAAATTAAGAGTTAATTGGAGTTTGTATTTTTTTTTCAATTTTTGATGCCAATATTTGCCCTTTTAAAAAAAAGAATATCGGCTCCAAATATCGGTTATCTGCGTCCTTGACTACTAATAATCGGTATCGGCCCTGAAAAATAAATCAGCCTATCTCGACCTTGTATGTTTCAAGTAAGGATAAAATTCCACATTTATCAATTCAAACATGTTCTGTGTAATTGTTGTCGGCTAAAAATGGGTGATGAAGCAATACTTGAACTCAATCACATACAGTATTTCCTACAACCGATTGTACAAGTGAGTTCACTTTTGGCAAGTCAGCAGAAACAACAAACGCGTCCATGGTCACAGTAAAGCCAATCTGAGGGGGGAAAAAAAACGTGTATCTTTTTTCCAGATTGCAATACTTTCCACACGTCTCATTTATCAAGCTACATTATTGATTGACAGAGTTACGAGAACTCAATCTGCTTTCTATTCAAGGACAACATCATGTCATACAGCCACGACGCTATTATTATACTGTTTGTAGGTCAGTTTTTGTGCGAGCTGAATGGTTTTGTTCTTCCTCGAGTGTTAAACAAGCCACTTCTCTCTCTTTTTTTTTTTCTTTTTTTTTCTTTTTTTTTAAGAGCTCAGTATTGTTCATTCGGAAATGTCATCATCATTGCTCTTTTATTTTATTTTATTTTTATTTTTTTTGTGTGTGTGTGTGGGTGAGTATGTGTATGTGCGTGCGTGCGTGCGTGCGTGCGTGTATTTGTTAGCTCACCAGAAAACCTATTAGAAAAAATCTCATACCGTTCACCTAAACCGAACACCAGGAGACCCGAAACAAGCCACTTCCTCGATGACCTGAACGTGTCCTTAGAAATGACTGTGTTTTTATTTTATTGTATTTTTTTTTAATTTCAGGTCTGCTTGAGAGCAGCATGCGCCTGAAGCCTCATGAAGCTCAGAACTACAGGAAGAAGGCCCTTTGGGTTTCGTGGATCTCCATCGTGGCCACGCTCATTCTGGCCGTGACGGCGTTCAGTAAGTTTTGACCGTTCTTAGTCATGCGCGTGAAAAATGCTGCTCATTTGCTTCAGTGGCGTAATAATTGAGCGTGAGTATTTTCAGGCCGTGGGCGCTAACGCTGACCGAGGCAAGTTCGGTTCTCGCTTCCTTGTAACAAAGGATGTCGTCATGAAAACGTGTTGACATAACAGACATGCTTGGAAGTTGTTTGCTAGAAATACTTTGGCGATGTCAGGATCGAACCAACGTAACTGAGACGATGAAGCTTGATGTGGGATGATTACAAATGCAAGTTTGATGAAATACATTTGAAAACACACTTACATAAAGTATATTCATATTTAAGCAAATATAAATAAAATACAAAAATATTTATAAAATAAAGTACAATGAAAACTAAACAAAATCAAATGGATAAAGGCATACATTTGAAAAGGTGGTAGAAGACGATAATCACGTAAAAGAGCATTTTAAGAAGTTATTTCAAAAATGCCCCCAATTTTGTGGGGTTGTCTCGTACGTGGTTACAAGTTGAGTTATTTTGCTCGACGACAGGCCCGTCAGTGCTTTCAAAATTAGCATTGAGTCAAATCTTCAAATCTAAAGCCGATGAAATGATGCCAAAATGAGGGGATATGGTGTCGCCCGTTTGATTCCGTGAGAACAGGTTTAACGCCCTGAATGTTTATTAACTGAGCAGATTGGGGAGTAAAAAAATATTCTTAACGCATCCCCACACCACAAGATAATCACTCAGGATCATCTTTTAGAAACATCTGCTGATCGGCGTTTGCTGACTTTGTTTGGAAGTGGTGGAAAGTGCTTGAGTTTGGCCCAGTCATTGGGACATGTGAGATATTTGAAAGGCAAATTTGAAGGCACACAAAGTCATTACGCGGAATAAAACCGGAATATATTGTTTTTGTAGATGTAGCTAATATGTGCCGTGGCATTTTTTTTATTCGTAACCTTTTTATTGCTTTCAATTGAAGCCCGCCGATGAAAAGTTAATCGATTGCAAGGTTAAGAGTGCAATGAGGACCCATTTTCAATGGATTATTTTCAGTGCGATCAATTATCCACACATTGCATGCGTGGTCCTTTTAGGAATAATGCTTGTAAAGCTGAAGGGAATCTTAACGCCAGCAATGAAACGAGACAAATTTGATATCTGCCTTTTGTTTGGACAACAGACGGAAACACTGCTTTCTGTCTACAAATGTTTCGTTTTATTCATAGCACTTTGATTGTCAAATGATTTTCAGATGAGACCTCGTATTTTTCTTCTAACCTTTTTGATTCTACTACTGCATCTTCAAACCTCTTTTGGGGAACTAAGCAGGGTCATGTGATCCCTGCGACGCTGTCAAAGGTTGCTGTTTTTTTGGTTGTCATCATCATATGACAGAAGGGGCGCCCCTCGCGTATTCTGCGACGCTCTGGGCACGACGCGGGTTGTTGCTTTGTCATCTTGACTCGGTGTCCGTCAAATGGCAAAGTGCCGTGTGATGTTCATGTTGTTCTCAGAAAGATATCGCCGCCAGAGTCACACCTCATTTAGAACATAAGCGTATTGTTTGTAGCTCCAAAGAGAATGGTCGCAGATGAGAAGCAAATGTCATCAGTTAGTGATGCCGTTTCAAATTTGAATTATCGTCGCCACAGTATTTAGTTTGTCTGAGAGTCGTAGCTTTCTTTTTTTTCTTTTTTTCCCTTTTTTTTTTTTATAAAGAGCTCAGTATTGTTCATTCGGAAATGTCATCATCATTGCTCTTTATTTTTTATTTTTTTTTATTTTTATTTTTATTTTATTATTTTTTCCGTAGCTTTCTAGTGGCTTTCCCCTTCTGGTATGCTCCGCACAATTATCAAACGCATCTCAACACCAAATTTATTACTGTCGTGTAAGGCCTGGTCGACGTATAAGGATTGTTCGAATCTTAAGATTGTGTTTATCTATTACGGACCCAAGACATGAGGATAAATTACAAGTAATAACAAGCATTTAACTGCTATGGTGGAATATGCGTGCGATGTGCACAGAAAATCAGGCCTTGGCTTGACGCAGGCTGAAAATGTAAAGTTGTCAGGAATTCAGACTAGAATCGTCTCTGACTGCTCTGAACTCGGTGATGATTCGGTGACATGAATGAGTCCAAGACCGGCTTAAACTGCAGTTGGGACAAAAAGAGAGCAAATGTCAGTGTTGTGTACGTTAAAACAACAATAATCCAATTTGGGTTAAGAAGAGACTGACCCGCTGTACTCAAGTCAGTTTTACCTTTTTTTTTACTTTTTGGGTCGTTTTAACCCAAACGACCAAGAAAGTGGCGGGTCGGTCCCTTTTTGATCCAAATAGTTTGGGGTAAAACAACCCAGAATGTTGGGTCAAATTGACCCATGAAGTGGGTCGGTCTCATTTTTTAACCTAAATTGGGTTATTTTTGACTTAGCTATTTTTAAAACACTTGAAAAAACTAAATACAATTTTGCCAAAAATTGACCGATCCACTACTTGGGTCAATTTGATCCAACTTTCCTAATTTATTGGGTTGTTTTTTGGGGGTTGTTTTAAGCAAAACTGGCTGACCTTTTTTTTTTTTTTTTTTTTTTTGGGGATGTGGGGTGGGGTGGTCAAAACATCAATTTGGGTCAAATTGACCCATGAAGTGGGTCGGTCTCATTTTTTAACCTAAATTGGGTTATTTTTGACTTAGCTATTTTTAAAACACTTGAAAAAACTAAATACAATTTTGCCAAAAATTGACCGATCCACTACTTGGGTCAATTTGATCCAACTTTCCTAATTTATTGGGTTGTTTTTTGGGGGTTGTTTTAAGCAAAACTGGCTGACCTTTTTTTTATTTTATTTTTTTGGGGGATGTGGGGTGGGGTGGTCAAAACAACAATTTGGGTCAAATTGACCCAAGTAGTGGATTGGTCCATTCTTGACCCAAATTGGGTTATTTCTGACCCAATTGTTTGTGAGTGCTAACTTCCAATCCAGAAAAAAAACGAATTGTAATGACTCACAAAACAAAAGTCACATAGAAGAGGAATGAAGATAATATTTGCAGTAAATTTGATGAACGACATTAAACTTGAGACCCAAAGACTCAACGTGAAGGACACGCGAACTGCAGACCACCGTTCTCAGCAGGGCGTCTGCAGTCAGAGGACGGGTCGCGGGTTCACGGTGAAGAAATCAATCAGCGACTGCAGCCTCACTACGTTGACTTGGAATTGGAAAGCAGTGATGCTGTCAAGTATGCGAGGCACGGATGAATACGAATGATGAAGCTCTGTAAAGTGCATCAGTACCAGCAGGACGACGTGGTATGAATCTTGGCAGACGGCACCTGGGATTCTGTAGTTGTGATGGCGCCACTTTAAAAAACATTCCTGCCCTAGTTTCTGCTCATTCCTTTCGCCATCTTGTATCTGTGATGTCTCATCACTTCTGTGCCTTCTTTCCCAACCTGACCTACCTAGTTCATTTTCTTGCTCGGTGCAAGCTTTTCTCATTTATTTATATCGGGAATGAGGAGAGCTGGCTCAGCCGTTAGGCAATAATAGGCAAGTGCTAAATATGCTGGGGAATTTTCTATGCAACACGACCACCTTGAGGACCGCTCAACCTTTTTGAGCCCGGGGATGTAAATAAGTCGTTTTAAAATCATACCACTATGATCGTACCACCTCATCGTGGTACGATGTCAACAGTCATTTGTTAAAAATCCGTACGTGTGTACCCAGCTCAAGTCAACAACTCCACTTCCTCCCCAAATGGCGCCCTTGTTGTTTTTGCTCCAGCACTGTAATTATTGAGCTCCAACCCAGATACATAAAGTAAAAGACCGACTATAAATTATTATAAATCCATCCATCCATCCATCCATTTTCTGTACCGCTTGTCCTCACAAGGGTCGCGGGGTTTGCTGGAGCTTATCCCAGCTGGCTTCGGGCAGTAGGCGGGGTACACCCTGAACTGGTTGCCAGCCAATCGCAGGGCACACAGAGACGAACAACCATACTCACAATCGCACCTATGGACAATTTGGAGTGTCCAATTCACCTGCCATGCATGTTTTTGGAATGTGGGAGGAAACCGGAGTACCCGGAGAAAAGCCACGCAAGCACGGGGAGAACATGCAAACTCCACCCAGGAAGGCCGAAGCCCGGACTTGATCTCACAACCTTTGAACTGGGAGGCGGACGTGCTAACCAGTCAGCCACCGTGAATTATTGATTGATTATTATAAATCAACCGTGGATATTTCCTTATGCCGTGCATGTGGAAGAAAACATATGACCGGAAGGAAAAACAGTCACACCATATTGTAACGCATAAGAATGGGACTATTACCAGGATGACGGGGTGTCACATGACTCAAGGCGATAGTGCAAAGAGCACACTGGATGTTTTACAGTTGAGAAGTGCGCTAAGATTTTCAGGAATTTGCATTCGCAGAAAGCTTCCACCATGTGCGCCGTCATCAAAAGGTTAACTTTTCTGAATCACATATGTAAGGATTTGTATTCGCAAATACATTCGGCGAGAATCCATTTTGATAGGAAGAATGAAAGTTTGCATTTCAGTCGCCACGGGCTGAAAAAGACGATGCCATGTCGTCACTACAAAAAAGCTCTGAGAGCATCAGCACATATTTTTGTGATCACTACGTGGACAATCGCTGACTCCGGCGTCTTTTAATTCATCCACCGACTGAGACAATGACAACATCGGTGTCAGCAGGCCGTTCATCACACGCAGGCCGAGGCGGAAGAAATATTTGCCCGTCTTGCCGCAGCTCTGCCCCCCCCCCCCCCCCCCGCAACGAACTCCCGCGGGGTCCTCAGTCACACCCGCTTCTCCTCTTCCTTCTTATTCTTTCCCTTCCAAGCCCTTTTCCCTCGTTGTCTTCATTTTCCTCCTCTCTGGCTCCGCTTTACTCAAACACCAGATATACCGCCTTCTCCAACACCTACTGTCTGCCTCTCAGATGAAAACACAATCATTTATTCATTTTCTTTTCCTCACTGTCGGGTGTGTATTTTTAGCAGTGACGATGTGGAAGAAGTCTATAAATAGATAAGAGTGTTATTTGGAAAGGGCCAACTTGGAAGCCAAAGAGGCTTGTTTGATGACGAGGGAAAAGTCATACAGCTATTGCTTTAAGAACCCAGATCTTATTGATTACGTGTCATAGAGCTGATTGATACAATATCATCGCTATGGTAAAGTGCGTACACACTTACACCTTTTAGTTCCAGGTCATTTGAATGGCAAACCACCAATGTTCAGTTTAGCATTGTTAAATCTTACGCTGTACACAAACCACGGGTTTACAATGCTGCTTTGACAGATACATACCTTCTTATATTGCCCGTCATGCTTTGGATAGTAGTATAGTTAGCAGACGATGTAGAATCCCGAGACCTCAGACTCGATGTGTGCTGATGTGTGAATCTCGAGTGTTTCGGAGTCGTGCTGTTTTACTATGTGAGCATTGTGCTAAAGAAGTGGAGACGACAGTGCTGCCTTTTGACTTACACCCGTTCGAAACTGTATTATTGAATAGATGCCATTTACGAGCAATTACTGAATGAGCAGCAAATGGGTTGTGGAATTGGGGGGGGGGCTGACCTCACAATAGTGTGTTACTGTTAAAATAATGCAGTCAGACATCATTCCAGACTCCACCTTGTCATTCGTTTGCAACTCTGCTTTTACTAGTACCATTGTGTTCTAAGTCAGAGAAAGAGAAAATCTGGAATTCCAAGTATGACCTCAACACAGTGTCACCTTTAAATAATCATTTAGAAAAACACACCGGGAACAAGACGTGCTGCCAGGGAGCCAAGAGAGCAAAAAGGTAATGACAGTAAAAGACATGACACAGCACACAAGTGACCTACAAAGATCCAAAAAGTGAGCAAAACCTTGGAACAAAATAGAGTGAAAATAATTAGCGGGCAATGCACAGCTGGGGGAAGTCACAAGGGCACAAAAAGTGCCCGCTGAATGACACGAGATGGTAAGTAATAATATACGAGCAGATACTTTTTTTTTTTTTTTTTTTTTTTTTAAGAGCTCAGTATTGTTCATTCGGAAATGTCATCATCATTGCTCTTTTTTATTTTTATTTTTTTTTATTTTTAATATATATATATATATATATATATATATATATATATTTTTTTGTGTGTGTGTGTGTGTGGGTGAGTATGTGTATGTGTATGTGCGTGCGTGCGTGCGTGCGTGTATTTGTTAGCTCACCAGAAAACCTATTAGAAAAAATCTCATACCGTTCACCTAAACCGAACACCAGGAGACCCGAGGGGACCAAAGAAAACCAAGGAAGGTGAAATCCAGCACCGACCAGACACCCCCCACCAGAACTCCTCCCCAGCCCAAGAAACATCCAGACCCCAACAAATCCAAAAAACATAAAATCAGGGAGGCCTCAAGAGACCAAAGGAGAGACCGAGAAAAGGAAGGAAGGACAGACGAAGCCGCGTGAGATCCGCAGACACCAGCCAGCCTCCACCGATTCAATAACCTGAGGAGGAAACAGATTGTGTCTGAGTTCGAGCAGATACTATTGCCAATGGACGGAAGAGTTTTCAGGAAGCAGGATTGTTGCTCAAACCGACCCCCGAGTATAATCACTGTAAAATCATCCACTATGGATGAAACGCATCCAAGCTAGCCTTCCTTGTTGTAACCCAATCCGTCATTTCAACTGAACATTGATACGGCCGCATAGATTCTGTTGAGTCACACACACTCTTTCGCTCTCAGTTATTCATCGCCATCGGTGGCCAAAAATTCGGTACATCACTAATTGAGTCTAATATCATTTATAATAAAAAAATAAAAAAAAGCCAGGGAAAGTCTATCCAGAGGGCTGCACCGGAACTTAGCATCTACAAAAACATGATTCAGCGGACTCTTCAGACAGTGATGCTAACTTCAGGTTGCTCAAAGGCTTCAAGAAGAAGATGACTTGTAATCAACAACCTTTTCTGTACATGTAAAACTTTATTACCCTACAAAGAATCCAGCTTTTGTTGAAGCTGAGTGAAGCGAATTTTGCACGAATTGCCTGCTCGAAGAGTTCAGCGTCCAAGCTGACACTGCGTGACTTTTTTAGTCATTAACGATGGTGGTATGTTAGATTACAAGACACATCTGACACGGCAGATTTTTCTATGGTCGTGAAGTGTCGTAGATGCCAGATGTCACACGCTTCAAGACAACTCATAATCGGCCCCCGACGGTGAATATTTGCCTGCGACGCGTCTGTCGGCTCAAAATCGGGGCTACATTCGCGTTGCCGCGCGCTTTGCAAGACAAAAATCCAAGGGAAAGAATATCGAAAAGGCTAGAATGGCGGAACGTCTGTCCCAATGATACCTGAAATAAAAATAAAAAAGTACGTACGGATAGTGAGATTTGGCACAACCTGTACTGAAAAAGTCACATTTTTAATATGACGTCATTGATTTTCAAGACACTTGGTGGTGATGTTTCAAAGTTGTGAGTAATGCTTTGTGCTGGAAATCCTTGTTTTTGTTGAGCGGCTGTCATGCGCTGTCCGTGGGTGAATGCGCAGCTTCAATCTCAGGGCTTTCAAAGAAAACGAAAGACATTACCAAACGCATGTTCTCCGTACGTCGGTAACACTTTGGTTGACCTCGTTGGGTGTCCACGGGGTTTAGGTAAGCAGTAAAATATAGCAGATGCAGATGGGTGGGTGAAGAAGTGATCAAGCAGCTGTTCTTGGACTTAACTTATTTTCTGCAACAGTTCTCTCAAACCTTATAGCACATTTACGTAGGCGACATACTATGCATTTTTGACAACATTTAAAACAGTTTCCAGTGTCTTCATAACAGCTTGACCAATATGCGGTTTTAACACTATTTCTCTGTCGCTCTCAGGTGTTTTGTTATTTGAGATGTGAGCTGGAATCTTTGTCTTTCAAGGGGTCCATTTCACAAAGCACGTTTCAACAAACACAGAGACTAAACCCTGAACAGCGAGTTGACATACCCTCAGATAGGAACGTCTGCGTTTTCGGTTCCAGGACAGCTGATTTGAGGTAGTTATATCAACGCAGAGTAGTTTCACCTGACGTTGCCGCTACACTAAAAAAGACCCCATGAATGGAGCCCCATTTCGTCGAGTCACCATGGCAACGGGAAAGCGCAGCGCTCGGCGCCGCCCTCTGCTTCCGCGTTTGTTTTTTTTGTTTTTTACCCCTCTTAACTGAACATTTGTATGCGATCATATGGCAAATTTGAACATGTCTGTAGAAAAAAAGGGCAACACCGCAGCGGCTCACCCGCAGGGGTGCTCAAGTTCGGTCCTCGAGAGCCCCTATCCAGCCTGTTTTCCATGTTTCTCTCCACTAACACACCTGGTTCATGATCAGATTCGTTATCAGGCTTCTGCAAAGCTTGCTGATTAGCTGGTCATTAGATTCAGCTGCGCTGCAAGAGGGAAACATGGAAAACAGGCTGGATAGGGGCTCTCGAGGACCGAACTTGAGCACCCCTGCGGCCTAGAGGAAGGCGGCGTGGGAGAACGTTGCTGCTTGAGTGTCGGGTCAATGCGTACATTTAAATGTAGTCCTTTGCAATCACAATCGTATTACAAGGGAAAGCTGTTGAATGGTAGCTCATTAATTCATTTCATTTAGGTGCGATCCTGCGGGGGGAGAAGCGCACTTGACTTAAGATGAAATATAAAAAACATTATTCAAACGGTTCTAAGAAAAAGTTCAACACACACGCTGTGAAGTGAGCGCATATACGGCTGGTGATGTTGCAAATGTAAGGACGGATTAAGTTGTGTATGTCGATGATGGACTGTGATGTGAAACGGTACCGCTCAAAAAGATAACTGTCCGGAAATGCCAGCATATCTGATAACAATCTCGCGACGAATATTGAATTCCCTGCTCAATTATACGGCATCTTCATCAAGAGGGTCTTTGTCGGAAGGACATGCCATGTTTGTGACAAAAGTGGACTTTACGCTCTAGACCAGGGGTGGGCACACTTGGTCCTCGAGGGCCGGAGTCCTGCAGGTTTTGGACGTTTCCCTTCTCCAACACAGCTGATATATGATCAGCTCATCAGCAAGCTCTGCATAAGCCTGATAACGATCCTGTTGATTGGAATCAGCTTATGTTGGAAAAGGGAAACCTCCAAAACCCGAAGGACTCCGGCCCTCGAGGACCGAGTTTGCCCACCCCTGCTCTAGACTATAGGCGTATTTACGCCAAAATTTGCCGCAGCAGACTTTATGAATGAGAAAATGTGGCTGAAAGGAGGCGGCGACAGAGAAAACCTTGAGCTTCATTGTGAAAAACCTGCAACCGACCAGGTTTGGTTCATGGAACAACCGATATCGGTAACTGACCGATATCTTAAATTATCTATTTTTATGAAACAGGCTGGTTACCTCATTTTCTCTGTTTTTTTCTGGTTCGATTTCATCAAGAAAACCTCGCAGTGTTCTTTCTCTTCTCTTAGTCAGTTTGCCGGCAATAAGCATTTCCACCAGAGCGCCGGCCGCATTTAATCAGCACGTTTTGCTTGGCTGTCAAAAGCTCGCCATCTGTGGCGTAATTATAGGACGGCCTCTCTCTCGGAAGCCTTGCGCCATCACTTAGCAGTAAACACCATTTGATTATTTTTACACCTCGCCGCCAAATGAAGGGAAGCAGTTCAACAAGATCAGACATGGCTTTTGCCGAAGAATACGCGATAAGATTTCTCATGCTCGAGAGGTACCAAATGAACACTTTGCAGCCGCTCACACACACACACTCATTCGTCTGTATGTTGTGAGAACCCAGATATTAACAAATCTTCGAGTCAAGTGTGAAAACCATAAATCATCTGCGGTGACACCGTGATGTGGTATCAATAGCATGCAATCTATACTGTGACTTGTTAAATATTAAAAGACAGATATAGCGATATGCGCACATTGAATGAAAACTGAACCCACTCGTGCAGTGGCCATTTTGAAGTGCTTCACTTTTTCTTTTCTTTTTTCTTTTTTTCTTTTTTTCTTTTTTTTTCTTAAGAGCTCAGTATTGTTCATTCGGAAATGTCATCATCATTGCTCTTTTTTTTTTATTTATTTTTTTTATAATACATATATATATATATATATATATATATATATATATATATATTATTTTTTTTGTGTGTGTGGGTGAGTATGTGTATGTGCGTGCGTGCGTGCGTGTATTTGTTAGCTCACCAGAAAACCTATTAGAAGTGCTTCACTTTTTTTCACATGTTGTCACGTTGACAGAATTATTTGAAAATGGACGCACATAAACGTAACCATAACACAGGAGTTAAAATGAGAGCATTTTTTTCATCTCCACGCTATGGCAATGGCATCTTAATGACGAGAAGTAAGAAGTGTGAGGGCGTCACAGGACAGATTAGCAACGCAATATATGCCAGAGAAAACACGCCTCCATACACAAACATACCTAATGAGGACAGTTGCTGTCAAAAGTGGATTGATGGAACACCACTTGAAGTTGATTTAAATACACTCATTCTGTCACGTAATCCTCCCCCTTGCCTTTAATGCGGCGACACTGGCAATTCCCGCCTTCCTTCAAATCGGATTGATTGTGACATCGAGAGTTTCATTCTACCTGCATACTAATTGACGGGGACTCTCGAGTATCACATTGCAATGACCCCGATGGCATGAATTTATCCAGTGAGACGTCCTAATGGGAGCTTCGAAAGCAAACAGCATACAAATACAATTTCCTGTAACTCGCCGTGCTGGCTTTCCCTGGCCGTGAGTCCCCAAACAATCCCTGGCTTGTTTCATTGTGATCGATGGTAAACTGATGATTGCGATGGATTCATTACCAAAAAGGCCAAGGCTTTCTTGTACTTCAATACGGCAGCGGGGTACAAATTACATGCTGGGGAAGAAGGGGGGGGGGGGGGAAGCTGGCTTTCTTCATCATTCATGAATTTTTCATGAAACTTATACTTGGGGGATAATGGAAGATATAAATAGCATTCAGGAAACGGATAACAGGTGGTGGCAAGTCTTCATTAGCAACTATTAAAGGCATGGCTGGCCCTGGCCATTTGGGGGCCCCAAGCAAAATAATGTCATGGGGCCCATATGTGCGCCATTTATTCACCGTGTACTTTGTAACCCTCCATCCATCCATCCATTTTCTGTACCGCTTGTCCTCACAAGGGTCGCGGGGGTTGCTGGAGCCTATCCCAGCTGGCTTCGGGCAGTAGGCGGGGTACGCCCTGAACTGGTTGCCAGCCAATCGCAGGGCACACAGAGACGAACAACCATACTCACAATCGCACCTATGGACAATTTGGAGTGTCCAATTCACCTGCCATGCATGTTTTTGGAATGTGGGAGGAAACCGGAGTACCCGGAGAAAACCCACGCAAGCACGGGGGAGAACATGCAAACTCCACCCAGGAAGGCCGAAGCCCGGACTTGATCTCACAACCTTTGCACTGGGAGGCGGACGTGCTAACCAGTCAGCCACCGTGCCGCCACTTTGTAACCCATACATGCATATTTCATATATGTTAGTCACATTTTATTGCACTGCAGAAGGTCATTCGAACTTCTCATCCCAACTGACTGTCAGTACTTATAGTATATGGAGGAATTCAGTGGAATTCAGTATATTCAACTGAATTCCACCAGTGGAATTGTTTGTCAGATCTCAGATGAGTTGATCCTTTCTTCACTGTTCTGGCACTTTGCATTGATATATTATACTTTTTTTTTTTTTGCCAGCCTTGTCAGTCTGGAAAGTCATCGCAAAACCTATAAAATATTTCACCCCATGATATTTGTGTATAAAGTGATTTGCCGAAGTAAAATCCTCACTTTTGTTATGTGTGTTTAGTTCCAGTCCTTTTTCAAACCCCCTCTAATTGTGCGAGTTAATTCATTTTAATCATGATACACAATGTGTGCTGACAGTATCACGTCTATTTACAGATATAAAAATAGTTGTAATTTCTATCCCCGTACACACCAGTGGACTAAATTTTACCCAGAATGCATCAGCCACTCCTCAGGATTGTGGGTTATCTCAGGTTGGAGACATCACGCAGAACATTTGAAATCGTGAAGCATTTGCTTAAGTTTATCATTGTGGTCGATATGAGTACGAACGAGTATGTGCCTCGTAGTAGAAGAACGTGTGTCGCGATTGTGACAAAAGATTATGCATGAATGCCCAGTCAAAATAAAAATAATTAAAAAGTGAGTCAGCATCACTCCCGGCACATTTCTTAGTTGTATATCTGCACTTATTTTGCCTATTTTTTGTTGTTTTATAGTTTGAGGTGTCACAAAAGTAAAATGTTGTAGTCAATGGATCTAGCATTAAAGGATCATAGCTGATCAATATTAAAAGTGTCATTTAAAAAAAAAAAACGATAAACCCATTAATCCCATTTTTTTTCTTCTATTCAGTAGCTGTTTTTTTTCTCATGTGAATCATTATTAGCCGTTCTGCCAGATTGGACACAGTAGTGCTGTCTTCATTGATTTGCCTCTTTTCTCTGGCTCCAACTGTTTGCTATTGTGTTGGAGCACACCTGCACCTTGTCGCCTGCCAGCTTCGTAACAACTCATTTGTTACCTAACTGAGGGCTGGCGAAAATACACCATACACACAGTATATCATGTACACCTTTATCTATTTATATCATATTACAATCCAAAAAACACACGTTGACTTCATTATAGTAAATACTCTTAAATGCTCTTAGGTGTGAATGTGAATGGTCGTATTCTTCTTCATGATGTGGATTTTTTTGTTGTTGTTGTCCAATCACATATCAGTTTCTGTGCGTTGCCATGTTGATTTCATCCGCCCAGGGCCTTCGCAATCAGATGTGCTGGCTGATGTGACTTCAACTACATTAATTGGTTTCCAATTCACATTTCAATTACGTTCTTTCAAGGCTTGGGTGCTTGGTCAGCATTTTTCTGTCCTCTGATTGGATGTTCGGAGTCCAACCTGTTAAAGCCAAGTTGGGCTCGTAAATCACGTGTCGCCGTCTGCATACGTTATGTTAAATTATTAACATTGTTTTTCAGTTTTAATTTATATTTTAGCCGTTTTGGATTTAGTTATAGCTGTGTAGCTCAATGAATAGTATGGTCTATTGTATTCTTATCTGTCTGAGAAAAGAAGGGCAACGGGTTTCTTTTCCACTATTATCTACAAGGGAGTGTAGTCTAGTACCGGTCTCAGTCGGTTGAAGAATCCAAGGACAGGCTGATGTATTATTGTTTTTTTCTAATCTGATTTATACCTATGGGAACTTGCTGAACTTGCTGATGGGAGGAGACTTTTCGTATTCACCCACTTTTCAATAAATAATGATGTGCAGAAGAAGGAGGGGCACACACTTTTGAACAGACCACTGTTTGAGTGACTTCAATTGTGTGATCAGAAGCTTCTGTTATAATGATACCTTTGCAAAGGGACTTCTTCACCAGAATCTCACCATTCAGTTAATTGAACACGCAAAGAGTAGATACTAAATATTATATACTCTAACAGTTACCACATTGAATACTCAGCATCTCTAGTGGATATGGTGTATTTTATTTTGTCCTATACGGACGTCAGAGTTGTGTGTTTATATTATTTCTGTAATTGTAATGTGATTGTAATGGTATTTAAACCAGCTGCCAGTGTTTTTTTTCTTCTTTTCAATACGTCAGCGTAACAACACAGAGAAGCTGCCCAAACCCTGTGGAGTAGCTAAGTTTGTGATGTTTGTGTCCGCCGTCGCGTATCTTTTTAACAAGCTTATGGTGTGTTGCATCTGGGTGTCGTTAAGCAATCGCCAACTGCTGAAGTTATTAATGCGTGTGGGTGCATGCGCGCGCGCGCGTGTGTGTGAGTGTGCGGTTTTTCTGAAGTGTAGCGGCTGTGTGGTGTCTGACTTAATTCCTCATGTGCATGGCCACAGCCTTGTTGCCAGACTGTTTGACAATGTGCTCAGCGTTAACCACAATAGCTGTCGGGTTAATGCAAGAGTAAACAATCTTCTGGTACAAGAAAAAAAAAAAACTCATTTCTTCAGATAAGTATTTGTTTATTATTTATTTAGATAAATGGATGGATGCATAGATAGATAGATAGATAGATAGATAGATAGATAGATCACTAGCTTGATAGTTAGTTAGCTTAATAGCTAAACTGCTCTCGGGATAGCTTGCTAGCTTCATAGATAGATAGATAGATAGATAGATAGATAGATAAATAGATCACTAGCTTGATAGTTAGTTAGCTTAATAGCTAAACTGCTCTCGGGATAGCTTGCTAGCTTCATAGATAGATAGATAGATAGATAGATAGATAGATAGATAGATAGATAGATAGATAGATAGATCACTAGCTTGATAGTTAGTTAGCTTAATAGCTAAACTGCTCTCGGGTTAGCTTGCTAGCTTCATAGCTAGCTAGCTAGCTTAATAGATAGATAGATAGATAGATAGATAGATAGATAGATAGATAGATAGATAGATCACTAGCTTGATAGTTAGTTAGCTTAATAGCTAAACTGCTCTCGGGATAGCTTGCTAGCTTCATAGATAGATAGATAGCTAGATAGATAGGTAGGTAGATAGATAGATAGATAGATAGATAGATAGATAGATAGATAGATAGATAGATAGATAGATAGATAGATAAGGAAAGTGTCGTGCTCCATGAGCCAAACAAGAGGCCGGCAATAATAGACGGAAGGGATGGAAATGGGATTAAGGTTGAGATAAAGGAGGCACATATTTCTCCGGAGAGGGATCCTGTTGTTTTTTTCCCCCCTCGAAGAAGAAAGACTGAGGTAAGATTGTCATGCACAAGGGAGCGAGTGCGAAAAGAAAGGATATACGGGAGGTTAAAGGGAAGGCGGGAGCGCTGAACTACAGGCACAGCAGTGCAGCGCTGTGCAGATTCCAGCCGTCGCTGTTGAATTATTGAACGTGATATTTTGCAGCTGGGCGAAGGGCCGCAGCCTTGTTGGGTGTCTGCTGAGAGGCAGGAAGTATGGATCACTGGGCAAGTGATGCGGCACTATTTTTTGACTGACTTCATGCGTAAGTGGTCCCGCTGGTGTGTCTGCTCGCGTCAAGCTAAGTCTTGTGCTTATGCAAAATAGCTCCTGTGGAAATGTTAATTATGCTGCCAATTAATTTAGAAGAAACGCCACAAAAGTTTTGTTTGTCTTCAAGGGCACTCCTCTGTGTCTCCAATTTCAATTAGCTGCTTGCAGTTAATAGAGATCTGCTACAGCAGTTTGTACTGTTAATACCAGAGCCAAAAGGTAAGCAGGGCTGCAGTGAGTTCCGTTGCTGCGCATCTCAAGGATGTGTCCACTCCATGTGCCGTATGCACGGGTCAGCTACACTATTTGATAAGTGTATGAAGTGCAGTGTACGAAGTGCTGCCTTCACGAGTGAAAATACGTTTATCATCTTTATAGGCAATTGTATTCATTCCCGCAAATTGAACCACCCGACTCAGTTCAACCCCCTCGCTCTTTTCCTGGGTCGTCATGGTAACGAAAGCCATCATTAATTCCACCACAGTCAAGCGAGTGAGACAAGACGGGCTAAAACGAGCTAAATTCCACGAAGCGTACCGTCGTATTGTGTCAAGAGGTTTTACATTGTGAAGAAAAAATGCGTTAGGGGAACAAACTATGTATACTATTCTATTCTTCATATAGGTGTGTTCAATTATACTGGTGGATGGATAGCAACACCTTTACACCAATAACTTTTTTTTTTTTTACACTTCTGTCTTCCTCTCCTCAATTATCACATCTCCCTCCCAACCCCATCCGTGCACCAGAATCCCACTGACTCACCTCATCCTATTTGTTCCTGTTATCCCCCATGTTCACACCTCCTTTATCCTCTGTCGCACCCCTTCTTCACTTCACCCAGTCTTGTTAGCACTGGTGCTGCGCACAAGAGAGAAAAATTGATCCGCTCGCAGATGACAAAATGGGATCAACGCTTGTTTTTTGGACACAGGAGAGAGAATTCAGTTTGCTTGCTAATAATAATATGAATTGAAATGCCATGAAAAAAAATATTTAAAAAAATTGCAATGTGTTTCAATAAGAAAGGTAGATATATAATACTGTACTTTATTTTAAAAAAAATACAGTAATCACAGCAGAATGTAAAGAATAAAACCGTTTTTACTATATTTGTGTGCACTTCAATGCCCATTGTGCTGCTCCTTCTGCTGTGTGCACCTTGTCCAATAGGGGGCAGTGTAATACTGACATTTATACACATGAACTCCTCAAATAGCAACAGTAAAATTAGTCACTCTTTGTAGATGATAAAGAATATATTTGAGTATGCTTAAAAGATTATAAGACAGGGGTTCCGATGCTATTCGCGAGCCGGTCTATGTCATTTTGCTTTTAACAAAAAATAAATTTAAAAAATCATTAAACTAAACAGATTCAAATTTAAGCTTGCAAATCAACGCAAGTAGTCATTTGCTGTATACCGCAAGGCATCACAGAAATAATAATAATTTGACACTTTTAGCCATATAATAGTAATAATAATAATTGTTGTTTTTTGTTTATTATTATTCTGCAGTCACCTCATGTTTTTGCTCCTACTTTTCATCTTTGATGGTTAAAAATTATTTACATTTTGTCTACCTCAGTCAGCAAGCAAGTTGAACACATTAAACAGGATGAAAACCAGAAATTAGACTAAGACTAAGCCCAAGAATGACAGTTTATGGGTCAGCGCATCTCGGCTCCGAATCGCTTATTTTCGGAATGTAGCAAATCACACATAGACGATTCTGGTTGGATCCAATTAGGCTCAAACAAGCCCACATCAATGGAGCAAGATAAATATTATTTTTAGATAACAGACAGACAGATGGTGTGCCACGGCATCTCTTCACATTGATGGGATTGAAAAAGAATCGGTTGCAAATGTGCAAAAGAGATTGCGTGGCGTGTATGGAATAGAATCCGCCTATAACTAACTGCTCTCTGTCTGTCTGTCTGTGTGTGTTTGTTTTGTTTTCCCACAGCCGTATCGTTTATGAGGCACAGCGCATCGGCCTTCGGATTTGCCGTGAGTATATGCGTCCTTGTTCCCGCCATTTGCATTGATCAATTAGTCATAACGTTGGTCTCTGTGATTTATTAATGAGTCTTGGAACTCAATTTTTATTGGCCCCGTTGTCTCCACGGTAACAGAGCAGAAGGGAAGGACTGAGATTACGGCACAGGTGTACAGTACTATCAGGAAAGATCAGCTAAAACAGGTGTCATAGATTGAGGGTACAATCATCATTACTTTTAATAAAACAATATAAAACATCATCTGTAGGTTTAGTTATCATTCAGATTAGTATTACACATGTCCTGAATTCAACATGTGAGAGAGCTCACACAAGGCGGGGCAAAAAAATAAAAATAAAAATCTGTCTGTTGTAGCACCAAGACTGACCTGTGGGAGGCAGCATAGTACCACATGCCAACTAACCTGCCAGCACATACAAAAGAAAAAGGAAGATCTCGAAGATGCTAGGCTAACGTTTTGCTAAGAACAGCACAAGCTAAAAAAAAAATTGTTTTTAAAGTACAAATCTCTTAATTGACTTCAGAAGAGGGTTTTTAAAATCTTTCTTTCTGTGAAAATATTAAATAGGAAGCGTTTGAGGGTGACGATCACGTTGACATCTCACTCAAACCAGATTATTAAAGAGGATGTTTGAAGCCTACTTAAGTGAGGAAATAGACAATTGATTAGCTTTGGTTCTTGGTGTCCTGTAACGCTCATGAATTCAACTGCATTTGTTGTGGTGAAATGAAAAAAACTCATCAAAGAGCATGCGTTCACATTGTCATACTCATTAAACTTGTTAAATTGTATAAAATGGCACTATTAGGCGTTGCCGTTCCACACGTCATTACGTGTTTAACTGATTTTTACACAGCACAGCATGTGAGCGTGAGTAGTACAAAAAAAAAAAAAAAAAAGAAGCTGCGTCTCTAACGATCTAACTGCTCCCTCCTCTCTTCTTGCTCTCCTTGACTCGTCGTACCTTGTGTGCGTAGTTTGACGCCACCTTGGATGTTCTCTCATCAATCATCGTGCTGTGGCGCTACAGCAATGCGGCCGCCGTGCATTCGGCGCACCGAGAATACATGTGAGTGTCAAACGAATGAAATTGCGGTCTGCGTTACACCTTTGTGTATATTTAGTCGATAATCCTCAAATCCATTGAGCAACAAAATCAAGCGGGACGAACGACTGAGAAGCAAGAGTTTTGTCACATGATGAAAAGAAAAAAAACTCCCGAGGCAATCGCTGCTTTTACGCTATCATTATTGATTGTATACATCATCGCTCATACCAGGAAAATCTTTCAAAGG
This sequence comes from Leptonotus elevatus, assembly GCF_054856555.1. NCBI lineage: Eukaryota > Metazoa > Chordata > Actinopteri > Syngnathiformes > Syngnathidae > Leptonotus > Leptonotus elevatus. The sequence goes on along the minus strand of NC_141250.1, from coordinate 20,705,226 downwards.
ACACCAGAACGACTCAAAGACCGTTTTATCAAAGCTCGGAATGTTGACCTGATCACAAGTCTGCTGTTTCTCCAGAGCATGTGTGGTCCTTGGAATTGTGTTCCTGCTCTGCTCCCTGTGCATTCTTGGAAAGGCGATTCATAATCTGGTTACCAGGATGCCCCCAGAAGTGGTAAGACAACTCACGGAGACGTCAAAAATATACATATTTGCGGGCGACCCTTGTGAGGAGAAGCGGTTAAGGAAATGGATAGGTTTCCGGAAAATAAAAACCCTGCCACAGTTTGGCTTTAGCCCCTTGTGCTAGCTAGCTAGCTCCCTAGCAGGTAACCAAGCACCCGGGGAGCTAGCTAGGGAGCTCGCTAGCTAGCCCCTGGGCCTAAAGCCAAACTGTGGCGGGGTTTTTACTGGTGCGTGCTATCATTTCCAAAACCCTCTTCAAATATCCTCGTTCCTTTATTGTCGCCCGTTCCTTCTGTTGTGACGTTCCTTGACAATCTCACTATGTTTTTGCGGTTTACTAAGTAGCCCACAGTGTTTTATAAGTGAAGCCTCAAAACTTGATATCAGCTTGCAGTTTTTCTGGCGCTCACTCGTGCGTGCCACAGAGTCGCCAAGCGTCATTTTTTCACAATGGTCCACTTCAGTCGTGTTTAGCAACGTCGCTCGGTATTTGGGCCCGAACGGATTTTTGACTGGACAAACAGCCATTCTCACCTCGAGACAGTTTAGAGTCATTTTGTCTTAGGCCCGCCGGCCCAGCCCAATTCCTAACCAAGTGTCGCCAAGTGTCATTTTTTCACAATGGTCCACTTCAGTCGTGTTTAGCAACGTCGCTCGGTATTTGGGCCCGGACGGATTTTTGACTGGACAAACAGCCATTCTCACCTCGAGACAGTTTAGAGTCATTTTGTCTTAGGCCCGCCGGCCCAGCCCAATTTCTGACCAAGTGTCGCCAAGTGTCATTTTTTCACAATGGTCCACTTCAGTCGTGTTTGGCAACGTCGCTCGGTATTTGGGCCCGAACGGATTTTTGACTGGACAAACAGCCATTCTCACCTCGAGACAGTTTAGAGTCATTTTGTCTTAGGCCCGCCGGCCCAGCCCAATTTCTGACCAAGTGTCGCCAAGTGTCATTTTTTCACAATGGTCCACTTCAGTCGTGTTTAGCAACGTCGCTCGGTATTTGGGCCCGGACGGATTTTTGACTGGACAAACAGCCATTCTCACCTCGAGACAGTTTAGAGTCATTTTGTCTTAGGCCCGCCGGCCCAGCCCAATTTCTGACCAAGTGTCGCCAAGTGTCATTTTTTCACAATGGTCCACTTCAGTCGTGTTTAGCAACGTCGCTCGGTATTTGGGCCCGGGCGGATTTTTGACTGGACAAACAGCCATTCTCACCTCGAGACAGTTTAGAGTCATTTTGTCTTAGGCCCGCCGGCCCAGCCCAATTCCTGACCGCCTTTGGCTACCACGTAGCTCTACCGCTGATGTTTATTGGTCCAGTTTGCTCTCTATATTGTAAATGGATCAATGGACTGCTCCCTCTAAATTGTGGGTAAAATGGAGGGAAATAATAATAGAATAGCACCACATCGGCCCCAAAAGACACCCACCGGACATCTGCCCTGACTTTGAGGACAAGTACACTGCTTTCGATGCAATAGAACTGGAGAAGCGATTATGAAGTCTGTTATGGTGTTCGGGCTCTGAATCTATGATTTGATACAGAACAGCAATCTGGAAATGAGGTGGAAAAGTTCTCGACTTCACAGGTGGGAAAAAAAAAGTGCCAATTGCCTCTCCCTTCCATTTTCCTCTGATCGTTTTCCTTCTGTCCTTCCCGTCCGTCATCTTATCGCTCTCTTTTTGCGATAGTCACACTCGGTACACACTCACTTTGTGTGAATTTCAAGTCCGTCGTCATCATCCTGTCAAGTTCATGTTCTATGGACCTCCGCTGGGCTTTTTTTTCTGACAGCAGTCGTCTTTCATCGGCACAATTAGACTCTTGTTCCAGCGTGTGACGCTGACCTTTCGCTACGTTCATGCGTTGCTCCGAGTTTTCATGCGTTCCAAGGCCAAATCGTGATTACGATTGTGTTTCCTTCAAGTATCAGGCGTTCAAAATGGTAAAGGAGGGAGGGCAAAAAAAATCGGGAATCCGCATTCGCGTCACGTCCTCGGCTGCTGCTGTCGGCGCGAGCGGTCTGCATGCAATGCCTGATTAAATACAGAAAGCGGAGATTGTTTGCGCCATGCGGCAACTGTGTGAAAAAGAGACAGAAGGGCTACACACACATATAAACACACACTACAAACGATTTGCAGTATTTGCAGTTATGTCGTTTTATTTGCGAAATCTGCAGGAAAGGCATCCCAACATTTACTTTCAAGTGAATGTGATCCTCGGAAGTGAATTTCTTTCGAAATAAACTACTAACGAAGTAGTACACTCTAAAAAAAACTATTCGTCAAAAATAACCTTATTTGGTGTCAAAAATGGACTGGTCCACACCTTGGGTCAATTTGATCCAACTTTTTGGGGTTGTTTTAAACAAAATGACCCAATTGTTTGTGTTGTTTTGCACAAAACAGGCAGATTTTTATTTTTTTATTTTTTTGGGGAGGTTTTGAATGTTTTGTTTTAAACAAAATGACCTAATTTTTGGGGGGATCATTTTGTACATGACCCAATTTTTGAGGTTGTTTTAAACAAAATGACCCTTTTTTTGTTTTTTGTTTTGCACTAAACGTCCCTTTTTTTTTTTTTTGTAAGGGGTGTTTTCAACAATTTGTTATGGGTAATTTTCAACAAAATGACCCAATTTGTTTAGGTTGTTTTGCACTTTGAAAAAAATAAGGGGATTTCTGGGTAGGGGATGTTTAAAAAAAAAATTATGGGCTGTTTAAAAAAAAAAACTTTTATTTTCTACAACATGACCCAATTTTTGGGGTTGTTTTAAACAAAACGATCCTTTTTTTGTTTTTTGTTTTGCACTAAACGTCCCTTTTTTTTTTGTAAGGGGTGTTTTCAACAATTTGTTATGGGTAATTTTCAACAAAATGACCCAATTTGTTTAGGTTGTTTTGCACTTTGAAAAAAAGAAGGGGATTTCTGGGTAGGGGATGTTTTAAACAATTTTTTATGGGCTGTTTAAAAAAAAAAAACTTTTATTTTCTACAACATGACCCAATTTTTGGGGTTGTTTTAAACAAAACGATCTTCTTTTTTTCCTCTCAACCTTGTAATCGTGAGCATACCATTGTAAATTCCATATCATTTCTTGTTTGTTTGTTTTCAATCTTAATGTTTGATTCACACACATTTAAAAAAATAATAATAATAATAAAATGGGGATCCTACAGCTCCAAATTTTGACGTGATAGGAGAAAACCTGAAATAAGTTTTGAATTCTGCACCCAAAAATGAGTTGAAAACCAGCCGTCAGCCCGAACTCAACAAAAATGGTGTTCCTGGATGTAATCCGTTCTTTGTCCTTTGTCCTTTAGGATGACTTCCTCTTCAGTGTGTCCATCGTAAGTGGATTTGTGTGCACCGCGCTGGCTGTTGCCAAGTTCATGCTGGGCAAAGTCCTCACGAGTCGCGCGCTCATCACGGATGGTAGGTCGCACACACGGTTCTTCGATGGCAATAGTGGGATGAAATGCCAATAAGGGCTTCATGGAGCCACAGTTTCTATGATGCCATTTGAACAGAATACAAATCTTTGCAGTAACAAAGTTTGCAAATTTGCCTCAGAGAAGAATCAGGGAATTGTTCCAATAAACATGAGGTTGCTGTTCTCAGACCCTTTGATTTTCCGCCAGACTACTTGTAGTTACTCCAGGGCTGTTCAAAATAAAAATTCAAAATATAAAAAAAAAATTTTTTTTTTTCAGGCTTTAACTCTCTGGTTGGCGGAGTCATGGGATTTACCATTCTTATCAGTGCCCAAGTGTTCAAGGACCACCCTGATGTCTGGTTCCTGGATGGCCTGATTGGAGTTCTCATTGGACTCGTCATTTTGGCATATGGGGTCAAGTAAGGCATCAACTAACAGTCGTCCGCTTGCTACTTTTGCCTGACCTTTTAAAAGCATAAGCAAACGCTGTTCTTGCGATATACTACAGATGTGTAAAATATTTCCCACCGTTTCTGTCCTCGCAGGCTTTTAATGGACATGGTGCCCCGTGTGAGGCAAACAAGAAACTACGAAAGATTTGAGTGAGGTTCGCCGTTCTGTCATCACAAGCGTACCCTTACAGACTGTAAATGCTGCATTCATGTATTCTCACATTTACCCCGCCTCACTCACCAGACAGACGGATCGCACTCATTATTCAAGTATTTCATTGTGAAGCCTCCCCACGTTTTCGTTAAAACCGCCCGGTTAAACAAAGAAGATGGAGAGATGGCACCTGAATGAGTTCATCAGGCTTTGTCGTTAAAACCATGAAATCAGGAGGCACCCATTAGAAGTCGCTGGGTGTCGATATAATTGATTTGTAATACAAATACAAAAGCTTCAGACAAAAGTGTAGCAGCATTGATTCAACAAGCTTAACATGCAAATGTGATGTGTCAAAAAAAAAAACGACAAGCAAACATCGTGCTTGTGCGTTGGCGGTTTGTAGCCGACACTGAATTGTCCCCACTGGAATGAATTGGTGCTTTTTTTTTAAGGTATTCACATTTTATTTCACTCTCATGTATTTATTTATTTAAGGAATCATTTGATCTTATAGTGATTTTTTTTTTTTTTAAACAAAAACTTGAAAAGTTACCTTTTAGCAAGGTAAGTAAAAAAGTGAACGGACTGTAACGACGCCCGAGTTTGTGTAAGGCTTTTTTTTCTGCTATATAAACAAAAGTATGGAGACAAACTTCCTAATCAAGTAATTACTTAATCAGACTAAACTATATTCTACAAAGGGTGGGAGTACGTATGTCTATATATGCTTTTTATTCTTTATTTTATTATTTTATTTGTAACCTCCTCTCAGGTTTTGATTATTGATGCGAAGGCACTGAAATCTTGAAGTATCTCTTGTGCCATAGTCGTGGCATCGTGGGCTTGAGATATCCAAATCGTATTTATCTTTTGCTTGTTGTTTTTTCGTGACATTTAAAAAAAAAAAAATGGGGGTGGGGGGGATTACAACCTCGAGCCAGGTTGACCTTGAGCAGGATTTCGAACAACTTTTTGACAAAGTGGAAAACGAAAAAGCAAATTATTCCACCACCCATGAAGTGGTCCATGATTCTTTTCAAACACAGAAAATGGCCAAGCTCACCAAGCAAGAGATTTTTTTTTTTTTTTGTATAGTACAAGGATCCCTACACATTTTTTGAAATCCTAAATATTGAACAGGTTTAACATTTACGAGGATCAGCCCCAATAATTTTCCAAAATCGCTCGCTCAGGATGATCGTTCGGACATCCAATAAACGGGCCAACTTTGATCGCAAGGGAGGCAAAACCGCTGCAATCGGTTATCAGTATGTGTGCGCACGGTTTTGAAGAGACAATGATTGAGTGCCGGTGTCGATTCGCCGTCATCCAGGTCACGCTGATTGGCAATGGGTTGAATCAAGATTGCAACTTTTGCGGATCACCGCGACTTCGACGAAGCGGCGAGTAGAAACGTTGCAAATGCAAGACACATGATGTATATTCTGTATTTGCTCACCAGCACATGAGATGTTTTTGTGTGTTTGCATATTTCCATATTGCAATGAACAGAATGTAAATACCAACTTGCACAATCTGTCAATATGTTAAAACATATGGCCCTGGTTACCATCAGTTGAAAAAAAACCACACACACACACAAATAAATATATAGGTAGACATTAATAGACCAACGTAGTAAACATTTTCGAAGCTTTTTATTTCAAGTGTAAAGTGTTTACTCTTATAGTGCGTAATGCTTATATTCTGTAAATATTGTTTTGAATATTGGTGATGACTAGAAATTAAATGACAAGATATTGTTGTTTTGCGCTGTGGGGTGTTGTAATCTGACTGCAGTGGTGTTTTCTGGCCTCGCGTTGTCGACGTGCCCCAAAACGAGAACGAAAATGCGACGTGAACTGCTTTTCTATTGCGTCAACGTCACGGCACGACGGGGGCAATCGTTGCCGTTTGTACGGAGAATTTGCGCCCCCTAGTGGACTTGCCCTCTGTTGCTGGTGGCGTTCAGGCGAGGAGCACAGCTGTCTCTGTCTTGACAGGCTTGTTGTTTTACAAACACGTCAATTACCATCACTTTGTATTTACTGATCTTTTGGAAACATCTCGTGTGAGCTCAGCCAAATTGTAAATGTAAATAGTTTGTACGGATATATTCCGGCAATATGGATGGTGTCCATTTTGTGTACTAGACATCCTCGTGGAGGATAACGCTTAGTTCATACAGATGATGTGATGTGTGCGGGGGTGTCCAAACTTTTTTTGTCCGAGGCGCCAAAGGCCACATTTAAAAAAAAAAAAAGAAAAGAAGAAAAAGATGAAAGGGTTGGAAAGTCTTTGATTTATCAAGCACATCAAAATCAGTCATGCATAGTGTTTTTATATTATAGTGTTTTTATTTTATTTGTTTTTTTTAACTGCTACCTGAACAGCTTTCTATGAGGTGGATAGTTTAGGATTTCACACGATTTTTGGTTGCCCCTGCACTAAACCGGTGCAATCTGACATAAGATGACCATTTTTGAAGCAGTGACTTGGGAATCATCCATGTGACGTTTTCACAACTTGGACCTTGACACAGCAGAAAGTGAAAGAAACCATTTTTGCCACTTCTAAATGGACAGCAAATGGCCCGCGGGCCATCGTTTGGACACCCCTGCTCTATTGCGTAGACACATATCCAAAGGTCGCAATTAAAAGACTTGTGAATGATTGGATGTAGGCTTTTGTAACCATGTGAATTTGCAATACTTGTGAGCCCCCTTCTGGTTAGAAGTCACATGACAACATGGCACATACTTCATGTTTTTTATTTGATTGTTTTATATGTATGGCCTAGAAGTGTTCCTCATGCAATATTTACTGTAATTATGACTTTTGAACTGTGTTACCGTGGGTTAGTGTTTACCAACCTATGTTGAGCTTCGGCATATATTTATATATTATATAGAAAAACTCACGACACGCCACCAAAGTGAACGTTTGTATGCTGAAATAATTATGACCACATCATAGTGTGAAATCTGGGCTTCTCGTTAAGATAGTCTTGCTAATAATTACGTAGTGTGCACTCTAAAAACAGTTGGGTCAAAAATAACTCAAATTGGGTCAAGAATGGACTAACTTTTTTAGTTATTCAACCCAAAAAGTTGGGTCAACTTCAATCAATAGCCCACAAAACAACCCCAACATTGTTGGGCAATTGTTGGTAATTAGGTGTTGTGTGGGTTATTCGTTTGACCCAACTTTCTGGGGTATTTAGCCCATAAAGTTGAATTGGGTCAAAAAAAATGAACCGACCCATTTTCTTTTTTAGGTATTTAGCCCATAAAGTTGGGTCGGTCAAATAAATTACCCACAAATCAACCCTTTGGGTTGGGTTATTAATTTGACACAACTTTTTGGGTTAGTTGAATAACCCAAATTTAATTGAGTACAAAATGAACCAACCCAACTTTTTGAGGTATTTAGCCCCAAATGTTGGGTCAAATTAAATGAATAACCTAGAAATCAACCCAATTTTGGGGTTGTTTTGCGGGTTATTCATTTAACCTTGGGTTGGTTTGTGGATTATTCATTTGACCCAACTTTTTGGGTTCATTAAATAACCCCCAAATGTTGTGTCAGTCCTGTTTTGACCCAATTTGGGTTCATTTTGAACCAACTTTTTTTTTTAGAGTGTGACGTGAACGCCAACATAGGTTAATTTTGGACCTTCCGGCCTGTTACTGTTACATCACTGGCATAGATGCAGCAGATAAGTAAAGACAGAATACTTGTAATACATCAATTTTGGGCCAATTTAGTGCAATTAGATCATACAAAAAGCAGCAAAGTGTTGTGGGTTACATGACTGCAGTCGGAACAGAATTCTGGCCGTGAACCCGTTGTGCAGTCCAGATCACCGAGCTCCAGCTTTATAGCGACCGTTTCTCTGACAGGGTCTACCTCCGCCTTAGGAAAAGTGGAATAAACGAGAGGAATGAACGAATCAACTCACACATGTTGTCAGCTCGCCAACAGCACAATGATTTGTACAACGTCCACTCGTCCGTCTCTGAAGCATTAGCGACAATCTTGACCCAAAGCATCTTTCGAAGCACATTGTTGCATATTGCGAGGCGCAGAACAAACAAATAGAATCATCAGGGTTCATTCGAGTTGTTTTTTTTTAATCGCTTATTATGGTTTGGATGGAGACTTTTCTTCGACCTTTCTACCTCTCCTCTTTGCACTGTTTGATTTTCGGCTTCCCTCGTACCCACTGCACAGTCCTTAATTAACCTGCTGCACCTTTCCAATGCTGCCATGACGGTCTTTGGAGTTTCTTCTGTGAAGCTTCAAATTGAATGTCGCGGGCAGAAGCGTAAAGCACATTTAATGCGTTTGTTCTGTTTTTGCTCATGTAGAAGCTGAAAGTCTGTTTATTAGAAGTCGAACCCTGATTGTTCACTCTTCTGATTACTGTACACGTTGCACTGATGAATGGACCACGATCATAGCAAACCGTTGACGTTACACGATTGTTCAATTCTGGCAACAGTGATGCTCGTCTGTTTATATGCTTTGCATGGACTCGATACGGTGTAGTTTCAACGCATTACGGACACACGAGAACACACACATTAAATAAATAAATATGTAACAAAATGTCTATTGCCAGGTTTGTACAGTCATACGATCTGCGGTATAATGTATACACTATTTATGTAAAAGAAGAAGTATTTAAAAAAAAAATGTTTTATTGATGAATAAATATTATTCCTGCTTATCCTTCAGCAGATTTGTTGTCTGTTTTTTTTTTTTCTACTGAGAGATTTGCATCAATGTGGTATTATAGCCCCGAGGACCACATAAGTGGGCCTGTAGCTCACCAGTCATGGGACATTGTGATTTTCTAAGAATGTTTCAACAGTTTTCAATTCAAAATGCGGACACTGGCGAAGCTTTTTAAGAAATCAAATGTTGCATGTTGATAATTGACTTTCCTAATTATTGTGAGAAACCACATTAACATGATCAGTGTCTTCACATACGTGCATTCATATAATCCATCCAGCCATCCATTTTCTTAACCTCACAAAGGTCGCAGGGGGTGCTGGAGCCTATCCCAGCTGGCTTCGGGCAGTAGGCGGGGTACACCCTGAACTGGCTGCCAGCCAATCACATACATATAATTAATTATTAATTTAAATGAGCAAATTTGTTGCTTCACAGAAGTGTGTATCAAAAGTGGTTACCCTTCACATTAATTAGTGCCCAAGATCACATTTTATTTTTTCCTAATTTAACGCCATATTCTAGGACAAATTATTGGATGGATGCAACAAGAAATACCTTTTTTTTTAAATTTTGTTAAAGTTAAAATGTAATATTATCAAAAATCTTAGGTTGTATCATCTCGTCAAAAACATTTTTTTTAATTAGTTTAACGTATTACAAACGAATATATAGAAAGTAAATATGTTTTTTGTCAAGAGGGATTATTTCAAGCCGAAGACTCTGAACATGCACTATTTGATTGTGACCACCTGATGCCAGCAAACACCCGCGAAACATTTAACTCTGATAATGAGACTGGCGTTACACTGGGTAAATAGAAAAACGTCCATTTCAGCTTCCTTCTGAATATGAAATAAAATAAAAAATACAATAAATATACTGTACATCCAAATACCCAAAGACCCCAATATGACAAAGAAAATTGCAAAGTTCATTAGAATTGTATGTGAGAACATATTAATAATAGCTTCAAATATTCATTTTTTTCCCTTTCATTTTGGCCCAATGGCGAACAAAACAAACAAATAATAAAAATATATCTATTTGGATTGCGTAAAATCACGCAGTCGTGATATTTTTTCAACCCCTTCTTTTGACGTCACAATTTACTCGTTTGCTATTGGCTGTGGGACTTCCGTATTTTCTTAGCACAAAATGGCACGAGATCTCTGGAACAGGACACATGTCCTGATGCCCAGTGCTATTTCCAGTGTCCGCGCGAATTTTACGGAAAAAACAGGTTAGAAAAGTGGCTCGGATTCTATTGTTATTATTCTTTGTGTGCTGTCAGTCCAGTCGAACTGAGAAAACCGTGTGTTGGGGTGTTTGTGTGACACGTGGGAGACACCTACTGTCGTGTGGTGAAAGTTGCGTACGTACCGTGCAATAAGAAGTCGCCTGTGAACATTTCAAGTTTGCTTTTTCCAGGTATGATTGTGAAAAACTTGCTGACGGAGAACGACAAAATTCTCAAAGTACTTCAGAGTACGTATCTTCAGACGGAAGTTCGCGTTCTGTACGTCTTGCAGTACGATTTCCACAACAGCGCAAGAAGCAACAAAACCTTTCGGGTCCTCAAGCAGGTTAGGGTGCAAGTACAATGCAACATCACGTGACGCAAGTACAATGCAACATCACGTGATGCTGCTGGCACGTTTGACAATAAGCTTAAATGTGCATTTTCTTATGTCTGATTCGTGTTATCCAGTTGGAACAGTGCATTAACAGACTGAAGAAGATGAAGCTGGACGTCGCTCTGCAGAGTCTGAAGGATTTGTGTCCCGACATGTCCCAATGGTAGGCACAAGGCTTGTCTCGCTATATTGAGAATTCCAAACATCCGGGGCATTTCGGATACTTGCTTTCGTCTGTGACTATCGTACAAAGCAGGCACATTTTTATAGTAGTCAAGCGACATTTCATCACATTTTGAATTCAAAAAAAAAATCCTGCATGCTTTTCAATGAGTGGAGAGATTTCGTTCACTTATTTGACCGAACAATTTGGACTTGTGACGTCATCTCGGAATTGTCAATACACTCAGGACCACACTTAACAAGAACAGCAAAAATCGGCTTAAAGGTAGAAAATATATTTTTGAGATTTAAGTAGTACATCTTCAAGATTTAATTTATAGGCGGTGGATATTTATCCGTGACCGGCAACTCTCCTGCTTGCGTTATTTTACCATGAATGGCTGTGATTAGGCAATCACTGACCGAGTCATGCATTGCATCGCGTCTTAAAATGGAAAATTTAATTACCGTTCAATTCTTCAATAAACACGTGACACAAAATGGAGCGTTTGCAACTCGTATCTGGCTTCAAGTAATTTATGTTGAATTTTTTTTTACGGATTGGGATTCAATCCAGTGACCCTGTGTTTTGGTGGTGACCGAAACTAACCATTATACCACGAGCTAGGGCACATTCACTGGCGCAGAATTTGTGCTTATAGTTCTCGTGCGATTGCTGCTAGCAGGAGACTTGCCGGACACAGTAAAGATTACATTTATAATGTTACAAGAATAAAATAGCATATTTTTCAGTAATTATTATTATTTTTAATCACATTTAAAAAAAAGTTGTTTTTTTTAGATCAAAGTTGTAACATTACAATATTTTTGTTTTGTTTTAGTTTGCCTATCTTATGACGATAAAAAATCCTTTTTTCCCCCCCAAGGTAAAAAGTTCAATTTTTTTATTTTAGATTAAAAAAATAATGATTAAATTATATAATGACAGTCGTTTTTTTTTTGTTTTTTTTAAACAAAATAGTTGTTTATTTTGCTGCTGAAAACGGCCGTTGACGAAATTACCGATGGTGTCTGTAGGGCGAAAGAGTGAATTCCAATGACTCCTTTCAATTGGGGAAAGATGATTTGGGGCGTGGTGACGGTGCAAATTCAGCTCTTGGGTCTTTCTTGTGTCTGCTTTCAGTTTGCAAAGATTGGAGGCGCGTGAGAGTGATCTCCCCAGCCAACCCACGCTGGAGTGGCAATGTCTCAAAGTGCTGGGAGCCGCGCAACTGATGAGCTGCGCGTTGAAACGCTGTAGCAGAGCTTTTGTGTATCCTTTGCAGATGCGGCGCCACCAGAAAACAAACAGCAAGTAGATAAATAAATATTTTCTTCATAATCGAGCAGCCCCGATTATGAAGAAAATATTTATCTCCATTATTTTGGTAATAATAGAAATCACGATTAGGGCGATCGTTTATTTTTTGGGTACAAAACAAGAACATGCTTAAACGTAGAAAATATTTAGACAAATACTATAATACCTTTTGGATGAAACAAAATGTATTAAATAGTTATTTTAAAATTTAATAAGGGTGCAAACGTATACATTTAAACAACTCAAAATTAGCATTAATATCTTTTTGGGACGATTATGCTAATTTTGTAGTTGTGTGGTATATTAATTGAATTTTGCTAATCGCGATTGCTAACCATTTAGCATAGGCTATTTTTGTTGGTGTTTAATCTTCACGCACAGAAGATAATTATTAGTAGTTATATCACTTAATTCAACTCATGTAGATATGATGGTTAGTGTTTGTTGACCTTTAAAGGGTAATTGCTAGTGTGCTAATGCTAATCGTGATTGCTAACCATTTAGCATAGGCACATTTTGTTGGTGTTTAATGTTCACGCACAGAAGATAATAATTATTAGTAGTTATATCCACTTAATTCAACTCATGTTAGATATGATGGTTAGTGTTAGTTTACCTTTAAAAGGTAACTGCCAGTGCGCTAATGTTAATCGCGATTGCTAACCGCTTAGCATAGGCTAATTTTGTTGGTGTTTAATAATGCATATATACAGAAGATAATGAGCATTATCCACTCAATTCAACTCACATTCAACCTTAGTGGATTAAACAAAAACTTCAATGAAAATCAATTATTTGTTGGAGTAATCCATTTGAAAAAGATTCAAAAGTGACAGCGCCGCTATCTACTACTTCCCTTAAATATTCACCCTCAGTTTATCCAAGCAGCATATGCGATACGAGTTTATCATCCTGAATATGGTGATAACCAGCATGCTCAGTCGCTTCTGGTGAGATTTTTTTTTTTTTTATCGCTAAATTCTTCATGGGTTGTTTGCGTCAATTAAACAGCGGTCGTCCGCGGTTGTTTCTTGGCCACCAGGGTTATTTTCAGAGCAATCCTCACCTGTCTGTCGGCCCTCTACCAGCATCTCTTGGAGCTGCGGGCAGAAGTAGCCCTCGCTCGGCCCATGCCCTTCCTCACAGACTTCGAGCTGCCCGCCGATGTGGCCGGCTTCCTCGACCCTTCTGGTGCAGCGTTACCCGTTGCGGGAACGACATCTGAGCTCTGCGTCGCAGCTCACCGGGCAGAAAAGGAGAGTCAGAAGCCTCCCGTCACAGTGGACCATCGGAGACTGATGAGGGAGGTGAAAGAAGACCTGGGTGTTGCTGTGAGAAGAGGTGGGACGTGTGCGTAGTGTATCGCTATACTATTTAGGTTTCAAGATTTCCTTTCTGCTGAGTCAGTTTTGGGGCATTGATTGTGATTCCAAGAAATAACATTGAAGTCAGCCGTGGACTGGCATGTGGCAACGCTCACTGGTGCCCTCTAGATGGCGGTAGGCATGGTCCAATATTAGATTCTAATCGTATTTAGAGCTGTCAAAATTAATTAACTATTTTAGTAATTGTTTGGAGATTTTTTTTCATTTAAAATTGTCCAAATCTTCTTATTTTCTGTGTTTGATCAAAATATGACATTTGCGAACATCTGTTTTTACTTTGGAAAACAATGACCAAACCGGTAACATAGTAAAAACCTTTTTAAAACCTACACGAATATGAAGTACAAAATAAACACCAATCACTGGTTAATAAACAATACACTTTAATGCAAAATTTAAATGTATTCGATTAGTCAATTAATCGATTAAATAATCAATAGATTAATTGATCCTCAAAATGTTCAATTGTGACAGCACTAGGTATGATAATCGTGAGCAAAAATCTCGCGGTATCCCGGGATTAAAAATAAAATTACAGATCTGAAATGTAGTTTTTCAAAAAATATTTGGGTAAATAAAAACAGCCTTTTTCTGATTGAACACAATTTTTTTTAATATATATTTAATATTTGGTACATTAAAAAACGTGCCATGTTAAGTTTAATTAAATAAATGTTAGCCTTTTTTTTCTCTCTTTTTTTTTTTGCAAGACAAAGTGTTTTGTTACTGGCAAGCTATTTTTAGAACAGACCTGTGGGCTACTCATGTTGTCCTTGGGGCTAGCTCATTTTTAGGGATACCTTTTGTTTTTTTTGAACGGATAATACACATTAATAATACAAAAAACATCTGCGTAACTGTTTGTCTTTTGTCTAACCTAAGCTGTTGTAACATTTTGCATGACCTATGGAAGCTTGTTTACAACGGTAAAAAGTCAATGCAAAATGTTAAAATCATAACTTTGAGATATTAAACCATAATGAAAAAATATATATTTTATTTTATATGTTAACATTTATTTTTGCTTTTTACTGGCGAAACGGTCTTTTATATGTATGATCAGCACCAAAATGGCAGCTGTCCACGATGTTATGCGTGGAAACAATAACAATAATGAAGAGGAAAAAAATCTATTTTTCAGAGCTGTTGTTGCACGCCAGCGTCGTGCGCGTTCAGACCAATCACAGGACCGTAGCAAAGGTATGTAACTGGACAACATTCAGCGTTTTCCGCCATGCACGCGCTGCTGCTGCTGCTTCTTATCTCATCAAAATCTCGTTGCGGTACGGCAGAAGATGAACCTGCCAGAGAAACGGCGGCAGAATGAGAGGGAACGCGTGTTCCAGAGACACACAAAGCAAGTGGCCACGTTCAAAAACATGAGCTCCAGTCTGGACAAAATGATCCTGTGGTGCAAATCGCACAAAATGAATCCAACTGAACTCCGTCTAACCTTCCTGAGATTGAAGTGCCGGCAGATGAGAAGCGCGGAGGCTGCGGGTTGCAAGTAAGGACGGCAACATTTTCGGCAAACGTGTCACGGGGGGGCAACACAAAGTTGAATGCCGTACATTTTTGTTTGCAGCTTGCAGAAGAAGTTGCGGGCGTTTAAACGAGAAGCTCGCCGAGCTTTCTGCGGCGTTCGGGGCCCGCGGCAGAAGAAGACCCGCCCCTCCGCTCTGTGCCGGAGGCGGGGCTGCCTGACAACGCGTCTCACGTCACTTTGGAGACTATTTAGATCTTCAAAAATGAGAAATAATGCGACGAAGAGACTCAAGCCGAAGAAGCGTGCGTCATCAGTGCTGGCGAATGGTGATTGGTTAAACGGAACAACAGCATCCATGTTTAATAATGAGTATGATGACATAGATGATATTTTTGCCTCGGTGGGTCTGTGACTGTGTTGAAATGCACCCGGTTGTCAATTTCTTAGTCAATTAACCTGCGCAGGCTCGCAGGTGGGACAGGTGACCTGTCAATCAATCACAGGGCTGACACATTGAGAGACAACCATTCACATTTGTCATTTTTAGTCTTAAATTATGGAATAAATACTTTTAAATTGCTTGTATTGTATCCTTCCACCATCACAGATTTCAAAAGTGTTTTTGCAAGCAATTTGCATGAACTGAGAATGAAAACAAGGCTGCGGCTTTTATAAACTGGGTTTCAGGCGCCATTGCACCCGTTGCCTCAACAATTAATTATTTTTCTGTATATGCTTATTTGACTTGTGACGCTGACAGAATTAAAATACTTGTTTTTAATGGTGGCAAATGTGTGCGCTGACTCTGATTTAATAAGTGACTCTTGTGAGGATAAGCAGTTCAGAAAATGGATGAATGGAGTGATTTGAACAGGGGTGTGTAGACTTTCCTATGAAAGGATTGAGTTCAACTCTTGACTCCCATCCACTATGTAGCTGCGTTACGTGCGTGAAGTTGGCCCCCCATCCCACGGAACATTTGATGGAAATAGTCTCTTTCGTTTGTGCTATTACTGTTTTGCAGTTATTAATTTATTTATTTTAGGTGATCCAGAGTTCACCCAGCCCCCCTTCTATTGAGAAACGGATCCGAAATCCGTTTGTTTGTGCTGGATTGTGCAGTTTAAAAAAAAAAAGTCAACTTAACAAACGTGCACCTGTGCTGTATTTCGCAATATCTGTTTTATTTTGCTTGTGTGAACGTGTTTTGACCTATGTGTTTGCCGTAGTTAGCGATCCAAGATGGCCGATCTTCTGCGCATGCGCGTCACAGATCGTGCAGTGGTCACCGATCGTGCCTTGACACAGCCTGAATAGACTGTTGGCCGTTGCTGTTTGACATCCGGAAGGTGTGGCTTTTGTTGCTTGGGTTGCCTTTTTTTTCTTTTTTCTTTTTTTTAAATTTATGTTGAAGGAACCAATGCGTCGATATGGTCCCTTAAACCAAACTTCCAGATTGCATCGACCAAAGGCACAAATCCTGCATTTGGTAAGTTGAGAATATTTGCCGAATGTCTTGTATATGGTTCTAGTTTTGGTCGTTAGCTTCCAATTAAGCTACCTCTTGGTTCTGTTTCCACTACTTTATCTGTTAATCACTGTCAAGTCAACTCACTTGTTTTGCAACTATCGTAATTTTAACAGCGACGTGCTAATGACATTTTAGTAACGCAGTTGACTCGTTTATCATGAAATTGTAGACACACAAAGTCGAGAATTGTCTACTTCTGAGTTGACATTGACGCTAACATAACTAGCGTTGTTGTTAAATAGCGAGTGTAATATTGATAGTTTATCGATACTTATGTACACGATTGCGGTTTTTTTTTTGCTGTGAAATGTTTCCCCCATCTAAGGTGAATGTTTGTTGCTTAAAAGTTTTCCTGCTGAGTAGGCGACCCACCCAAACGTCCTCTTGCTTTACGAAAGCTCATGTGATGTTCTACGTTACGGCGAATTGTCATAATTCGGCGTAAATCCAAGTAAAGCTACTATTCGTATTTGAATTCATCAAATGATCATAATCAGCTCCAAATTGCATTCATGTGTTAGGCTTCGGTTCATTCTTAAAATTCTAAACTCTCCAGGAGCAATCTATTTGGTATATGGTCCCGACATACGACATTTCGAGAATACACATTTTTTTCATTTGATGGTAAATTTATGGTCCAGAAGTGTCCCCCCCCCCCCCACCCCACCCCACACCTACACATACTTACTGCAACTATGACATATAAACTACCGCGTTAGCCTACATGATAGACTTTTACTCAAAAATTCGAAAACGCCGTCGTAAATCGGAACCGGAGTCGCCTTCAGCGTTTGGCGTGTGGACAAAACAAAAGCTGACCATAATGGCAAAATAGGGGGAGATTCACATCTGGAAATGGGTGTGTGTGTGTCTCTTATGTTGTCTTGACGATTTAACAGAAACTAAAACATATGTTGGGGACATAGTTCGAAATCAAACATAGTTGCATCAGCGCGCGCATACCACAGCTAACACTTTGTGAATCAGCCAATCATTTACTGTATCTTCCATTTTTTCATTTATGGTGCAGATCAGAGAACCGTGCAGCTTGAAGCGCGCCTCGGTCTTGTAGGCTTCTTGTATTGGCAGTGGGAGGTGCAAGATAAGACAGACGGTTCTAATGCTGTTTGGAAAGTGAGGCGAGGGATTTGGAAGAGGTACATACCAAGCTGTCATCAATTGTCTGCATTATGTCAACAAGGAGGGACGTGGCGGTCGGATTTTAACTTCAAATAGCTCAGTTGGGATGGAAATGTCAAGAGCCTCTTTTCCACTGGCCAGTTTTTCCGAATACTTTTTCCACAGCGTTCTTGTCACGTGGGAACGGTTTGCAAAACACCGGCAGCTCCGCTCAGGATGCCAGGTTGAGCACCCGAGACGCATATTCACGGCCCTTTAGGAAAAATAGGGATGTGGTTGTACTCAATTGGCCAATCGCGTTCAAACTTGGGTTAGGTGAAAATCTGCCGCCATTTCAGGAGCACGCCAAATAAGTCTCAGTTGTTTTAGTAGGCTTTTCCTGACATTATTGTATTATATTTTCCAGCACGAGCCGCGCAACTTCTGCTGCGTGACGTTGTGGGACACAACTTGTTTTATTTCGAGAGTCTTTTCACACAAGATTGCACATCCGAGCTGGAGAGAACTCATCAGCATTGAAACCTTCTGATGGACTTCAATCCTCCATTTCATGTCTTTGCTCTTTAGACAGATCCCTGACGGGGGAACATAAATTGTGAAAAGTCTTTTCCAGGCAATGTGAAAGGGTCTAGAGCAGGGGTGGGCACACTTGGTCCTCGAGGGCCGGAGTCCTGCAGGTTTTGGAGGTTTCCCTTCTCCAACACAGCTGATATATGATCAGCTCATCAGCATAAGCCTGATAACGATCCTGCTGATTGGAATCAGCTTGTGTTGGAGGAGGGAAACCTCCAAAACCTGCAGGACTTTCGCCCCCCAGGACCGGAGTTTGACACCCATGCTCTAGAGCAGGGGTGGGCACACTTGGTCCTCGAGGGCCGGAGTCCTGCAGGTTTTGGAGGTTTCCCTTCTCCAACACAGCTGATATATGATCAGCTCATCAGCAAGCTCTGCATAAGCTTGGTAACAATCCTGTTGATTGGAATCAGCTGCGTTGCAGCAAGGAAACCTCCAAAACCTGCAGGACGCCGGCCCTCGAGGACCTAGATTGCCCACCTCTGGTCTAGAGCATGGGTGTCAAACTCCGGTCCTGGGGGGCGAAAGTCCTGCAGGTTTTGGAGGTTTCCCTCCTCCAACACAAGCTGATTCCAATCAGCAGGATCGTTATCAGGCTTATGCTGATGAGCTGATCATATATCAGCTGTGTTGGAGAAGGGAAACATCCAAAACCTGCAGGACTGGGGCCCCCTCCAGGACCGGAGTTTGACACCTATGGTGTAGAGATTGTGATCCAATGATGAGATGTCCGAGATCACAAATTCTGTCCAGAAATCCCTACTGGGACACTCCAAAGTCTTCCAAGAATATTTTCTTTCCTTTCCATGAAAATGGCAAGGCTTCGCAAAAAGAACGTCAAATGATTCATTGTTGAGAAACGGTCGAATGCAACAAGCGGCTTTCGAGCAAGTCAGAGTCGACCCATAATTCGCTCGATTTCCAAATTGCGAGCCAGTAAAACTGTAATATGCTGATAAGATTGGCTTCTACAAGTTCCAGCTGGTTTGCTAAATCTTGGATTCTCGCTCATGGGTGGAGTTTATTTCATAAAGACATAGCGGCTTGTTTTGTGTTTTGTTCTGATGAACGGCGTGGATGTTCACATTCGTCAGCTGGAATGCAGCTTTTTTTCACCGATGTGTAAATTTGTCAAGTGCGTTTTTCAACGCACAAGGCGTGGGAGAGGATCTCGCCAAGCTTGTCCGGGTCATTCAAGCATGAAGCAGTTTATGGAGAAAATGACGGATGCCAAGTAAAACAAACAGCCACGGATGTTCAACTTGAGTCATGTAGTGAGAAAATCTTCATCTTTTTTTAGTCTTCAGAAGCTCTTTTTTTTTTGGGCATGTTTTGGGTGTCAAAAAAAGCAAAAGATATTGGTGACGTCACAGAGCAGTGACATTGTCGTCAATATTTTTTGTAGGGCTGTGCAATTAATTCGAAATTCAATTACAATTTCAATTATTACAAAATCGGTATAATCGTAAACAAAAATGAAATATTTTTAATATTCATTTTGAGTTTTATTTTATTTTATTTGAATTCATTTAATAAATCTTGTTCGGTCCAAAAGGAACTTAAATAATTATAATGTTTCCCCCAAAAAAAATTTGTCTTAATATTTTTAAATATTTAAACATTTTCTTGTTTTGTAGCAAAAAAATAATCGTTTAAATAATCGTAATTTCAATGATTACAAAAATAATCGTGATTCTAATTTTTTTTCCATGATACGGTAACCCAAAATTTTTGCATGCTGCTTTGGGTGAAACCAATCCTTGTTCTTCAACGGATTACCGGTTCTTGAGAACGAACGTATTTACTGATGAAAGAAGACAGTCTATCATTTGTTATTTTTTTGGGTAGGCTCGATGCTTAGCTTATGACAGACACACACAATATTCTTAGACGGTTGAGGAGGTTCCATCATATTGTTCTGTGCATTTGACCGCCCCATCAGCAATACTCACAATGCTGGGCTAATGCTCTTCTAAATGTAACCGAATTTCAATTTGCGTTTGAGAGTCGCGAGGGCTGATCACTCCGATTCGGTCAAAGACCCCCTCTGTCGACGCCTCCTGGCATCAGTGGCGTCATTGGTATGCGTTGTGGGGCTGCTGTTGCTCCATTTCTGCCCGGCTGCTTTTTACCAGCTTTACAAGAGAGACTCATTTGCTCTTTTAAATCACATGAGTTCTTGTGCGGACGCTTGATTGGGCGACTCGCATATTCTCAAGAGATGGAATTCATTGCAGGAATACTGTGAACGATTATAATGCGCTGTTTGGATTGAGGCCACCGTACTATTTATTTAACGATCATCGTTGGACTCAAAAATCTTTTGCGCTTTTGGTTTTGGTGAATTATGGGGGAAGACATTCTCCTCATCTCGTCTTTTGTCAAATCGACACACTTGATTAAATCACGGTTCATTTGCCCCTTAATTTGGCGCACGCCTAATTTTATATCACCAAAGCATTTATTTATTCACTAGTCTAAACATGAGATTCTTATTAATATTGCGTTAGTGGAATATGAGTTGAGCAGCACAATCCAGTCGTTTTGATCCATCTCAGGGGGCGGCCATTTTGCCACTTGCTCAGGCCAACCACCAATCACAGCTCACCGGTTTTCTGAAGCCGACCTGTGATTGGTCGTTACCTGAGACCTATTGATGTCATCCTCAGTCGACAGCAAGTTCCAAAATGGCCGCCCCTTGGAGTTGGATAAAAATGACTGGATTGTGCTGCTCAACTCATATTCCACTAACGCAATATTAACCAGAAAAACATATTTAGACCAGACTTTCCCCTTAAAGAAAAACAAATGGATGGATTAAATATTGCAATTAGATTGTTTAAAAAAAAAAAAAATCTCTCCTAAGTCCGTTTTCTAAGTCAAGCTATCACTGTCAATATTTAGCAAAGGGATTTTGATATTATGGCGAACTCCCATCATGCTGAGGGGCGTCGTTAGCATTTACTCGCCTCCCCTTCTGTCCTTCATGTCAGCCCATCCAATTTCAACGCTCCTATTTATGTATTCATGGTTCGCTTTTGTGGGCGTGGCAGCCGGGTTCAACTGTGATGGAACAGTTTCTCTTAACGCACACGAGCGTCGCCCGGCGCCTAATCGACCCAAACGTTGACATGATGTACTACCGCTTGGAGAAATTGCCTCTTTTTGCGTGGCCTGGCTTGTTGTTGTTTCTGTCCTCTTTCATCAAAGTCGGGGGGGGGGGAGTGGGTCTGTCCTATTTTCACCCCCCCCCCCCCCCACGTGTGAGTCTTGATTAAACCCCGATGTTGCACAGTTTTATGTATATTTCAGGAGCTCTGCAGTCCAAGTGGTCTCGAGACCCCTCTCGCCCCCCCCCCCCCCTCCTATTTACTATCTTCCTTATATGGGTCAGGCCTAAATACCATTTGCACTTTTCCCATTGCTCAAACACAGGACAACATATTTTTATTTAGACAAGTCCATTAGACACGTTTCAAGTATTTTTATTCAAGTAACTGATTATACACCTGATTTGTTTATTTACAGTATTACAAATGTCTGTGTGTGCACATGGAAATGGGTCACATTTGAATAATTTAGGTCAACAACTCCAAGCCCCGCCCCCCCCCCCCTCTCCCCCGTGCGTAAATGCTGAGTGGGGCACATGTGGGCATCCTGTCCATCAAGCCTGTCACTGACCTGCGCTGCTAACAAAGGCAGGAAGCGGACGCACAACGGACTCACTTCCTGCTTCGGGCAGACGGGGAAGATGATGCCACTTCCTCGGCGTTGACACTTGGCGCACTTGACCTTTTTGTTGACCTCGCAGTGCAAGTCACGTGTGCCAACGATGTATAGTGTGAAGCGATAATGGATTACAACGAGGATGTTTTTTTTGTTAGAAAGATTCCTTTTGTGTGTTTTGGAATTTGGGAAAAAAAAGGTAGGTTACTCGGCGATATGACTTACGGATAGAGATCGATTATCGGCACCGATATTCGGCACTTTAACGGATATCCATATCGGCCATTTTTTAAAAATCTGACAGCCGATAACTGGGAACTTGGGGAGTTATTTATTTAAAATTTCCGGTAACTTTAAAAGAAATGATGCTGAACAAAACAAAGACACATGAAAGTTGAAGATTTCAGTTATTTTTAAATTTTGGAAACATTTATTTACTATAGAGAGCTGCGGTATTGTGTAAGCTTTCATTTAACGTTTTAGGACATACCGATGACCCTGGAATCTCCCTGAACTTTTCATTAGAATTCAATTATTTTCTTTATAAAAAGAAATGAAAGGTGACAGAAAGAAGTGAAACTCGTGCAGTGTTTACCGCACCATGTTAATACTTGAGCGGGCCGCCCAAGTAAACTGGCAACCACCCAAAAAGTTTTCAAGAAAAAAAAAAATATATATATATATATATATAGATATACCGCATGTAAGATTAGTTTGCCATCACTCACTTGTGGATCATGAGGTTCGAGGAGAACCCGTGCTGCGTGGTGCCTGGCTTGAGCATTTTGTGTTCAATTGAGACCAATTCTACCCGATAATCGTCTTGGCAACCCTTTCAAATAGAACAAATCAAATGACGGATGTATAATTGAAGTGTCCACTCGGGTTCGTGTGACATTGCACTCTTGTATAGTCATCTTGGTGTGACGACATGGACGGGGGTCGTGTTTGCGACACAAATAGCTTCTTAGAGTGCGGGCAGTTATTTACAACACAGTAAAAGACGCTCTTTGCCTGACCTTGAGATGGACGATACGGAAGTCAGCTGCCAGCAGTTGACTTTGAACTTTCACCCTCTCCGGCTGTAAGCGCCGTTGTTTGCGCCTCGCAAGCCGGAGACGATTCGGAGGAATTGCTTCGTTTGTTTACGCCCCATCGACTGAAACGACCTCACAAAATCCATTTGCGGGATTCGGAAGTTCATCGAAACAGGAAGATTGGAGATTTCTCTCTCGGTCCGTCACGGTGGTTCTGAACGCTCCGCTTGTCCTTGGCAGGTTGCGCCAGGAGTGCTGACAAGTCTTGCGTGTGGGGGCGTGTCCGAGCGAGGCCGAGACCACGCCAATGATGGCTACCGGTAAAAGTAAAAACCAGAGTTCCCTTGCTCTGCACAAGGTGATCATGGTGGGCAGCGGCGGTGTGGGCAAGTCGGCTCTCACCCTGCAGTTTATGTATGATGAGGTAAGTTTTTGTTCTTTTCAAATCAAACTTTATTTATATAGCACGTTTCATACATAACAACATGACTCCGTTTTTTTTATTTTTTATTTATTTAAATAACAATTGAAAACTAAAAAAAAAAAAAAATGGAGCACTAAACTGGCTGCCATTAAAAATGTTCCACTCCCTTTCCAACAATTTTTCCTATGGAGGACCAAAACTGCCAAAATTCAAAATAAATGACTATACTAAATAAATAAATAAATAAATAAATACATGACTTAAACGAGGGGAAAAAAACGGATATGAAAAATATCATTCAAAATTTAAATACAAAATATAAATACAAATGGAAATAAAAACAACAAAATCTATACAGTATATATCCTTAAATAAATAAATAAATACATATATATGTATTTTGTTGTTATAATAATAAATAATTTAAAATGAAAATAAAAACTGATATCAAAAATTAAATACAAAAAATAAATATAAATGGAAACAAAATAAACTGACACTTTATGAGGAATATACATATATATATATATATATATATATATATATATATATCTATATCCTCATAAAGTGTCAGTTTGGTGCATGTCCTCATTGTTAAGGTCACTGACAAAATGACTTCCTCAATGTGGTTGAATTTAGGACATTGAAGCCGAGTAAGCAAATACATGCAAATATATGCACATAGTAAATATATGTGCTGGTTTTGGATCGGAATACAATCCAAACTGTTTGAAAAAAGTGATGCCCTCCTTTTTGACTTACTTGCATCACCTTTAGATTTTGAGCTCGTGCCCCGCAGTTCATGTAGGAGGTGAGCTTTAAACTGGTAATGGTGCAAGGTGCTCTAACGGAAATGTATGATGTTTTTTTTTTTTGCGTCTTAATGTGTCTAACGTGGGAAGGATGAAGAATTGAAGCACATTTGAATTTGTTTTGTTGTTGCTAAAATTAGCCTGTTTCGAGGGGGTTGACGTGTCTCATGCACCTGTGTCACTGTTTGCCCCGCCCACATACTACTGGGCCAATGGTGAGCACAGATTTTGTTACCATGGCGACTAAGGGAGTGGAAGACGTGAGACTTGGGTGCACTTTGACCCCCAACGCTCACAAAAATAAAATAAAACGACAGTTACAACTGTGGAGCGCATGTGAGTCTCTGCAAAGGCAGCAGGACTAGTTTTCACTCGTGGAGGCAGCACTTCGTCACCAAGCTGCCGAATTACACTTCAAATCTGAAGAGGAAATGCGCGGTGTCGTCGCCAGTTTGTGGAGGACTACGAGCCCACCAAGGCGGACAGCTACAGGAAGAAAGTGGTCCTGGACGGAGAGGAGGTCCAGATTGACATCCTGGACACGGCCGGCCAGGAGGACTACGCCGCCATCAGGGACAACTATTTCCGAAGCGGCGAGGGCTTCCTGCTCGTCTTCTCCATCACCGAGCACGAGTCGTTCACGGCCACCGCGGAATTCAGGTGCTCGAGCGACCGACCGACCGCCTGTCAGGTTTTCATCCGGGATCATTTCAAGCATACTGGAACAAACGTGTTGTCGTCCGCTCGCAGGGAGCAGATCCTGCGCGTGAAGGCGGAGGACGACAAGATCCCGCTCCTGCTGGTCGGGAATAAGTCGGACCTGGAGGACCGTCGGCAGGTGTCTGTGGACGAGGCCCGCGGGAAAACCGATGAGTGGGCGGTGCAGTACGTCGAGACGTCCGCCAAGACCAGGGCCAATGTTGATAAGGTGATTATTCTCACGCACACACAACAACGGAAGCAAAGCAACGGATATGTAAAGAATTTTATATATATTATTATTATTGTGTCTAGTGCTGTCACTATCGAATATTTTTAAAATCAATTATCTTGCCGATTTATTCCATCGATTAATCGATTTGTGTTAGCTACATGAATGAGGTCAATAGCTCCCTCTTCCTGTCTTCTTCATGTTTAGTGGATGACTGCCCTCTACTGGTTAAGTGATGAACACCTTAAACTGAGTTGCAGGTTATATTTTGGAATAATAATTACAACACAAGTGTTTTTTTTTTTTTAGGAAATTCAGAACTTTTTTTCTTGTGTTTTGGGGAAGCTCAATGTGTTGTAATGTCTTTAATCAGTGAGCGCTTTTAAATGGACAAATCACATCCGCCGTTTGGCCACTAGATGGTGCACTAACAGAAGAAATTAAGACCAAATCACAGCCACCATTCAATGCGACGTGCGTCTGCAAAAAATAGAAAACCAAATTAACGGCCCAAACATGCGAGGCAGAACATTTTTGTCGACTTCGTTGACTCCCCCCCCCTCCCAATCCCCCCCCCCCCCCCCCTCCTGTATGCACACGCACAACCTTGAAGTGGTGCCCTTGTATGTGGAGCTGTGTTTTTTTTTTGGTCGTCCACTTTAGGTTTTCTTTGACCTGATGCGTGACATCCGGGAGAAGAAAATGTCCGAGAACAAGGATAAAAACGGAAAAGGGAAGAACAAGAAGAATAAGAAGAGCTTCAGAGAGAGATGTTGTCTACTCTGAAATACTCCACGGACCTTAATTAATGACGCACAAACCAACTGCCCAGTTTTTAGTTTTTTTTTCGCCATTCAATTCAAATGTACATTTTTTTATAAACCGTACGAGTTGCGCATGTCAACTACTTAATTGTTGATTGATGCCATTTGGGCTGCCGCGCCACCGGAAGCTCACCGCGGATGCGTCCTGACCCATCCACCAAACTTCCAGCGACACTAACTCTTCCCTTTCGGGGACGTCCTTTTCGTCTCGGGGACTCCGAGACGCTGACTGCCTTCTGATTGTCTCCGGCGTATTTTTGTGCTTTCTCAAATCTGAATCCACATTCTGGCTTGTCTTCTTATTTTACTGCCTGTCATGTTAAAAACCAAGTCTTATGATGAATTTGCCTTTTCTCGCCACGGCAAAAATAAGAACATACACGGCCAAAAATGATTTCTTTGGATCATGTTTTTTTTTTTTTTTTTTTTTTTTTTTATCTGGTGCTCCTCATATATTGATGTCATTCTGTGCACTTTTATTGACCGTTTCCTTACGACGGCTCAAGTGTGAAGCGACTGTTCTGTTGTTTGAAAAACGGGCACTACAGCAGATGTTCAGAGGTTGCCACTAAAAATATTCAAACCATTTCAGCGGCAGAAAGTATGTATTTTTAACCCACTAACTTTTCTGTGTCAATAACGATGTCGAAACTACGGGAAATACGACTTTTCCAACATTTGTTTGTACTTTTCCACGCCTCAATTTGCCATTTTCCCACCCCACTACTGTGACTGTTTTTATTTCTATCCTGTGCTGAATAAATGTGTTTTTATATATACGGAATATGAATACTGGATTTGAATTTCTTTCAAAAGCGTTCTTCTGAAGTCCTCATTTGACGCTTGGCTCTCTCACAATAACCACGAATGACTTCTAATGCTGCGCTTTGCTTTGGACAAATTTGAAGAAGATGAGCGACAGTCGAACCCGCGAGAAGAGACGTGGAATCAGTCAAAACATTTTGATGGGCGTGTGAATGAAAACAAAATCATATCTTCAAATCAAGACTTTCTTAATCAGTTTTTCGGCACACGCTGTAAATCTCAGAACTCCGCCCACCCAAAACAAATTCCGATCGATTCCCTGCAGGCCGATGTGACGGATGTTCCTGCTATTGAGATGCGCCCCGACGACGCACAAGTTGCTTTGTTACCTGTGATTCGTTCTATTGTCTATTGTGCGGCCAAAGTTTTTGTAGCTCCGCCATTTGTCACTGATAAAGTGCCACCCATTTGTACAAGCTCGGTATTACCCTGCAGGGAAGAATTTGTGCATCCCACTGCTGGAATCCTTCACAGAGCCTTTCCAAAATATATTCTAGTGCACGCATGTGTGAAGGGTGAGGACAGAAAACGTCCCCTGGCAGCATGCAAAACAACGGAAATAACACCGACTTTAAAGTATTACTGCGAGTCTCCTGTAACCAAACATAGAAGTCATTTTTTGTGTGTGTGCCACTTAGGGGCTCGTCTCATTTGTGTCTTTTACTCAAAGGGGAATTTACCCCGACCTAGTTCACTGATTCTCGCGAGTGTACCAGTAGTGATACAAGGGCACCCTCTAGTGGTATATATATATATATATATAATCAATTACATCTTCAAACATAATCTTACAGCGTTTTACTTACTGGCATGTTTATCATGACCCTCGGCCACAAATGTCTGTTTTACGTTGCTTCATGACGAAACTTAAATGTGAACAACAAATCATTTTTAAACACTCAAAACCTGACAAACCAATTTCCAGGGCATTGCTGGCATGCGTGACCCGATTGGCTCACTCTTTGCATATGGTATGTGACAACTAACCCTAAAATGACTGAGACATGTTGCCCCAAAGTACTTGATGTTGGCTAATACTAGCTCTGGTTTAGCTTAAAACTGAGGCATGCTAAATTCTCTCCTAATGAATCCACATGAATTGCTGCTAGAATTTGCATATGGACAGCGCTTGTTTCAAAAATATATCGTTCAAATATTTGACTTCGGTTTGTGCAAAATGGTTAACTGCCGCTCTTCTCAGAGAAAACAAGATCCCTGACCATATCTAGGCAGAATACGAGTATTGCACTTTTACCCGTGTGACATACAAACCCGCTCCTCCCGGCATCACGACACCGTATTTTCGAACCCCACTCGTGTTTTCCAGGAAGCAAATGTCAGCCCTCCTGATGGGCACATTTACCCGCTCGCCCGACATTCCTGCACTCGTCTCCTTCCCCGCTAAGTAGGCAGATTAGGTGGCCCGTTAAACTCGCGGGAAGGCACTTATTTGGAAATGGAGGAAAGGGCAAAGTGAGCCAAGCCTAATGACCGATGCGGTGTCATCGGCACACTCCAAGGTCTTTAATCATCTTGCAGAGAGAGCCCCACCCCCCCCCCCCCCCCCCGTCCTCTGAGTAACCCTCATTATATCAGCAGCTAATGTTGGAGATGAGGATGTTCAAGTGATAAAACACCATCACGCTCCTTCATTATACGCAAAAGAGAAACACACTCGGTGGAATTGCGCTCGACCCGGAAGATAAACGCAACGGACAAAGAATAACTTGTGTTTCAGCAACTTTGCTGCTGCTGCTGTTTCTGAGGAGGAGCGGCTGTTCTCTCCTCGGCCGCTAGATGGCAGTCTTGCTTCTCCGTTCAGTCCGTGCAAACATTTCTGTGGCCTCACTTTTGCTGTCATTTTCCTTATTTTTCTTCCTCTGTCGAGACTCATTCACTGATGACGATTGACTCAAACGGCAGTGATTCAATGTTATTGATCCCTCAAATAACAACTTGAGGATTGATTGAGAACTTTTTTGTCTCGTGTCTCTGGCTTACTATATATAGACATATTCATTTGGTAGGCCAGGGAAAGGATATTATCCTGTTAGTAATTTCTCACAGTTACCTAAAAACGCGCATGTGGCATTCACACTCGCTCCAGGGCGTCTTGGGGGAAGAGAACACCCCGCTGTTCAACACAAGAGGAAAAGGACAATAGTTGGAAATCAGGCAATTGCTCAAGCTAAAAAAGTACCGATCACCAAAATGATTTCAAAAATAAAATAAAAACATGAAAGGATACCGTATTTCTAACTAATTTATTTTGTTAACACAATCAACACAGTCTAACTTAAAGGAAGTCAAGTCAAAAATATTGTTTACATTAATTAGTTCGATACATCTATATATATATTTCAAAATATGACATCACAGTGCACGGGCACCAGTTAGCCCCTGAAAGACAATTTGAATAGCCCACGGTTCGGTTAATAGTTGAGCAGCTTTAAAAAATATATATATATATATATTATTTTTATTTTATTTTTAAAGACCAGTGTAGGCCAAAGGTCGGCATTGTAGCACATGACCAAATCATAGCATTAGAGGAGAAAAACTAGCAAGTGAAACGACAAGGAGATTCTTTACCCCCAAATATATGTTTGTATGTGTGCGTATTTGTGTGAGTGAGTGCAAAAGAAGAAGAAGCATATATTAACTAATTTACTGCCAATGACGGCTATAGACGTCCAAAATTAATTTGAACTATTTCTATTAGTTTAACATTTTTTTCCCACTTTTGTGTATGAAAACCTAGAATTTTTTATTGTATATTTAGAACAGATATAGCATTTGTGATTAATCGTGAGTTAACTACTGAAGTCATGCGATCAATTACGATTACAAATTTTAATCGCCAAATTTTTTAATATATTTTTTCTTTTGTTTTTTAAAATTGCACCAGGCGATTAAATTTTTTAAAATATTAATTAATTGCTTGACTTAAATAGCTAACTCAAGATAAATCACAAATGTTATATCTGTTCTAAATTCTAGGTTTTCATACACAAAAGTTAAAAAAAATTTAAACGAATAGAAATAGTTCAAATTAATTTTTGACGTCTATAGCCGTCATTGGCAGTGAATTTTTTCTAGGTTTTCATACTGTTAACAAAAGTGGAAAAAATGTTAAACTAATAGAAATAGTTCAAATGAATTTTTGACGTCAATGGCAGTGAATGAGTTAAGAACGCTTGTCCATCAGTTGCACAATTCATAATATACAAAATGTATTTTAAGCTTCGAAAGATGTGTTTTTTGTTTGCTGTAAAAAAATCTCCCTTGAAGTTGTGACGGCCACTTGACTTGCGAAAATGTTTCGTCAGAGGAAAGCCAACAAAGCAGGACTGTCATAAAACCACAACGGCTCTCTTTGTTGCTCTCACTTCAGAAAACATCAAATTGTCTTCCCTTGAACAGCACGACGTGTTATCTTTAGGATATCTTTTAGATTTCAGATTACGTACGTTGGAACTCATTTGCCTCCGTTATTCCTGACGGCCTTTTATTGTGGAATGTGAATCTTTCAGCGCCGTAATCTAAAGTGTTGCAATCCCCCTGCCCACAATTTGAAATTGTGCATTATTCAGTACTTTTGCTTCTCTTCTGTCACATAGCAGGCCTACTTTTTTGGAGTTGTGAGTAATGGATGCCGACGACTATCCTCCATGCGCCATAGTGTTGTGCTCAACTGGGGGGGGGGGGGGGGGGGGGGGGGCTGCAGTATATGACAGGACAGTCCCGCGGTGCTGGAAGACGAACGTGTCCCTGTTCCATCCAGCCACACGCTGTCCTGGGGCTCGTTCCCATATGGTCTCTTTTGATGCCTGCCTTGCGTACTAAACTCGCACACTTTAAATTGGATCTTTTTCTTTTCAAGGTATTCAAATGCCAAACACGATACGAAGGGCACCTAAAGAGGGGGCTTTCAAAAACTTCAGGGAAAACATTTTTCCAAGGACCAAACCCCCCCCCCCCCCCCCTCATAATCCTGATTATTGAAGTAGTTGTGACACTTGTCTTTGTTCGTGTCTGTATGAATGTATTATACTGCCCCCTAGTGGCCTTGTTACAATCATTTTAAATTCTTTATATTCTATTTACTTCTGTCACTAATAATTTAATATTATAGTATGTTTTTCTTTTTCATTTTTGAAATAACAGTTTACAATTTATTTTCTTCTTTTGTTAGTAATAGATTAATTGCATTTCCATTCATTTTAATGGCAATCGATGATTTGACTCAGATGTGTCATCGTCATTTTTTGGTGGCGGGCCACTTTAAAATGACGGCTTCCCTCGGTGGGCCATTTTTACACTGAAACCAAATAGATAAGTAACCAATTGGCCCCCGGGGCCTTGAGTTTGACATTGAGATATATGCATAGTCCTGAAATGAATTAAACGCGTATCTCAAGGCATGCCACTTGACGTGCATTTATTTATATGCGTACAAAGCTAAAGATAATAACTGTGTAAACACAGTTTTGTAGCGTGCTGTAGGCGAGCTGACGCTGTTCTGACAGCTGGCCGTAATACGCAGCGACTGGACAAAGTCAGAACTTGGGCTTGCTGATGCGTTTCTTTCCTCGGCGTCGTGTTGAGTGATTGGCAGGCGGAGGTGACAGCACATCGCTGGCCCCTCAAACGAGAAAAGGAAGCAGAGGACTCCCAGAGGGCCCATCTTCTGTCAATTTGCGGTGTGATTTTATTTACAGTACTTTTTATTCTGCCACTTTTTCAATGTTTGCTATTTCAATTTTGGCCAACCTTAAAGTGAAGAGAATTTATTTTATTTCATTTTTTTTTGCATTTATAGAGCAAATTTCAGCCTGGGAAGACGAGCTTGGAGCATGTTTGTGGAATTTGCAATTATTTATTCATCTGTCTCCTGTTTTTGGCGCTATACGTACCTGAAGAGAAGGTCAGTCCTCGGTAAAAGCCACAAAAACATTTGTAGTTCTTCGTAGAGGATAAAGAATTTAAAAAAAAAATGTTTTTGTCTGTCAAAATATTTTTCACCTGTTGGAATTTATTTTGCCGAAATTTTTAGAACACCTTCAATGGATGCTATTTTTTAGCCTCCATATAGCATTTTATTTATTTATATATATATATATATATATATATATATATATATATATATATATATATATATATATATATATATATATATATATATATATATATATATATATATATATATATATATATATATATATATTTTTTTTTTTTTTTTTGTGTGTTTTCATTTATTATTGTGAATATTTATGTCACACAAATGCGTCACTCCATAATGACACGATTGGGGTCAAAGTGAACTGAACTTCATTTCTGTTCCCGAGAAATGAATGATTGGCATCATCTTCTTATTTTGCTTTATAGTTAATGAGTTCAGTTTTTGTCATCTCATGGTGGAAAGTGGATAAACATGAAATTGACAGTGTGATATATATATTTTTTTGTTAGAGGTGTTGTTGTTTTTCCGCGGTAATTATGACCCCAAACTAATTTTGTGTAAATCACGAGAAATATATTTATGGCTATATAAGCACAAATCTCTTTACAGTTATATTCTGTGGTCAAGTTGACTCCCAAGGATAAAAAAAAAAAAAAAAAAAAAAAAAAAAATCCAATGTGTTTTATTTTTGCACTATTTGACACCGTGAGATGAAAAGTTGAGTCACAGCTTGCGCGAGACGCTCTTTCTCAAAGGGACGGCATCATCAATCTTGGCCTGGTCCCCCCCCCCCCCCCCCCCTTTTGATTAAGCCCAGGAAGTTCCCAGGAATAGGTCTTACCTGGTGACAGATAGCTCGTGTGTGTCTTGTTGCTAAATGGAAGGATGTGAAGAGGAAAAGAAAAGATGCGTGGCCTTCCTGACGCTGCCGGACAGAATTCTTCCCCGCGCAACGCTAAACGCTCGGCCGCAGCCGCAGAAGGTTTCTGGTGACAGATCGGCGCCGAGGCACTCTGATGAAATTCTTGCCGACGGGGAGCGCGCAGACACAAAAGTCGCTGTCCTTTTTCTTGGCACTTAAAGGGGAATTAGGCATGTACGACATACTGTATGCGCCCCGTTTGAACCTTCAGATCAGGTTCCACTTACGTTCCTGTCAGTCAAAACGGCCTTGGCTGAAGATCAGAGGACGAGGACTCGCCTGCTCGTGACAGTGGAGGACATTTGCTCTGTGGCCTCTCGGTCTTGGAAGTCTTTGCTGTTGACTTGCATGAAGTCGGCCATTTATCTTAGCGGCTTGTTGGGACCGATGACCAGCACACCTACAGGAATTAGGATAAAAAAAAAAAATGCTTTTAGGGATATAGAAAGTTGAAGCTATTCCATATTTATTAGGGGTTTAGCAACTGGTGGCCAGAAGGTTTTTTTACTCAAAATATTGTGCAATTTTGACTCAAGTGGGGTAAACGCAACACAGATAACCAGATCTAAAAATCTGTTCAAACCAAAGTGTCACATTTTTTAGATGTACGTATGTGGGATGGATCGTGTTACCGATTTTTCCCTACTGGCGCTCTGTTCACAAAACGATCATAAATCTGTTGAGTATTTCCGATCAGGATTCCTTATTTGTATCCGTATCAACACCGATTTCGTCTGAGCAACTTTCTAATCGATTGTGACGTGAAACAAATTGATAGCGAATCAGGAAGCCGCCTCACATGTCATGAAAATATCATATTAGTAAAAATGGCAAAAGAGAAGTGTGTACAACCGCTAACAGTTAGCTTAACTTCTTCCCGCCTTTTATCTGGTTTGGTGGAGAAAACTGGAAAACCTAATTGTGACATGAAACAGAATGATAGCTAATCAGGAAGCCGCCTCACATGTCATGAAAATATCATATCAGTAAAAATGGCAAACGAGAAGTGTGTACAACCGCTAACAGTTAGCTTAGCTTCTTCCCGCCTTTTATCTGGTTTGGTGGAGAAAACTGGAAAACCTAAGTGTGACATGAAACAGAATTATAGCTAATCAGGAAGCCGCCTCACATGTCATGAAAATATCATATCAGTAAAAATGGCAAACAAGAAGTGTGTACAACCGCTAAAAGTTAGCTTAGCTTCTTCCCGCCTTTTATCTGGTTTGGTGTAGAAAACTGGAAAACCTAATTGTGACATGAAACAGAATGATAGCTAATCAGGAAGCCGCCTCACATGTCATGAAAATATCATATCAGTAAAAATGGCAAACAAGAAGTGTGTACAACCGCTAACAGTTAGCTTAGCTTCTTCCCGCCTTTTATCTGGTTTGGTGGAGAAAACTGGAAAACCTAATTGTGACATGAAACAGAATGATAGCTAATCAGGAAGCCGCCTCACATGTCATGAAAATGTCATATCAGTAAAAATGGCAAACAAGAAGTGTGTACAACCGCTAACAGTTAGCTTAACTTCTTCCCGCCTTTTATCTGGTTTGGTGGAGAAAACTGGAAAACCTAATTGTGACATGAAACAGAATGATAGCGAATCAGGAAGCCGCCTCACATGTCATGAAAATATCATATCAGTAAAAATGGCAAAAGAGAAGTGTGTACAACCGCTAACAGTTAGCTTAGCTTCTTCCGCCTTTTATCTGGTTTGGTGGAGAAAACTGGAAAACCTAATTGTGACATGAAACAGAACGATAGCTAATCAGGAAGCCGCCTCAAATGGCATGAAAATATCATATTAGTAAAAATGGCAAAAGAGAAGTGTGTACAACCGCTAACAGTTAGCTTAACTTCTTCCCGCCTTTTATCTGGTTTGGTGGAGAAAACTGGAAAACCTAATTGTGACATGAAACAGAACGATAGCTAATCAGGAAGCCGCCTCACATGTCATGAAAATATCATATCAGTAAAAATGGCAAACAAGAAGTGTGTACAACCGCTAACAGTTAGCCTAGCTTCTTCCGCCTTTTATCTGGTTTGGTGGAGAAAACTGGAAAACCTAATTGTGACGTGAAACTAATTGGTAGCGAATCAGGAAGCCGCCTCACATGTCATGAAAATATCATATCAGTAAAAATGGCAAAAGAGAAGTGTGTACAACCGCTAACAGTTAGCTTAACTTCTTCCCGCCTTTTATCTGGTTTAGTGGAGACAACTTGCAAATATCGGTGGAGATATTTTGGTCATCTGGAGTACACTACACGCTATAAGATCATATCAAATACTGTATTTAGATTTCTTCATTGTCATGTGTCTTTGATAAACAAAAAAAACATTTAAAGAAAGAAAAGGACCATCAATAGTTCATAGTTTCATAGTTCAGCGCATGTTGAAAGGGAGTAGGAAGAAGTACAAGAACTTATCTAGTCCGACGCCACAATACTTTTCATCAATTCATCTTTTTATCGCAGATTTTATTTTCCTTATTTACTCTATTATAGCAGTATTTTCTTTGTCGCTTTTCTTGAATACTTGAAATCGCGGTCTCCCAGTAGATGTTCTGAGGTAAGTTTGCACCCTGAAGCTAATTGTTGAGAGGCCTCGGAATTGAACCCTGTGGAACACCATACATTCCGAGCTAAGCTAAGCAATGCAGCATGTGTCATCGCGAATCGTTTGAGTTGGGTGCGTGTCTTGGCCTCCGCCGAACTCCTGAGACAGACTCACCGAACCCCTGGGGTTCGATCAAACCCAGTTTAAGAAGCACTGTTCTAGTTTGGATAGCAGCACAGTGACCTAATGGAAAATGGCGGGATGGCCGCTTAATTCCACTGTTCGAGCTTGAAAGTGTTCAAAGTGAAGCATTTTTATTGGTCCACAGGATTTCCTGCTTTCCAAACAACAAGTACCAAGGGGACAAAGACTCCGGAGTTTGCTCAAACTGAAGTATACAAGGCCTCTCTTTTTTTTTTCTTTTTTTTTTTTAATCCATCTGCTCGACTCTCCAACGAGAACGAACATCAATAACTTGAGAAACGAGATCCGCTCCCCGATGAAGCGCACGACATCCAATAATGCTTTATTAGCAAGCGCAAGTTCAACCTCGGGCTGAACTTTCCAGCGCGTCTCCGATGAGACGGGTCGAGGGACTGGAGGGGGTCCTCGCCATGCAAACCCGGCGCCACGTGAACGGGCAGCAGCCCAGCTGGATCCGGCCGGCTTCCTTCGGCAGCCAATAACGATCCCACGTGATGCTTTCTGGCAGCGGGTGCTCATAACCGCGATAACTCATGTCAAAGGTGGATGGGCGGGCTTTCATTACAGGCTATTAATAAATGTGAGCCGCGGGATGGCGTGGGGCCGCTTGCACTTCTTTGTGCACGCAATGTGAGCAATGATTGCATCAGGACCGGCTGCATTAATTATGGATAAATATAGTGGATGAGGCCATCGACACTCAAAAATCGATTCTCATAAGAATCGTGATTCTCATAAGAATCGTGATTCTCAATCAGTAAAATTCAGAATCCATTTGAACTCATTCGAACCCAAAAACCTATAAATACGGTTTTTAATACTTTGTCTTTCACTCCCCAAAACGTATTTCAATGTTTTTCTTCTTCTTGTTGTTTTAGGCCAGAGCATACGGAAGGCTTTGAGCAATGGTAGTTATTACAAAAAAACGGCCAGCAGGTGGCAGCAGAGTATAAGAGACCAGCCAGGGCCATGTTGCAACAAGCTCTTTTTCAACAGGTTTGTGAATAATGATGGAATTTAGCTATATTGAAATGCTAATTGCTCCAAAATGGAAACCGATACAAATATACGTTGTTTTGTTCCTGATGAAAGAAGAGACGCTAATTTTTCTTTTGGTAGGTCCATGTTTTTATAGCAATGGAAGAAAATATTGTGTGGACCTTACAAAATCAGTCAAAATCAAGTAAAACAGCCGGGAGCGAAGGGGGTTGCTTCAGTGAAAATGGCTGCGAGTGAATGAGTTAAATGTCCCAAGATAAATTTTCTTTAAATCATTTTATACTGCCTTGTTCTGGCTTGTTTGTGTGTGCCTTTATTGGGAGCACTGTTTGTTGTACATGATTTGGCCACTTAGGGGCAGTGTGGTTCAGCACGTTCTGATACACTGTTAAGTTGTAGCCACATTAGAGAGTAGAAGGAAAAAGTCACCATCAAGTTATTCCAATAAAAGTTGCTGTTTTTTTTGCAGCGTAGGAAGCGCATATGCCGGTGAGTCACGTTAAGATGCTTCTCTGTATACATTCCTGCAGCGTTTTGTATGAATAGCCGTTCTTTTGAGTCATAAAAGTGCAGCGAGTCGCGCGCTAATTAGCAATAGCGAGTCCGACTGGAGCAGAAATCATTGTCAATTAAAATCATTTAGAATCAAAAATCCTTCTGAATCGAATCGAATCGTGAGGCAGTCAAAGAAGAAGGTTGGGGTCCGAAACAAGCCTCGGCGGGATTAGCCCGTGTTATAAATTTGGTTCCACGGCAGAATGTCATGCTAATAACCACCAATCTGCTACCCGGAGAGTCCTTTGTGCACCTGAAGGGAAATCTCCCTCGAGGTATTCGGGTGGCGTGCAAATGTTTGCATAACATTCCCACCGTGGCTGGAAATTAGGCGGCCATTATTTCACAAGATGTCAAACCGATATTCAAATAAGTTGTTGCGCTTTCCTCGCTATCAACTCATCCGCATCGAACCTCGGGGGGAATTTGCGGTCGGTCTTGCACTGCATTGTGGCGCTTCACATTTTTCAAGAATTCTGAGGAGTTTAGTGAGGCTGGTGTGACGCCAACATAATGACGTCACCATGCTCAGCCTCCTTTGCAAAATGGAGGTCATGCATTTGGCTATGAAGTCATCATATCATATGATTGGTTTACTTGTTGCGGCTCCAGTACACTGCAGACTTAAAAAATTGCGGATTATTCACGACATCGTGTGATTTGGGTAGAGCTGGGTTTAAAAAAAAAAAACAATATTGAATCAATTTTCCTTTTTGAGCCTGATATCGATTATTTTAATAATCATTTTTCCCCATAAATTTGTAAGAAAATATAATTTCAATATTCCGTTTTATTGAAAATTACTGTTCACATAAATCTAAAAGCATATATTTTTTCACATTCATGAAAGACTTATTGCACTTTTCACGAGTCTTTTTAATTTATACTTACAATTATTGAATTAGAATTCTGAAAATATTTTCCATCTCACCCTTGCTGATGTCACCGTTTGCACAACACTCAAGTGATTAATTAGAACGTGTTACTTGAACCAATTTCTGGCTCTGCAAAGTTGAATTTGGAATTTAACGTTTGTGGCGATTTTATCATGTCCTTGATATTCCAGAAGAACTGATGTTCTATAATTAATCAATATCGGACCGAATTGAAGTCAATGACATTGAATCGGAAAAAATCAAAAAGGAATCAAACTCAGCTCAATAGAGGAAATTAGAATTGATACCTACCCCTAGATTTTAAATGACACAACTGCACGCTACAGGACAGTAGACATGATTTGCTATTTCGATATAGTTTACCACTAGAACAAATTGTCATCTATAATAGATGGTTAGGATGTATTATGGATTAAAAAACAGTGAACACGAGCATGATCTTGTCATCGTAAGTGGCACTTGTACTGTACATATTTTAACGCTTTGTTAAAAGGCGGGAATCATTCAAAGAGGTTGGTTTGTCTTCAAATCAAAGACGGCAACTCCTGCATGATGTCAAACGGATGCGACGGAAGGCCAGCATTGTTGCGCAGTTAGCGACAAGTTAGCGACATTTGTGACTTCATCGCAGCGCACGCTGTCAATATGACGGACGATTGCAATGTTGTGCTTTTGACTGCAACATTTCTTCATGATCATGTTTGTGGGTCTCAAAGTTTGTTGGCCGCAGGACGCATTTAGATGTCTTCTTTTTTTTTTTTATTGTATGCGTTTACGGCATGAAGACTGATCAATGGTGCGGATTCACGTTTGCTTCCGCTGGATAGTAAAAAAAAAAAACGGTTTTGCGCATGCCAATTGGGTTTTGGAACTCAGAAACTCTTTCATTTTGTTTCTGGCTGGACATAAAAATGGCAGGATGGAGCCTCTTTGGAAGCTGTGGCGTGTTTGAAATATACAAAAAGGACAGGAAGTTATTCCAGGATGGTGGTGACAGAGGACGAAGGACGATCCATAGTCCCGGTGGCGAGGCCGGGAGACAGAAAAAAAAAAAAAAAAGACTGAATCACAAAGTCTTTCTTCCCCACAAAATAATGTGTGAACAAAACAAATCCGACAAGAGCGTCGCAGCGGCAGTGTCGAAGGCAGGTAGTGTTCCCCGGGCTTTTGTGGATGGATGAGTAAAATAATCTGCAGATCAAAGCTCAGCCAGAGCGGGAAGCAGATGAAAAGCCCGACCTCGAACCGCCAACAAGCGCCACAAACCCAATAACCGCCACAACAACAACAACAGACCGTGACAGCTGTGAAACCGCAGAAAACAAGAGTCAACTGTAAAATTCTTTTTTTTTTAACTTGCGTCAAGTATCGTTTACCGTCAAAATCTCACGTTGTTTTAGTTTGTTGAGATTGTAATCCTGTTTACGGAGTACATTTAGATTGAAATGAGAAATGCCTTCATTTACAATGTTGGTATTCACAGTTTGGCACGCTGTGCATGGTGCAAAAATGCAATGATGCCGTTGAACTTTGTGACCTTTTGCCACATTTCAGATATAAAATTGGATAAGCCTTTTTTTTTTTCTTTTTGAAGAATCTATACTAAGTGGGACACAATCATGAAGTGAAATAGAATTTATACAATATTTTACACTTTTTATTTATTATTATTATTATTTTTTTTTTACAAATATCTGAAAACTAGGTCATGCAAAATTATTCACCCCCTTTTCCCTCAGTGCAGCCAACTGACTATTTGCTATATAACATACTATAATATTTTATATAATATTATCATATTATATATATATATATATATATATATATATATATATATACTATATTTTTTAATGTATAATATTTTTGCGTGTCCTACTTTAAAAAAAAATTGGGTAAAAATTGCAAAATGGCGTATAATTTTTGTCCATTTGATTCTTCTCAAAAAACGAACAAACATAATTTTTTTTTACCAAACTGCATATCTTTATGTTTTAAGGCTGACGTGGCAAAAGGTCAACAAGTTCAAAGGTGCTAATACCAAGGTGCGTACCATTCGGTGGGTTGAGCTATATGGTCCCACCCTTACTAGAAATAAACTAGGTTAAACAGTACTTTTATTGCTAGACTATCTATGGTTACCTATTTTAATAAATCTATCCATTAAAATTTTCCTTGAAGATTATTTTGCTTACAATAATGACTCCTTTTTTTTTTTTTTTAAGTTAAGTTTTTGCAGTGTCAATCTGCTGGTATTTTTCTCATTCCCTCAGCATTACATTGATTTGGTTCACGGGCAAACCAAAGTAATCAATTCAACGAGAAGAAACACAAATGCTACCGCACATCAATATTTAATTTCATTGGGATCCATCTGCAAATAATATATAGTAAATTGCGACTGCGCTGCGACTTGGAAAACAAGCCGATGGAATTGGCAGCTCGGCTCGCCTGCTCGCCTCATAAACATTCTTGTAACGCGTCTCCCCGCGCATCATCTTTTTACGACATATTTTCCCTTGTTTAATATTGTTGGGCACTCCAAAGCAGTCTTCCTTCCCACACAAAAGTCAAAATCGCCGGCAATCTCTCAGAAGTCCCGCGTGTGACGAGGAGGATTTCCGCCGCGGCACGAAGGGCTCGCTTTTGCTAAGAATGTTTGCTGTTTGGCTTTTTATGATAGCTTTTTAGTTTTGAACTTGAAGCTACTAAATGCCAAGCCCGAGTTAACTCATTCGCTCCCAGCAGCCATTTTCACTGAAGCAAGCCCCTTCGCTCCCGGCTGTTTTACTGGATTTTGCAAGGCCCACAGAATATTGTGTTCTATTGCTATAAAAACATGGAACCCACCAAAAGAAAGAATCTATTCTTTTATCAGGAAAAAAAAGTGTTGTTTCCGTTTTGCAGCAATTAGCTTCAAATTATAGCTAAGTTTCATCATTATTCACAAATCGCAGCTTGTTGCAACATAGCCCTGGCTGGTCTCTTATACTCTGCTGCCACCTGCTGGCCGTTTTTTTTTTTTGGTAATAACTACCATTGCTTCAAGCATTCTCTTCAGTTCAGAGGCTGCATCAAAGCCTTCTGTATGCTCTAACATAAAAAAAAAAAAAAACATAAAAAAGCAACAACGTGTACAATATGTTTTTGGGACCATGGCAATATTTAAAATAGAACGACAACCACTGTTGGCAGCTCTAATTTGAATCTCCGTTCATCACCGCACATCGAACCAATACATTGCAACGGAAAACTGCGACCCTTTCTCGGGTTTTGAAGCGCACACATGACTGAACTACAAAAACATGGTGCGATTGTCAAGGAAGAACTGGATGCAATTCCTTAAGGATAAATTGGAAGTCAACGAGTCTTCAATCGCATCTTGAAAATCGAATTTCAGAGCAATCGTGATGGCACGGCAACCCATCTTACTCGTTAAGGCTAAACCGCGAAGCGCACTTATGATAGCTTGGAACTGCAAACCGTGTGAAGCGTCGCGTCGT
This sequence comes from Leptonotus elevatus, assembly GCF_054856555.1. Taxonomy (NCBI): domain Eukaryota; kingdom Metazoa; phylum Chordata; class Actinopteri; order Syngnathiformes; family Syngnathidae; genus Leptonotus; species Leptonotus elevatus. The sequence continues at coordinate 20,663,836 of NC_141250.1, read as the reverse complement.
CATAGTGGAGCAAAACAGTGACGCCTGCCAATGAATTCAGGAAAGGGGAAAAAGCAGCACAGCAAACAAAAGACAAGAATGGAGTCCGTCCAGCATTTGATGTCCTGGCGTCTGACGAGATGAGTTTTGCTGTCTACGGGGAAATTTCCCCAAATGATAAATGCTACGTTAATTGATGACTCCGGATTGGCCATGGGATGTAATGGTTGAGTATGAATTTGTCTTCATGATTGACAGGAGGACCAGTCCAGGATCCAATCCACCCCTCCACACTAAACCAGCCAGAATCCAAGTGATCCATGATGTGTCGACCCCAATCAAGTGTGGTTTTTCTCCATTCTTGAACCCAACGCAAAATGATCAGCCGTCCCCTCAAACTCAGTCGAGAAAGACGTCTTGTGGTTTGTCTTCTCTCCTCATTTTCACCGGCATTGGCGCGTCCCTGTTTAAGGATTCATTACTTGAAGCAAATCTGGCAGCGATAATCGTATAGTTTAGCACTTGAGAATCGGCGGAAAGTTCCAGTGTGGCGCCTCCATCTCCGCTGAGTCTCGCGTCGCACGTCAAGCGAGCCGCGAGCCCCGCCTTCTCCATCTGTTTCGTTGCGGAGATTCGTCCTCCCGACGGAAGCTAAATCAGGAGTTGAGATCAGGCAGCTCGTACCCTTCCCCTTTCGCAAAGTTCACAACGGCCTCCCCCCCTGGTGATTTGACAGACGGGAGAAAACGCGAGAAGCCGCCAGTGACGCGATTTTGGGAATGACCTCTCACATCGCCACTCGCACATAATCTTGAAATGTTTTCACGTTTACCGCTGAAATGCTCCAACGCGCACTTGCCGCCGCCGCCGCCGCCGCCGCGTGACATTGCACGAGTTTTCCTTAAAACTGTGAAGTGAGTGAATGCCGACGATGTGTACGCACGCCTCTGTGGTTTGTTTCGAACTTTCTCAACTTCAAAGGCAAAGTGAACAAAAAAAAAAGGGCCAGCCTTGTGTGAAATTCCGATGAGAAATTTGAAGCTTTTATGGTTTACCCGGGAATGGAAGAAGAATTTCCTGTTCTGTGTTTACCTTCTCACCCGGAGATGAACGTTTTGGCTCCTGCGGGCTTGGGAGGAGCAAACATACAAAGATTGCGAAACACTACCCTGTAAAATGGAGTTCATGATTAAGACAACAAAAAAAAAACACATCCAACCTACAAAGTTCATTAACTTTTTCACTGAAGTAACCCCCTTCACTCCCGGCTGTTTTACTGGATTTTGACTGATATTGCAAGGCCCACAGAATATTGTGTTTTATTGCTATAAAACATGGAGCCCACCAAAAAGATGAAAGATTAGAGTCTCTTCTTTCATCAGGAAAAAAAAAAAAGTATAGCTGTTTCTGTTTTTACAGCAATTAGCATTAGAATATAGCAAAATTTGATCCATATTCACATTCCTGGTGAAAACACTGTCAAAAAAGAGCTTGTTGCAACATGGCTCTGGTTGGTCTCTTATACTCTGCTGCCACCTGATTTGGCATAACTAGCATTGCTTTAAGCCACTTCTTCATGCCATCATCAAAGCCTTCTGTACGCCTTTGCATTAAAAAAAAAAAAAAACGTGTAAATTGGTTTTTGGGAGTGAAAAACTTTTCCCCTTCTATATACAACAGGAAAAAACTGTCAGGAAATTCAGGATTTCCCCCAAAATATAAATATAAATATAAAAGGCTCATCTCCAAGGACAAAGGAAGAAACTAAAGAACTCCTTAAGTTGTTTGTGCCTTTGCTTGGCAGCACTCTCACATTTCTCCCTCCAAAAGCACAGAACAGAAGGAGAAGATGAAGGAAGGTGGCTGAGATTTTTTTTTTTACCTTTTTTTTTTACCTTTTTTTTTTTTACCTTTTTTTTTTTTACATTTTTTTTTTTTACATTTGTTTTTTTTTTTACATTTTTTTTTTTTACATTTTTTTTTTTTTTACATTTTTTTTTTTTACATTTTTTTTTTTTATTCTGTTATGATGGATAGTGTCGACCGAGTTCCCTGATGTGTGTTGTGACCAGCAGGGTCACTCATCGATTCCCAGCCATCTCCACTAAACCACTAATAAGACACTTGGCATTTCCCCCCCGCTCCTCGGTGAGCTCCTCCTTCTCTACCCCCCTTTCATTTATTGGAGGGTCTGGATCGTCTGCGCTTGTGTGCGTGAAAGAGAGATGGGCGAGAGAGACGGCGAGCGAGAGAGTAACTGTGACTTGTTATTGTCACAGCATCCGTGTGACTGCGTGGCAACAAGCCTTGCGAGGCTTTTATGTAAAATGCGTAAATGTAAGCAGCTTTGCCAGGCCTCCTTACAGACGACATACATAAGTTTGACCTTGAATTGTCCCCTTTTTAAACGTAATACCTGAACTTTGACCAGCGTAACATTTTTCGACAGAGTAAAGTCACGTTTCAACGTTGTGACGTGCTCATGAAGAAATACACAAAATACACAAGTTGGAAAATAGTGAAAAAAGCTACCGTTATAGTGTTGCAGTTCTGGAAATCAGTCTTGGTCCCAAGACCACTTTAGAAAGGGTCTCTGTCTCGTCTCTGAATCAAAGGCATTTTTCCTTGGGCTTGTCTCGGAGAGGGCGGACTCGGGATTTATTTATCAACACCGGTTGAAACCGGGCCAGCATCGAGCAGTGACGAACGCAGAATGCAGGCGCTATGCTGCTTTCCGGTATCGCTTGTTTCATTCGAGTATTTCAGAAACAACATAGCAACATTTATTTTTGCTGCGATTGTGTTGAAAATAAGATACTTCTCATTTTGTTCTGTCCCTCTTTGATATATACATTCTTCGTCTTGTCTCGGTCTCAACCTTCTAAAGTTTTGGTCTTGTCTCAGTCTCGACCTCCAAAAGATTTGGTTTTGTCTCGACCTCCAAAAATGTTGGTCTTGTCTCAGTCTCGACCTCCAAAGGTTTTGGTCTTGTCTCTGTCTCGACCTCCAAAAGATTTGGTCTTGTCTCGGTTTTGACCTCCCCAAATTTTGGTTCTTCCTCGGACTCGGCCTTCAAAAGTTTTGGTCTTTCTCGGTCTCGGCCTCCAAAGGTTTTGGTCTTGTCTCAGTCTCGGCCTCCAAAGGTTTTGGTCTTGTCTCAGTCTCGGCCTTCAAAGGTTTTGGTTTTGTCTCAGTCTCGACCTCCAAAAGTTTTTGTCTCGTCTCGGTCTTAACCCCCAAAAGCCTTGGTTTGTCACGGTTTTGACTTCCAAAAGTTTTTGTCTTGTCTTGGTTCCAACCTTCAAAAGATTTGGTCTTGTCTCAGTCTCGACCTTCAAAAGTTTTGTTCTTGTCTCTGTCTTGACCCCCAAAAGCCTTGGTTTGTCTGTCTCAACCTCCAAAGGTTTTGGTCTTGTCTCAGTCTCGGCCTCCAAAGGTTTTGGTTTTGTCTCAGTCTCGACCTCCAAAAGTTTTTGATCTTGTCTCAGTCACGACCTCCAAAAGTTTTTGGTCTTGTCTCGATCTTGACCCCCAAAAGCAATGGTTTGTCTCGGTCTTGACTTCCAAAAGTTTTTGTCTTGTCTCGGTTCCAACCTTCAAAAGTTTTGGTCTTTCTCTGTCTCAACCTCCAAAAGTTTTTGTCTTGTCTCGGTTCCAACCTTCAAAAGTTTTGGTCTTTCTCTGTCTCAACCTCCAAAAGTTTTGGTCTTGTCTCAGTCTTGACCCCCAAAAGCCTTGGTTTGTCTGTCTCGACCTCTAAAAGTCTTGGTCTTGTCTCGGACTCGATTGGTGTGGTCTCGACTACCAGTTAACAAGCACAGTAATGAGATGTTTCCTGGAGTTGCTCACCAGATTTGAAACCAGCTCAAGGATATCATTTAGGATCTCAATCCTTCAAATTTCTTGCGTGACATTTAGAAACTCCCCGTGAAGCTCGAAGCCTCATCCGTGACCCATCGTCAGAGTTCTTGCTGAGCAAATGAGATTTTTCATCCAGGATTTGATACGGTGGCTGACTGGTTAGCACGTCCGCCTCCCAGTGCAAAGGTTGTGAGATCAAGTCCGGGCTTCGGCCTTCCTGGGTGGAGTTTGCATGTTCTCCCCCGTGCTTGCGTGGCTTTTCTCCGGGTACTCCGGTTTCCTCCCACATTCCAAAAACATGCATGGCAGGTGAATTGGACACTCCAAATTGTCCATAGGTGCGATTGTGAGTATGGTTGTTCGTCTCTGTGTGCCCTGCGATTGGCTGGCAACCAGTTCAGGGTGTACCCCGCCTACTGCCCGAAGCCAGCTGGGATAGGCTCCAGCAACCCCCGCGACCTTTGTGAGGACAAGCGGTACAGAAAATGGATGGATGGATGGATTTGATACGACATGGCTCCGTCGTTCATTGAATGCGGTGATGTAATCTTGCACCCTTTGCAGAACAAGAGCCCCCGGAGCATAATGTTCCCGCCTCCACGCTCGACTGTGGGGCTTAGGGGAAGGCTTAGACGCGATGGCGGTGATGAGATCAGCTCCGACTGGGGGCATTTATTCACGTGTGAGGCATCTCAAAGTTCAAATGAAAACAATATTGAAGGAATTCAGAATTTGGTCGTTTTTCCTCCCCCGTGCTCTATTAAACAGAAATTTGCCAACCTAATTGTCAGCGTCGCTGATCGAGCGTCAGCAAATTGAATACATTTGTCGGAAGACATCAAGCAGCTGAGCGCATACAAGCAGGGATTGTATTGCAAAATCAATTTGAAACGAAAGCCACTCGCACAAGCACAGGAGATGATATACGCCTTCCCGGGTGTCCCAAGACCAGCGACCTGCATGGTAATAAATTTGTCTCGGGAAAAAATGATGACAAATAAAGGCCTTTAAATGTTCCTATTTTCTCTACATGACATGTCACCAAGAATTGATGTTTCACTATGTGCTGCCACAAATTACCCCCAGAGAGAGGATGGAAAAAAAAAAAAACAGCTCAAAGCAAGACAGCCAAGTGTCGGAGGTGGGGGAGGTTCCAGACGTATTCAGATGGATTGGCTTGCTGGGAATTTAGTGGACGCGACTCTCCCTTCCATCACGGGCTTAGATTCCCTCCTGATTGGAACGATGCACCTTCAGCAAAATTCTGCGATTGGCTGGCAACCAGTTCAGGGTGTACCCCGCCTACTGCCCGAAGCCAGCTGGGATAGGCTCCAGCAACCCCGCGACCCTTGTGAGGACAAGCGGTACAGAAAATGGATGGATGGATGGATGCACCTTCAGCAAAATCACACTCGCTTTCTGTCGTTGAGAAGTTTTGTTTCGTTTTGTTTCGAAGGTCTTGCTGTCAACTCGCTTACTGCTACATATGCAATAGAGCAGAATTTTGATAATCGAGTTAATCGTTTGGAGCCATTTTTTTAATTTAAAATTGTCCAAATCCTCAGATTTTAGCATATCAGCAATAAATGTTCACTGATTTCTGATTATCTCCTGTGTTTACTTTTGCAAACATCGGTTTTTACTTTGGAAAACAATGACCGAACCGGGAACATAGTCCAACATCAATCCCTCTTTTTTTTTTTTTTTTTTCAAACACTATAAGAATCCAAAGTACAAAATAAACACCAATCAATGGTTAATAAACAATAATCAGGGGAAAATATCCCTTTTTTTTCTTTCTTTTTTAATAAAAATAATAAAAATAAATAAAATATAAATAAAATAAAATAAAGGAAAATATCCCTTTTAATGCACTTTAATGCAAATTTAAAACAAATCCGGTTAATCGATTGAAAAATCGATCGATTAATTAATTCTAAAAATATTTGACAGTAACAGCACTAATATAATAATAATAATAGTAATATATTTTATTTGTAACGCACTTAACATTTATAAAATAAATCTCAAAGTGCACAATATGCAATATGTTCAATAGTTAGCGCTCTCGAATTTCATAGACAAAGATCGAACATCAGATCATAAGCTGATGCTTCAAGCCCCCCCCCCCCAAGCGTGAGATGCACCTTCAGCAAAATCACACTCGCTTAATGTCGTCGAGAAGTTTTGGTTCGTTTTGTTTCGAAGGTCTTGCTGTCAACTCGCTTACTGCTACATATGCAATAGAGCAGTATTTTGATAATCGAGTTAATCGTTTGGAGCCATTTTTTTAATTTAAAATTGTCCAAATCCTCAGATTTTAGCATATCAGCAATAAATGTTCACTGATTTCTGATTATCTCCTGTGTTTACTTTTGCAAACATCGGTTTTTACTTTGGAAAACAATGACCGAACCGGGAACATAGTCCAACATCAATCCCTTTTTTTTTTTTTTTTCAAACACTATAAGAATCCAAAGTACAAAATAAACACCAATCAATGGTTAATAAACAATAATCAGGGGAAAATATTCCTTTTTTTTCTTTCTTTTTTAATAAAAATAATAAAAATAAATAAAATATAAATAAAATAAAAAAAATGAAAATATCCCTTTTAATGCACTTTAATGCAAAATTAAAACAAATCCGGTTAATCGATTGAATAATCGATCGATTAATTAATTCTAAAAATATTTGATAGTAACAGCACTAATATAATAATAATAATAGTAATATATTTTATTTGTAACGCACTTTCCAATTATAAAATAAATCTCAAAGTGCACAATATGCAATATGTTCAATAGTTAGCGCTCTCGAATTTCATAGGCAAAGATCGAACATCAGATCATAAGCTGATGCTTCAAGCCCCCCCAAGCGCGAGAGTGCGGCTGTTTATAAATCGCCGCCTTTCCTGCTCCCGATTGGCGTCGTGCTGCTTCAAGCTCCAGGAACATGCAGGCCTTCATTAACTGATAGCAGCGAGGATTGAGACACCCCCGGGTGTGGTCAGAGAGCATCTTGGATCGCTTATCAGCGGGAAATGCATCACATCTTACCTTGGGAAAACCGCTTTCTGTGTTTGCACTGACTTCTTCGAAACGGTTGGTGGAAGTTACACAGTAATGCATGACAGAGGTGCTGCAAAATGGTTGAAACATGATGCGTGAAATAAATGGCAGTTAACTCCAACATGCAGGTAAGCAGCGGAATACAGCAAAGTGAAGGAACCCCAGTTGCTCATCTTTTGTTATTTGACCCGTACTTTGCAGATTGAGATAATGACGTCCCACATGTTTTTTTTCCAATCCTGGCAGGACGTCGTTTTTGTAATCTCAAAAAGCGGATGTGTCTGGATAAATCTGGATGCCTGGTTTCCCTCTCGCACTTTCTTTCACATAGGTAGTATTCGCAGGTATCGTCTGCCGTAGGATACTTGAAGAAAAATTTTGAAGACAAAGTTTGTTCCAAGCCTTGTCCTTTGCATTCTCTGCTCTCGCACCAACGACCTTCATGCCCTCTTTAACTACATCTATAAACCTCCTCTGTGGTCTTCCTCTAGACCTCCTGGCCTTGCATTTGGAAACTCAGCAATGTCATCAGTCAAAAAGTGAAACGAACAAATAGTGTATTGGATGTTGCGTTCCATTCTTTTTTTTTATTTTCAAGTTTGTTAGATCATCTGGTTGTGACACTGTAGAAATCGAAGAATATGTTTTTGTTGTTATGCTTTCACACGTTGGCTTTCTTTGGCCAGATTCAGTTGATACTTTTTTTTTTTGTGGTCTGGCTGCCCCATTACGAGTCTCGCTTTTATTAACACAGGAAAAAAAGAAGACCAAAAAAAAAAAAAATCCATCAATTTTCTAAAGCAGTTGTCCTTAATAGGGTGAAGTAAAAAAAATAATAATTAAAAAACAGTTGTGAGCTTGTGTTGGCCTTGGCAGTTTTGTACTTGCTGAAAGCCTGCAGCAACCTAAGACAGGTGCCAAAAAGTGTTGGCGGAAGATGCCGGGGGTGACAATAGTTCACATCCCATCTTGATTTTCAAAGGTACGATGAGAATCGTGACCCAATTTGTTGCTCTCGCTTTAAGCCTGCTTCATTATGTACTTAGCGTCCAACACTCAAAAGTTTGAGGTTGAAGTTAGTGGATTGATGAAAAAAAAAAAAAAAAACACATACTTTTTTTTATAATTGGAAACTGTGTCCATACTCAATGAGTCAATTGAAAAGGAAGACCTGCACCATTGCAACGACCTTGATTCAACATTTATGAAATATGAACGTGCCAGAGGGAAATAATAAACAAGTGTGTTGTTGTTGGAAGACATGCTGGGGTCTTCTGGGACAGGCCATTTCACAGCATGCTAAGTACTCTCGACCTTTCATCTGGTGATAGCAGCAAGCTAAAAAGCGACGATGGGACGAGTGCTTCATCTGCCTGCTGCACTGAATCGTGAACCCGAATTATTACTGCAAAGTCGCCCCAGCAAATGTGGATTCTCTCAGTCTCGGTGGAGGTCATTAGAAGGCACAGTGTGTGACGAGAAAACACAAACTGGAAACTTTCACAGTGGCATCGAGGGTTGAGGAAAGAAGGCTGGATGAGGGTTCGTTCCAAAAATATACATGTTATTCTCATTGAAGACTAAATTAAACGTTAAACGTTTTTGAAAGAATCATGAAATTACAGGGTTGTGAGGGATTTAAAGCAAAATCTATCATCTGGTAGGTGCAAAAACTTTACCATGGCAGACCCAAGAACGTATACAGCACATACAGCGTATATTTGTAAGTAAGAGACCTTTTTATTAACATGGAACAAAATATACATTTCAACAATTTATTTACAGTTATCTTTATTTACGATGAGGAATGAAAAAAAATAAGAGGTTAAAAAAAAATGCAACGATCCTGGACGAGTCCCCTAAATTATGTTATAGCCGAGGTTAACTGTACAGTTGTTATGCGTAACAGGTGCGTACTGTTGTGCATAACAACTATTTGAGGGGGATTGGGACCAGCCCGCCACACAAATAGCCAAAATGTGCATATAATTTCCGCCCATTGAAATGCATTGGGAATAATTATCTGAAAAACAACGCTAAGCATTCAATACATGAGAAATGGGACGAACCCCCTATCCGATCAATGATGGCAAATTATGAACATTACAGCAGATCACCAATTTTGCATAAAAATGCAAAATATCTGCCGATCCCATCCTTCCAATCAGATCTATGTTAGCCCCTTAAGACCCGCATTTTTTTTCTGCTGGGCAAAATGTAATTACTTTTGCTGATTTTGACTCTTTCTACATAAGAACAACATGTAAAAAAAAAAAATTCCCATGTTTTTAGTTGATATAGTGGACACGAGGATAATATGGCCGTAACGTGTTGTAAACCTATATAAGCTTATATGCAACATTTTTAACATGAACATCATGCAAATCAACTTTCGATTGTGATTGGTTATGTAAAAAAAAAAAAAAAGGTTATGTAAAATCCAATTATGAACTAGAGGTGTTGACATCATCCAAATTATTTTTATTGTTTTATTGGTTTAGACATGCAAATATGTCATGTCCACTGGGACCAGCGAAGTGGCCTAGTGGTAGAGTGGCCGCCCTGAGATTGGGAGGGTTCAATCCCCGGCCGGGTCATACCAAAGCCTATAAAAAAATGTATTTGATCCCGTTTCCGCTATCTTTTGACCAAATAAACATTCAACAGTGGTGATTTGCAAAAACACAGCTGCCGCAATCCGACAGCGGCGGATTGGAGCATTACTGACCCTGCTGAAATGAGCCGCACCGGTTCGGTTGTATTTCCCGCCATAGTTTGCATATTGAATATGTAATGCGGAATATGCGTTGAGCTACTCCATTTACTCCATGCATGATGAAGGATCTCCGTGTCAGTAGCACTTAATCTTTGTCAGTTTCCACTGTATTATTGCAAATATAATCTCACGCCAGCCCAGCGCCAAAAATTTGCATGTGATAATTGGTTTGAAACTGCAAATGCACAAGGTAATTGCCAGTCACCGAGCACCCGCGTTTTGCCGCCGATTCTTAAGCAAAAAAAAAAAACAAATTGATGGTGATCTTATGCGATGTGACTCAAGGTTAGCTTCTTACTTCTTCACAGTTTGCGCAAAATTGTATGCGGGGGGGAGATGAAGCCACAATCCTATCGGTTGGTGTCAGACGCAAATTCCCTGTTGAGGCCTTAATTGCATCTCGGGCTAATCCCGCTGCTTGTCGGGATGTCTTCCGCCTGTGGCCCTTTACAGAAGGATAATCGGCAAACTGATAGGGAAAAACACAGCGCACCTGCTTCGAGAAGATGACAAACAAATATAGCAGCGACGCATTCGCAGGAGGAACCTATTACATTACAGCGGCAACATTTGGATTTCAAATCTTTTATTTATTTATTTTTTTTTGTTTATTTGAAACTTCTATATTTTACTATAATTTGTTCTTAACATTCAACTGTAGCATTTTGTAGCGGTCCTGTATTATGTCCCACATGATGACGATATATTTGTCACTCTTATTTCACTTTTAGTTCATAGTTGCTGTGCAATTGTTATGTCCCTTGTGATGATGAATCAGTCAGTTGCTTTGGAGTTGCTATGCCCTTTTATGACAAGGATATCAGTTGCTATGTCTCTTGTGATGATGAAGCTTTCACTTGCTATGCAGTTCCTATGTCCCTTATGATGAGGATGTCAGTTGTTATGTCCCTTGCAATGATGACGTTGTCAGTTATGCAGTTGCTATTTCCCTTATGATGATGATGTCGGTTGCTATGTCTGTTGTGATGATGATGTCAGTTGCTATACAGTTGCCATGCCCCTTGGGATGATGAAGCTGTCAGTTATGCAGTTGCTATGTCACTTATGATGGTGATGTCAGTTGTTATGTCCCTTGTAATGATGAAGTTGTCTGTTATGCAGTTGCTATGTCCCTTATGATGAAGATGTCAGTTGCTATGTCCCATGTGATGATGAAGCTGTCACTTGCTATGCAGTTGTGTCCCTTATGATGATGTCAGTTGCTATGTACCTTGTAATGATGAAGTTGTCAGTTATGCAGTTGCTATGTTCCTTATGATGATGTTAGTTGCTATGTCCCTTACGATGATGATGTCAGTTGTTATGTCCCTTGTAATGATGAAGTTGTCTGTTATGCAGTTGCTATGTCCCTTATGATGAAGATGTCAGTTGCTATGTCCCTTGTGACGATGAAGCTGTCACTTGCTATGCAGTTGTGTCCCTTATGATGATGTCAGTTGCTTTGTACCTTGTAATGATGAAGTTGTCAGTTATGCAGTTGCTATGTTCCTTATGATGATGATGTCAGTTGCTATGCCCCTTATACCAGTTGCTATGTCCCTTTTGATGATGAAGTTGTCAATTGCTATGCAGTTGCTATGTTCCTGTAATTGTCACTCTTACCCTTGTTCATGCTTGTAATAACAAAAAGTGTAACATTACTGTTAGTAAGGTGTTTAAATTCTCGGCCCCACAGAATAACATTTCAGTAAAGTTTATTAGATCGATTGGAAGAAAATTGCCTCCCTGGTTGCGAAAAACACAAATTTTGTAAGAGGACGGGTGCGCATTTTGCTGGTACTTGAAATTCAATGGGTTGCTGCTGGATTTGATTTGAAAGCCATGCATGCTGACGGATCGTACAAAGGACATGTCATATCGCTCAGAGTACTGCTTTTTTTTTTTCTTCCAAACTTAAGTTTGAGTGGAGAGTTAAAAGGAACGGCAAAATGTGAGGGTTAAACGCAGCCTCGAACCTCGCGTTTGTTGTGTGTATCTGTTTGCGACCAGCACAGCCACTTTTAAGCTGCTTGTCAAACAAACAAACATGAAAGTCTTACTGTCGTCACTGTTCTGACTGTACCAGGCTTGGGCCCGCAATATATATATATTTTTCCTTTTCTATTTTTTTAAGCTAACACAACTAAGCATTTAAAAAAAAAAAAAAGTATTTGAAAGCAACGCCACAATGGTGGAAGGCCTTTTCTTTGTGGTTGTTGCACAGAGGCCACTTATCTATTATTAACGTTGGCACCATCAATGTTTCACATCAAGATTGCGAAGGGGTTTTGCCAAATAACTTTTCTTTTTTTTCGTACTATCGGAGACGACACTCATAGCAAAGAGAAAGCAACAGCCATCATCATCATCGTTGTTGTTATTATTACGGAGTACGTTTGCTTCGCAATATGTTTACCACCCACACAATTGAAAGCAGGCGCGATCATTCAGCCTTCGTCTGGTTTTGCTCAATTTACGTTTGATTGATTGATTAAAATTGAGAATCAATCTGGAAATCAACTGCAAACAACGCTGAAGAAACCAAGCGAGGCGATCACGGCGTGGAGTGCGCAAAGACTGAGCCGGACTGGAAAACTAAATAGACTCAAGTTAATGAAGCTGCGCCAACACAAGCACAGGAAAGGATCTGATTGGCCGACACGGTCGCCGCATTCCGTCGGAGGCTGCGTTTTGGAGGCTGATGACGTCTTTGGCGCCGCGCGAAGACGAATTCAGAGCTGCAGAGCCACTTTCAAGTGCCTGTCTCATAGTCCAGCGCATCTGAAACGCATCAAAGCCCATGTAGCCAGAGCTGCGTTGATTTTTGTTGGATGTAGCGTTAGCTTCTGATAAGCAGCGCGGACTTGATTGCTTCGTGAAGTTGTGGCGGTATTCATTTTTCGGAATGCGTCCACGAAGGCAAGAAATAAGATACGTGCAACATTTTTACATCCTTTGACTATTTTGATATGAAGCCACCTGCAGGGAACTCTTTAAAGTCCAATATGATTATTTTGTGTTAGAAATGAAGATGTTGACCAATATCTTATAAATGGTGGATTTTGCCATATTCCTGATTGATCCACATAATTGCATGAAATGTAGCAACTTTTATCGTAGTTAATCGCATGACTTCAATAGTTAACTCTTGATTAATCACAAATTTTATATCAGTTTTAAATGTACAACAAAACATTTTTTCATACTCATGTTAACGTCAAAGTGGGGGAAAAAATGTTAAAGTAATAGAAATATGGCTGCATCTTTTAGTCACACTTTAGATACACAAATTTCATAATTCATAAAATTGAGTGGAAAAAAAAAGATGATGTACTGTACAGTAAAAAACAAGTGCATTTTTCTGCCACTAGATGGCATCATTGCATTTCTAAGACGTTGGTGACAGCTCCGTGCAGTTTTCTTTTTATATTAAGAGCTATCCCATCTTTATCATGAAGCAACATTTTAAAAATTGTAAAATACATCTTGAAGTTTCTTTTAAATTAACTCCAAAATGAACGCACTGATTTTTTCACCCCTAGTAGCAACGTTTGCTCATTTTGTCTTTTTTTTCCAAATCGCCCCCCCCCCCCCCCACCTCTTATCACTAACTTCAAATGATGACCTCAAAGCCTGAAGTGACAGTGTTACCAATTGCAAGTTTACAGAAGGTCACCGTTGCGGAGGCTCAACGTCATTAATAAGCCTCCAGAGTTACAAACCCTGCGTGACCTTAATGGTTCACCTTTACAAATGGTTAAAACGGGGCAGTGTGAGAATTTTCTACAACAAATGGGAAACCTGGAGCCTCTATGGAGTTAAAGCCCACTTACTTATAAATGTGACAAATTACCTTTCCGGAGATGTTGGTCCCAGCGCGTTCGCCGATAGCCCCGGGTCAAACCCTGACATCTCCAAGTGAGCGCGGTCGTGACACCATAGTGATGAAGTTCCTCCTTTGTGGACATTTGAAAGGTCACGAGCGGTAATTGAACACACCCCTTAACTGGGAATTGTCAATAAAAAGATTTGAATTCTTCACATTAGCCATTTTTCTTTTTCAGAGTTCTTTTTGCCGTGTTCACACCTGCCCGAGCGAACAGCGGCGGTTCGATTAAAATGACCTGAAACGCGCTCGTGTGAAAGCACCTTTTAATGACTGCTAACTTTGGAGACGATGAAGCTGTTGCGAGCCAATTGCGAATGACGGGTTACATTTCGACCAATGCGTTATCTTTTGGGCGGCAAGCTTGCCAGTTTCGTCGGTCCTGATTCAGATCTCGGCCATTTTCTCCAGTTCTTGTCCTCGTTAGGGATCGCAGGTGAACGGGGGACAATTTCGAGTCTTCAATTAAGATAGCATCACTCATAAGCAGACAAATCCACTGGTCGCCGCCTATACTTTATATTTTGGGGGCTTAATGAGAAAGGAAGATTTTTTTCACATTTATTCGACCTTTACGATGACCTTGGCAGTGCTTATGGTTGTGGGGGGGGGGGGGGAATTGAATCATTGATTTATAGCACATTTCATAAATGTCACTCAATAGGCTTCACATACAGTGTATATTGTAAAATATGAGTTATGAAGCAGGGGGCGGCCATTTTGCCACCTGCTGTCACACTGAAGATGGCATCGATGTTACTCAGGGCTCAGGCAAAGACCAATCACAGCTCACCTGTTTTCTGAAGCAGCGCTGTGATCGGTGAGAGCTGAGCAACATTGACGTCATCTTCAGTTGACAGCAAGTGGCAAAATGGCCGCCGCCCCCTGAGATGGATAAAAAAAAACAGCTGGATTTTGCTGCTTAACTCATATTCCACAAATGTGATATTAATTAGAATACCATATTTAGTAGAGGGGTGTGCCAAAAATTCGATTCTCAGTTAGTACGATTCAGAATCGATTTTAAATGCCCCAAAATCGATTTTATTTAAATTATTTTATACTGTCTTTTCTTTGTTTGTGTGTGCCTTTATTGGGAGCGCTAATCATGTTGTACACGATTTGGCCACTTAGGGGCAATGTGGTTCCACGCGGTTTGATACACTGCTAAGTTGTAGCCACATTAGAGAGTAGAAGGGAAAATTCACGATCAAGTTATTCCAATAAAAGTTCGTTTTTTTACAGCGTGGAGCCGTTTGTCTGAGTGACAGAAGTGCCGCGAGTAGCGCGCTAATTAGCATTAGCCAGTCAGACTGGAGTAGATTATTTACAGAAAAGTAGCCCCACATTGAAACCTGCCAGGCACACGTGCTAACCGCTTTCGCACCACGCTGCCACCACTCATCAGTTAATTGGCCCTTATGAATGAATGAATGAGTGCAATTCTCAACCCGTAGATGATGAAACCGTGTGAGCTCATTTACTTGCATTTATTCACACAGAGACGTCATTTCAACGACTTCAATTACAGCTGTTGACGGAAAAAAGATGACAATGTGCGCTCAGTGCGGCTAAATTTGAGCAGTAACTGCGAAAAACAAACATGTCTGCGCTGCGCCAGAACGCCGAAGGATGCATTCACGCACTCGTGGAATTTGTAAACATACTCAGCATTACATTTTTTTCTCCCAAGGTGTAGGCTAATTAGGGTCGCGGGTTATTCACTCTTCACTCGCAGACATTTTCACTGAAGCAACCCCCTTCACTCCCGGCTGTTTTACTGCATTTTGACAGATTTTGCAAAACCCACAGAATATTGTGTTCTATTGCTATAACAATATGGATCCTACCCAAAAAAATGTGAGAGATTAGAGTCTCTTCTTTCATCAGGAAAAAAAAAGTACATTTCCATCTGTTTCCGTTGTGCAGCAATTAGCATTAGAATATAGCTAAGTTTCATCATTATTCACAAATCTGTTTAGAACTAAATGAGCTTCTTTTTTTTTTTAACATGGCCCTGGTTGATCTTGTTTGCTCTGCTGCCACCTGCTGGCCGTTTTTTGTAATAACTACAATTTCTTCAACCGTTCTCTGCAGTTGAGAGGCTGCATAAAAGCCTTCGGTATGCTCTGGCATTAAAAAAAAACATTAAAAACTTAGAAGTACGTCTTTGGGACACTGAAAACATTTAAACGTATTTATACGGCCTTTGGGAGCAAATAAGTTAACAAACACAAAAGGTATGCACATATCTAAATGATTTCAGTGTGTACTAGTGCTGTCAGTATCGAATATTTGTAGAATTAAATCAATTTTTTATTCAATCGATTAATTGGATTCATTTGAATTTTGCATAAAAGTTATTACAAAAGCATGTTTTCCCCCTGATTACTATTAGCCATTGATTGATTGTTTATTTTGTACTTTGTATTCATATAGTGATTTGAAAAAGGGCTGCTGAATGTTGAACTATGTTACCGGTTTGGTCATTGTTTTCCAAAGTAAAAGCAAATGTTTAAAAATTTATTTTTTGGATTAAACAAGATAAGATAATCAACAATTACTGTTGATATGCTGAAATCAGAGGATTTGGACCATTTTCAATAAAAAAAAAAAATGGCTCCAAACGATGACTAGATTATTAAAATAGCTGTCGATTAATTTGATCATCGATTACTTGTCGATTAATCGGTTACTTCTGACAGCTCTGGTGTGCACTGTAAGCAAGGCGCTCGGGTAGCTGGCTCCCGCGGGGCAGCATAAAAAAAAAAAGAAGGATCTTTTTTCTTTTTTCTTTCCTTTCCATTTCCTGCATGAGTGGATCTGAGTGCACACTTTGGTATGCTTTTGTCTCCATTCTTTGCTGGTGTCTTTTCTGTCTTTACGCTTGACATTTCTCCATTTAGGTCAGTCTCTCCAGGAGGGGAGCGGGGAGAAAAGAACAAAACCCCAGGGTGACGGCATAAGGAACAACTATTTAGCTATGCTCTGGTAATACATGCTGTCAAGGGTTCAACGCTAATTGTCTCCACGAGCAGGACAATCTATGCTTCATTTTCTTTTCCCTTTCTCGACACGCCCGTCTTTTTTGGTTAATTCGCGGGGAAAGGGAATGTTTTGTCTGTTAACGAAGAAAGAAACGAAAGACGGGGAAGGCGCAGTTGCTTATGATTACACCGCGGTACGTCTTAATAGAAAAGGAACTCCGGATCAAATGTGATTAGCGGCTTGTTGTAAGAGTTGGCGAGCGAGGGAGAGAATCGGCTTCGGAAACAAATGGAAGAAAAAGCCTTCTGAATTTCAAGCGAGGGCAAAGACAGACGGAGGTGGCGAAGATGGGATCATTTCTCGCACCCTCTCAATCATGCGACTGTGAAGTCAAACACGGGCGGCGAGAGATAGCGTCATTTGTAAGATAAATAAAGCTTGATGCGGCGCCGGCGAACAAGCCAACGCAAGAGCGGTCGGGTGTCTCCCTCTGTCATCTGTCGCCGGGCGGAAACCCGGCCGAGAAAGCATCAGGAAGATGATGTGTCTCTAGGGGTGAAGACGCCCGGGGGACGAGGGGAGGCGTCTCTAAATCATCGCAGACCCACTTTTCTGGCAATATTTGAGACAAGACACCAAAATCACGCGCACGTATCGCATCCATATAAAAAGTAGGTGTGTCAAAATGAGTGCGTTAATTTGGAGTTCATTAAAAGTTCCTTTTTTTTTTTTTTTTTTAAACACGCGATTAATGACTGGTGGAATTTCAGTCGCAACGCAGCAGACACATCCACGTCCAAATTTAGCGGTAATAAATGTAATAAAAATGCACATATTTGATGAGACTGGGGTTTAAGTTGTATTTGATAATTTTAACAATGTGCCAGAATTTCACAAGTTACTTCATGTGAAAGATTAAATAGCTCTTAATAGGAAAAGAAAAATGCACTGAGCTGTCAACAATGTCTTACAAATGCAATGATGCCATCTCGTGGCAGAAAAATGGCCCCAACACAAATCCATACCACCCGTTTTTTTTTTACAGTACGGTACCTCTTTTTTAATTTTCACTCAATTTTATGAATGATCATGAAATAAGTGTATCAATGACTACAAGATACAGCCA
>NC_141250.1:20616149-20641149 GCF_054856555.1 Leptonotus elevatus | reverse complement strand
TTCATTTGAACTGATGGTAGTATATGAAATGAAGCAACAATATTGTTTACTTTGCCGTAGACTTCGAGTTGCTTAAGCCAGCTTTTCGTTTTTTAAAGCGTGACAGGATCCCAAACTCCCGGCTTGTGTTTACGTGAATTTTCAGTTGCGGTCCTGATCCTGCCAGGTTTTGGCTTTGTTCCCCCCCCCCCACCCCCCACCCCACACTTGCTGTTTGTGGATGGGCGGAGCCTCCTCATGCATCTGTTCCGCATTGTAATCAGCTTGACTTTTAAGCAAAGATTGTTTATTTCTGGATGTCTTTTGTTCTCGCGTTCTACTTGTGTAGTTAAGGTCAAGGCCGTTTGTTGGTCTGAAGAACGCAGAGTACGGTCTTCCTAAGAACGAGACAGACGTACTTCCTCCTGACTCTGACGTGTTTCTGTGATAGCAACACAAAATGTATCTTGGGATATTTCCCCATTCATGTCTTTACAAGAATCCAACCGATGCATTTTTGGTTTAAGGTGGCAGACAAGAACAAGACCCAAGTATTCGTTACTTATATATGCGATATGCCGGTATGTCAGTACATTAATCAACCTGAGAACAACATTGAAACCCTGCATCAGGAAGCCTAAATTGTATTGTTATCCTTAACTGGCGAGGAGAAGGAAAATTCAGCAGTTTTTGTGATTCAGCCCATTTCGTAACGCTTTTTGAAGGCATGACAGCTGAGCGCAACGCACGTTCAGTTCTGGCAGCAGGCGGGGGTGTGAGACGACAGCGACGATGAAAGTTTTACTGGATCGTGCCGTCATGTTGCTCCTGTCAGATTACCTGCGCCTCAACCGGCCTTTTAACGATTGGTTAATCAGAGTGCCAATCATTCACCGCAGACCAGAAAGACATTGTAAGAAATATGCAACAGCCGTCATTCAAACGCTATCAAACCGTGCGTTCTGAGGTTTGTTCATCAGCATTAGATTTTCCTTCGGTTCTCCAATTTTTTTTTCTCCAGCTCCCACCTGAAGTTTGTCTCCAGACTGTGCAATCGTCATGCCGAGAAGAATATACAGAAGACATTTGTTTTCCTCCATTGTTGTCTTCAGCTCATTAACATTTCCCAGGTCTGTCTGGTAGATTCCATCTTCAGACGCTAATGTCAGTTTCTTCCACAGGGTCATTAAATTGGGAAAGCGGGTCATTACCAGGAAGTTCCCTATTGCAAGAAGCAAGTTAATTATAGCGTTTGTATCACGAGCCAGATCGCTGATGACCGTGTTCAGTTTCCTCTCTCTGTGGCCTGTCTCATTTCATCGGCTGCTCTTTGGTACCTTCTGAATTGTGTGTCTCAACATGGGTTGTTAGGGGTTACGGGTTCTATGAGTATAGGCCCATTATTGTACAGGAGGTGTGGTCATTAGCTTTTATTCTGTGAGCAGCTACATTGGCTGATCCATCTTTTTTCCATTACAACATTTCTCTGTCTGTGACATGACCAGCTCGTCTGGATGAGGATCCGGAGCCACTTTTTAAGGGATAGCTGGGGTTCAGCTACCGGTCTGTAAAGTCTGAAACTCTGTCATATAGAGATGCTTGTGGGATATTCTCGTTCATCCAGGTCATTGAATCAAACGCAACTTGACTGTTCTGTCTTAGAAGACTTCATCAGTTTATACAACAAGCCTGGGGTTAGGATCAGGTCTGGTCTGTCCTGTTCTTGCACGAACTGATGAGGGCTTCGCTGAGGAAGGATGTCCTGCAGAGATACCGACATCTTCCATCCCACACTTGACTTTGGCTGTCAGGTTGAAGTCACTTTAGTCAGAGCTCGGTCCCTCTGTTGTTATGATCATCCGGACTCGCCATTAGCCAAGAAGTACATGGGGCGGGTTCTTCAGCTGTTCATTTATTCATATTCTCGTGGCATGACCGCAAATTTGACTGCTGTGCTCCTGTGCCAGACATCACCAGACTGCTGGAACTCTTGTTGTTTCAACGACCAGTTAACAAGAGGCCTGAGCTCCGTCGGTGGGCGGGAATTAAAATGATCCAGTCCATCGCTCCCACCTTCATTATCCCACTTAATGTCAGGAGGAAACAGTGAGTCGGTACAATTAAGTTGACAAAGACTTGCTTTGATCAGGTCTGCGTCTCTACTTCATATGATGAGAGTCGATTGAAAAAAACAACAACCCACCCTTTTACTGTGGATAGTTTTCTTGAGGTGAGTCTTTCATGAAAAATAATAAACGATCATCACATACAGCAAAATGTAAAGAGGATTGGTTTTTTGGCTCAATGTGTACCAATCTACCCAAAGAGATGTTGCTTTGACAGCTTGGCAAACCCGATTGTCACCGAAGCTTTGAGGGGGGCCTCCAAATGCGAATCCATCCAGCTCTCTTATCATAACATTAAAGCTGCTTCATTCCAGAAGAGGCCCTGGATGATTTCCCAGAACAGATTTGATTAAATGAACATGATTT
Organism: Leptonotus elevatus; assembly: GCF_054856555.1. Taxonomy (NCBI): domain Eukaryota; kingdom Metazoa; phylum Chordata; class Actinopteri; order Syngnathiformes; family Syngnathidae; genus Leptonotus; species Leptonotus elevatus. The sequence goes on along the minus strand of NC_141250.1, from coordinate 20,638,678 downwards.
TCATCACAAAACTGTCAGTCACGCAGTACAAACTGTCTGTTCCACAAGTGGCTTTGCCTGCCGCTACTACGCAAGTCGAGTGAGACAACTCGTATTTGGAACACGGATATTTGAAATTCATCGCACGCCCTCCCTTCACTATATGCGGGTTTGTCATACAGCCCTTTTGTCCGTCTCACAATAAAGCTAATTTTCTATTGTGCGCGATTTGCTTGAAACTTTTTTTTGTAAAAGTGCTGAGAATGATCAAGCGGCTTTCAGTTTAACAAACATCCATCCAATCTTTTGTACTCCTTATCCTGTTTAAGATCACGAGGAGCTGGAGCCTATCCCAGCAGCACATTTATACATGACAATTTAGACTTGTGTTATATAAATGCTATAAAAACCTGTATTTAACACGCCCCGACAAAATCACCCTTAAGAAGCAGTTTTTTCCCGCTGTACTTGTGCGTAATACGGTCCACCGATTTGCTGGTATCCTTTAATTATCAGAGTGAATAATATGAATGAATAAAGATTCAAAACATTCCATCCGTCCATCCGTCATCCAAGCTACATATCCAATAAAGTGTAAATGGTTTTAAATCCAGGTTAAATACTATGCTTTCTTCCCATACCTATGATTAACGTCGTTAAAAGTATTTTTAAAATCACCTTTTTGAAAATCGTGTTTCTGCACTGTATGCAGTTTTAGTATATATTTTGTTATTTCTTTACTTTACTTTTAAAATTCCTTAATTCTGTTTTTGCCTGGTTTTTTTTACATTGTGTATACAATTATATTGGTTTTTGTGTGTGTGATTTTTTCCTTACCCGTAGCTACTGCCTAGGTACTTGTAAACGACCAAACAATGTAAAATAAATAAATAAATCTTTAAGTCCCTTGTTTAATATATCAATCCGCCCCTCTTTCACCCCCTCCCGCCCAGATTTGGTATAATTATTATTTTTTTTTTGGGGGGGGGGGAAAGAGTGTTATTCATGGGATTTTACTGTAAGAAGTACACAGTAAATTCTGTTGAGTAAATTTTACTCTAAACAGAGTTTATTTGATCCCCCTTTATACAAAGTAAAATTCACACTTTGAAGAAAATACAATTTTAGTAAAGTCAATTTTACTCAAAGTTTTTTAGTGTGTATGAGAGAATTTGCATATCCTTTGAAAAAAATTTTTTAAACATTTTTCACTCGTAGTAAATTTTGCAAGGAGAGATTTTGACAACATTTTACAAGTTTACTTAAAAACAAGCAAACAAAAGGTTACACAAGGGTTGAGGGACGAACACACAACCTTCAGCTTGGGAGACTCTACCACCTGAGCTATGCCACTCACTATGTTTGCTAATATTAAAAAGGAGACCAAAAACATTGGCGCTAACGAAGATTACAGCTGACACGAGCAATATATAAACACACAGCAGGAGCGACATGGCTCAGAGAGTAAGTACGTTTAAATTGTGAGTTTGTTCCTCAACTCTTGAGTGATTTATTTTTTATTTTTTTACTCTCTTCCAAGTGTGAATTTTACTCTGTTTAGAGTGGGACCAAATAGACTCTGTTTAGAGTAAAATTTACTCTACAGAATTTACTGTTTTAAACACTCGTGTTTTATTGAACGTGAACATTAGCTATATATATTCTTCATGATGCTGCACATTGATTTGGAGGTTCTAGCAGAAAAATGAGGGCATGAAATTTCACTTTGCACAGTAAAACCAACTGCAAAACTCTGGGCGGCCGGCCTGCGATACAACAGATGGCTTTCGAATATGAGGCTAGCATTTTGAACAGATGATGTCCAGTTTGTGCCCGTATCGGGAGGGCGGGGCCATCACTATGGAGGAGCTTTTGCAGAAATGGCTGGAGAGCAGTCCACTTTTCTGGATGCTACGAGAGTTTGCCTTTGCAGAGAAATCTTCACCGACAGTAGCACGGCCATGTGGCATCCCATCATCATGGAAGACGAAAATGGTCCCTAACTGCATCGCGATATCGGTCTTGGCTTTCCTTACGAAATGGAGACATTTTCAAAACGTCAGAAAGAAAACATAAGTCTTTGCCAGTACCCAATACAGAGGGTCCTCGGTTTACGACGGAGTTCCATTCCAACGATATGAACTCGTTTAAGGATGCCAGAGTACCCAGGAAAAAAAAAACAATCCTTGGGCAGACGGAACTTGTAAACCTCTCACAGGAGGGCCAGAACAAAGATTTAAACCCAGAACCTCAGAACCATGAGGCAGACTTGCTAACCATTAGGTCACCATGCTGCCCTCGCCCCTGCACATCCTGGTCACAGAATAATTGCGAGATTATTGAATATCTTTGACTGAATTCTGGCTCCTTAACTCAAGGCGAGACAAGAAAAGAGAGTGTCAGTGATGTCTCATTTCCATTAAAATTTATAAGCTGCGCTCCCCTCGCTGGCCCCAAATCAGACCTCCAACCTTCTTTCTTTCCAGCCCTTGTGAAATTCGGACACCCAGCCGAATGCAACTGCCGCCGAGAGGAGCGACTCGATCCCTTTTGATGAGATTCATTATCTGGCAATGCGGGACTCTCTGGAAGAGCCCCGGTCCAATTAGAGCGGGTCATTTGACATGCAGTCATAAAGCAAAAGACAGACGGCGTATTTTATCAAACGGCGGCCATCTGAGCTGTGTTCCAATTAGTTGCGGCGTGCATCGTCAATTTAAGACAAACGCCTCCCTTTTCCCATCAGGACAAAAAAAAAAAGCATGCAGTCGCTGACTGTAATTACCTCAGTTCATAGAAGCCGTAGTTCGGACATGAACATCAATTTTCAAGCAGCAGTTCGACAAATATTACCATATTGTATAGTTAATAGGACTGTTTGAGGTTTGAAAACAGGCAAGTGAGTTACAATACTGAGCCATCGCCAAACATTCCATTTAGCACCATCTGTGGTTGTGCTCAATATTCTGCATCGTTTTGCCATCAGTCTTACGTTTTTAGCAATTGGAGTAAAATGGAATTTAGTGCAAATGTATGCGTTGCGCTGAAGGATTTAAAAGGCATACTTTGTTTCGGGCAGCACTTAACAGTTGGGCTGTCACAAACACCTTTTGGGAGATTACTTCCTTTAGAACATCTGCTTTTAGGAGATTGTTGCTCATTTTCTTAATGCAGTCTTTTAAAGTCCTCTTAAAATCAGACGCCATTTTATTGTAATCCACTTCTGCCGTATGCCTTTGAGGACGCAACGATCAGGAATATTTTGTTAAGATTGTGTTTTGGGTCATGTGGACATTGTGTTATGATGTTGGTGTATTGTACTTATGCGGTTATTATGCTCATGCCGGTCAGAGGGTCATTGCGTGATGGATGCGTTGTGCTTATACAGTTACTATGTCCCTTATGATTAGAATGTGATGATGAATGATGTGTCCCGACACCGTTTATTGTCGTTGCCAGGCGGAATCCTTGCACGTCCAAAATTAATACTTTCCATAAAAAAACATCACTAGCATTAGCATTAGCACTAGCGCCAACACAACACCACTCCAAAGTCATGTTCAATCACTAATTTATGATGTCATTTACGGTGGAATACGTTGCTGGGCCAATATCTGCACTCATGGCAAGCCCTAAAATCGTATTAAAAAGCTTTTCAACCCTTCACAATACCTTTGTTACGTCATCCTCCCAAACTCTTTTCCAAAGGTTTTTGAGCAATGAGCAATGCGATAAGTAAAACAATCTCTTGTACTATTTCCTCTTTCTTCTTTGTATTTTCTGGCAGTTTGGATGGCACCGTGCTGACCCTCCCAGATCCGTCTTTCTGCTTTTGAGAGCGCTTTGAGATTTTTAAAAGGAGATATGGTTTGTGGGTTTGTGCTGTGCTGTGCTGTGCGGTTCTTTACAAATAAACCGTACAAGATGAGAGCAGTAAGCGCACATGCTGATTTCTTCCTCGTCATTGAAGATATTGAAAATCAGAACGTGTGTACCCGCTTTAAAAGTCAGCTGGAAATCTGGCCAGGCTGGTGAAATTAACAAGATTCAGTAAAAAAAAGAGCAGCAGTAGAACACAAACAAGAAACCTGGGGTTGCTGTTCTCAACGGATTTCATTTCTCTGAGTTTTATGGGATGCTTGTGCTTTATGTCAGCGAGGCAGAGAATTATCAAAGTTGAGGTCAGTAAAATCTGCTTCGTTTACAGCACTATGCTGCTGCTCCGTTTTGTGTGTGTGTGTGTTTTGGGAATGTAATTAGGACAAAATAAAGTTGACAACAAATGCCCAACCAACCGAGACAGCAAGTAATCAGCTCAAAAAGGAATGTGTTACTTTTGGACAGGAAATAGCAGCACTTGGAGCAAGATAGTATGAGAGGAATGAATTTGCGAGTTTAATGTTTGGATTTAGGCAGTGCAAAGACACATTTCTGCTCATTGGCTTGCTATTGGCATGTTCAGCTTTATTTAGGGTATATTATTGTTTATATTTTGGGAATGCTATTTGCTCTAAAACGGCATATCTTATAGCTCGTAAACGCAGTTTTAATATCCATAGCACAATGACGCTATGCAAGGTCCGATCGTTTTTTTTTAAGAACAAAAATATCACAATGTTAATCAAATGAATTGGATGACGGCATATGCTGGATCCATAAATTTACCTGCCGCCAAATATGCTTTAAAATGAAATGCTCTAAAACGCATTAAAAGGAATCATGTCTTAAATCATGCATGCATAATTTATACCACTTATCCTTATTAGAGTCACGCTCATTCTTTATAAAATGGAGGACCCCCCTACGAGGCAATTTTCCGCTACGTGATATTGCATCAATATACACAGTCATTCATTGAGACTTGTCACAAATCCAAGCAGAATTACAGTACCGTAATTCAAAGCTTTAAAATGAACCCCAAAAAGTGCTTGCAAGATCATAACCTCCATTGGTTTGGATTTAGTCAAGAAAAAATTGGGACGTTTTGTACATTGTTCGCACCTGTCACTAAATCTGACGACTTGCAGTTACGGAGCGAGGGTGGCACATGTCTCAAATGCTAATTAGGCTGGGGGATTTACGACTTGAGTCTTGCCAGCGGGCATTTCTTGTTACAGGACATTAAGAATCACTTCTTCTAAGATAAGAAAAAAAAAAAATGAATCACTTCTTCTTCTTTTTTCCTCTCGGTTTGATTGCAATGCTTTTCGTGGGCACTTTGGGAAAGACCGCCTACACGCTTTATGCACCGTGTACAATTTAAAAATAAAAAGTTGCCGTCAAGTCCAGTTTTGATTCAAAATGGGTCAAGGTCTATATTAAGTCCGGTTGCATTCTCTTGAGTTTTAAAATGTACAAAGAAACTGACAGAATAACTGGAAGACGGACAGATAATCTGACACAAATGGACGGTAAATTGCTGTTCTCACTCGGAATTAGAAGCAAATTGTATGAAACGCGTCAGCACGTGGGACAGAATATATACTGTACAGGTGCTGAGGAAATCACAAATTCATCAACTCATCTGTGGACAAAAGCAAAAATGAACACAAACTCTACAGGCAGCAATCGGCAGGATTTACACTGCAAACGTTCAAGAGACATTATTCCCATTTTTTTTATTCTCAAGTGGCATAATTGGGTTATGCGGTTTGTCAGTGTTAATAATAGACAAAGAAGAACACATAAAATCGGCCAGCTTTAGATCCGATCGGGTCGCTTCCAAAGGTGGATAAAAATCAGACTATGAATAATAGAATTCTTCAAATTTTGTAGCTTTAGACACAAAAGCGCTCGGAACCCAGATCTCATCGTTTTGCTGTGTTCGTTCTGAATTTGCTAGCGCAGGGCACTTTGTATTAGCACAGCAATGCTGCTTGCTAACGATCTAATCAGCATATGAAATGGTCACGAAAATGTCTATGTCTACCTTTGTAACAGCTATGATTAGCATTTCTGCCTGTTCTCTGACGCTAGTCATTTGATGGTGCATTTATTTATTTAGCAAAAGCGATTGCATTTTATTTCTGTCTATTTTTAGTTTCACTTGACATTCTTATCGAGCGCATGCCACCGCATGCCAGCGTTGTTCACTGTAAAGCTGTCAAGACGACTGTGGCTCATGAATATCGACTTTGGCTTGCTGTTGACCCTCGATAGCATACGCGGCGCATCCTACACATCGATAACTGCCAATTTACTTGGCAGAGATAATATGTTTAGGGTGACCAGATTTTTCGAAATTACAAACCAGGACGCTGCAATTTTGCTGAAAATCCAATTTTCACTCGGAACTATTTATAACAAATGTAATCGCTAGTCAATCTGGTGACCGGCGGTTGTGTTATTGCTTTTAGCTAATGCTAAACTCTATCTTAGTTGACAGTCAACCTTTGTGGCTCGGTCTCAGCAACTATTGGAAGATGGCTGTGCCGTTACCTCACACCGAGAGAAAAAAAAAACAATAACCTTCAACTTGCACTGGGTCTGACCAGCAACTGCAAGCATTAGGCTAGTAGAATTTTCATGCATGCCAGATCCACCACACCAGCATCTACCGAAATTCAGACACAATCTGTTTCCTCCTCAGGTTATTGAATCGGTGGAGGCTGGCTGGTGTCTGCGGATCTCACGCGGCTTCGTCTGTCCTTCCTTCCTTTTCTCGGTCTCTCCTTTGGTCTCTTGAGGCCTCCCTGATTTTATGTTTTTTGGATTTGTTGGGGTCTGGATGTTTCTTGGGCTGGGGAGGAGTTCTGGTGGGGGGTGTCAGATCGGTGCTGGATTTCACCTTCCTTGGTTTTCTTTGGTCCCCTCGGGTCTCCTGGTGTTCGGTTTAGGTGAACGGTATGAGATTTTTTTTCTAATAGGTTTTCTGGTGAGCTAACAAATACACGCACGCACGCACGCACGCACGCACGCACGCACATACACATACTCACCCACACACACACACACAAAAAAAAAATAATAATAAAAAAAATAATAAATAAAAGAGCAATGATGATGACATTTCCGAATGAACAATACTGAGCTCTTAAAAAAAAGGAGAGAGAAAAAAAAATAAAATAAAATAATAGAAAAAGAAAGGAAAAAAAAAAAAGGCTAGTAGAACTACATTTCCCATGATTCTTGGAAGCAGGAAGTAGGTCTACGACCGGCATGACAAAAACACACCTGCTAGCGATTAGATGCGGTTGAGAATGTGAACGGTGCAAACATTTAACAGTTCAATTCCTTTTGAATTGTTTGTCATATGAATCGCTATGACAAATGTGTGATTGACGGACACTCGACCCGCATAAAATTGGATAAAACAATGGGACTGGCGAAATTCGCTGAGACTCGAGACACAAGGCCAAAACCAGGACGCCTGGTCACCCTAAATATGTTTTTCCAGCACTTCCAAATAACAAATAAAAATGCTTGTATAATAAAAAACGTTATTTTGTATACAAGCTAAATGTGAAAGACATCATTAGTAAGCCAACAGAAGCTCAGGAAGCTCATTTGATCTGGTCTCTATTTCCATATTTATGAAACTTGTGGGGGATTGTAAGCTAATTTTGCGGGAGGGGGAACGTTTCTGGATAGCAGCTTTTTTTCATGAATCCCGACAGACAGACAATGGATTTTTGTCACTAATCCACCGGCATTACCTCATAAGCATTTAAAGCTGTTGTGACATTGTAAAAAGTTTTCAGCGTCAGTCTCTCCATTTCTTTCCCTTTTTTGCTGACGCCTGCCGCGCTTTGCCAATCAACAACAAAGTCTTCTCAGAGTCAGGCCACCTTATAAACCCGATGAATTAACTTCTGAGCCATTTAATGGAAAGAGAAAAGAAAAAAAATCTCTTGTCATGCACTGCAATTGCATGGGCTAATTTAACAGAATGGCGAGCTGACACATGCGAGATAATATAAAACATCGTGTCGAGTCACTAAGACCAAACTTAATGAAATATTTGGATGACACAGATTGCATTGCAGATGATCAATATGCCAAATTGAAAGCTGTTGTGCAGACAGTGATTGATCTATTCTAACCTACCGTAATTAAAATCATCCATACGGGTAAAAAATTTGATAGATTGAGCGACGACCTTAGAAATCTTTCATGATGAGTCACATGACAGGTCACTTTGTATTAGAATGGAAGATGCCTATTTCATTTCTAACGGACTTCCTCTTCTGGAACCGATTATACGTTCATTCATCCCAGCTGGACAGTTTGTCCTCCATTATGGAAAAGTCATCATTGTCCCTATCATGCATTATGTTTCTCACGGGAAGCGATTTAGAACCGGTAGGTGGAGTAAGCGGCCTCATAATCACAAAGTTTCCATTGTTGAAGTGTCCTTAAGCAAGACATTGAACTACTAATTGGATGTGATGAGCAGCGTGGCTACTTGCAATGTAGATGGCAGCCATTAGCGTCTTAATGTCGGCGCCAATGGGTGACAAGAATGCATTGAAAAGTGACACGAGTGGTCAGCGGACCAGAAAAGCGCAACATAAATGCCGTTCGTTATTATCGTTTAGGAACTAAGGGACATTCGTTCGTCCAGGCCGTTTACATCAGCATATAATTGGGAATTGTTGGAGTGGCCAACTTCTGGGAGCTTTTGTCTGCTTGAAGATCATACGCGATCAAAATACAAAGGATACAATTGGTGGGATGCTGGTTACCGTTTAAAAGGTCATCACAGGTGAATAAAGATACTTTATTCAAATACCTACGTTTGAAACACACGACAGAGAAGTGTGTTGTAAACAACCAAGTCAAATTTAAAATGATTCAAAACATTGGCAAGTATTTAAAATCAGGCGTTAAAATGTCAAGCCCTTCTCTCCATGCACTCATGGCCAACAATGAGGCGCTCTAAAGCATCCCAGTCAGCCATTTTCTAACATGTCTGCTAAATGCGCTGAAACAATAACCCGGCTTCAACTGTCAATCAAATTCCATTTTTAATGACCCAGAAAAAATGGATGCTGCTTCAATGAGAATCTTTCTTTGAAAACTACGCTTGAGCGGAATATATCGCACAGTGTTGTCTCAGGGCCCAAAGCCCCCCCGTCCACATGCCGGCCATCACATCGAACTCTTTGTTTTTCTTCTCTCACCCTCTTCCGCCTTTTTCTACTCGACATGCACCCACTCACAGCTGACAATGAGGCACGCTAAAGCTGCCAGTCGGAAGAACCTGCCCAAACACTGGCTGTCAAGTCGGACTTTTAATAAAAAAAAATTGTGGCTGACAATGAGGCACTCTTGTGGCCATGCCGGTGGGATGTACGAAGGGAAGATGCATGTTTCGGGTGGAGGCATAATGAGCTAGGTCAGTGCACATCGCAATTGTTCTGGAGAACAGTTTAAAAAGAGTTCTACATAGTTCTCAGTCTTCGCACGTTTTCAGAAATTATTTTCAAACATGTAAAGTATATTTGAAAACGTGTGACACTTCATACCATTTACACCGATGAAACAGTTTTCCAAATACAACCCCGTGTCAACAATATGAATGAGGCATCAGACAATATTTATATATTACAAAACCTCAGCCCCCCCAGATAACGTCTTTCTATTTTCACTTGTCAAAAAGCCCTCTTGTCTAAAACATTTATAGTATTTGTTCACAGATTGTCACAAATCAGGTCACATTTGTGTGTGCTTCTCCCGAGACTCTTTTTGCACTCTAAAGTCAGAAAAGATTGACAAATCTTTGTGTGTTCATAAGCTCCTTGTCTTCAAATTTTTAGAATGGAGAGACAAAAAAAAAAAAAAAAAAAAAAAAAAAAAGCTGAAATAGCTTATGTTTTCCTCCGAGATGGCTAAATAAGGATCCAATAATATCCGTGTGGGCAACATAGACAACAGCTCTCAGCGAGACAGGTCTCACTTTCACAGCCTGGCCTTTATGTTTGCTTAGTCATCCTACTGCTGGAAAGCTTCCAGAGAGACCCGCTAATGTCTTCAACCATTGAGAAATAAATATATTTATGCCGTGCAACTGCGGGACTTTCTACACGATGACAAAAACTCCAAAGAAACATTAGAGCAGTGCGACGGCCAAAGGGAGCACACAATTGAGAACACTATAACCGACAACCACAAAAATGACTATAAAGTACTCCCAAAAGGCGTTCACCCGTGCAAACACATCCACGCTTTTACACAACAATGGTTTCTTTTATCTTCCAACGGAAACCCAGATCGTGTAAATATACACCTATTATACAAGGCGGATGAAAATGACTGCTGTGATAAAAGATGTGTCTGGCATAAATGGACTTTTCTTATTGTGGCAAGAAGTTAAGTTCCAGGAAGCCACCAGTCTTTTCTGGTAACAGCAGTCATAGATTGTCCTCGAGGGAAAAGTGCCTTCTGACTTTTGTGTCTGCGTAGATAAAATACATCTCAGAAATTGTGTTTTCAAGTTAACGTCTGCGTGCTGCCATCCAAATACACAAAGACCTTTTGAATTCGGATTGCAGCACTGATTCACATGAAGTGCAGTGAAGGTGGCAAAATACAGACCTCGAAGGTACTGCATATTTGCACTGCATCACATGTCTGCAGTAACAATATTATCAGATGATTGTAAAAATGCAACGTGTAGATCTTTGCCCCCCCCATCCAAGTCGCTCAATTAGAAACCAAACCCACTTTTGCCACATTTATTCCCCTTGCGCTTCGTAACAATTTGCAGATACTTCATGCTGCTTTCACAGAATCTCACGTTGAAAATGAGCTGCTAGTTTCTGGAAATAGTTGGCGTTGATAGTATTCAACAACATATTCATGCTTGTACAATTTTCAAATCTCATTTGCGTGGATAGACCGCACTCATTCCTTACACTTTTTTTTTTTTTTTTTTTTTTTTAAAGATTGGAGGACAGTTAGAGATTAAATGATGTAACGTCAAGCTCTTGCCCCACAGAATTGCCGCCCTGAAAATAGTAACAACGCATCCGCAGAGACGTTCCGGAGAAAATACATCACCGACTTTGTAAATTTGGGTCACAGGCACATCGGCCACCTTGGGGAACAGCTTCAGGCAGATGTTCACAGCAAGACTCGCAACGGAGCTGCGTTTAGCATCCGCTGTCAACATGCTCTTAACGGAATAGTCGAGAAAAGGAAATCCAAACGAAATATGTCGTACTTACCTTTTCTTGTTAATCACTTTTTGTCCAACTGGCCATTAACCGTACACAAAGACTGATTGATTATGTGATTTGCAGTTATATTGCCTACGGGTTGCAAGACGGGTAACTCAAAATATGCACAATCAACAAAAAGTGCAGGAAATAGCAAAAGCCCAAATGATTTTAAAATCCCGGCTGTACAACAATTTGTGTCGCATTGCCTGCGGGCGTTATTCAAAGTTTATGACCCATATCAAAGCACCATATAGTTTTCAAAGTGTATGCGGGTGGGAGATGGCATCGCAAAGAGAGAGAGGCTGATCTAATCACATGTTGGGGCGGCATGGCTCAGTGATAGAGTCCCAGCATTGAGGTTGTGGGTTTGATCCTCACACCCCCCCCCCCGGGTGACCATGTCGAAGTGTCCTTGAGCAAGACACTGAACCCCGATTTGCTACCTCCATATAACAACTTGGATGGATGAAGCAATATATCCGCCACTTTTTTAAACACCAACCAAGATATCCACACACACACACGGCCTTGTTTTTCCTTGACGAAGGACAGAAACTGGAGTACCCCAAGGAAATATTCAGATTATTTGACAAATAACATTGACCCTCTCCATTTGGACAAGCATGGTCAATGTCTACTTATGTCCTGCACTTAGTGGGGGGGGGGGGGAGCTCAGCCTGAGGCAAATGCATAAATACCGTATATACATTCTCCGACATGTGCAGCTTGCCTATCATGAAGCAAGTTATGAACAAAAGTATTCACAATGTCATCATCTTGTATCACATCCTGCCTTGATGATTTTTACGGGATTTTTTTTTTTGAAGGCTTCTTGCGTTTTTTGGACAGTTAGCAAAGTGCGGCACGTTCCATTTCCAGTCAGTCTAATAACAGACTTCTCTCCATGACTTAGCAAACCACCAGCATATCCAAGCTTTTATCGTTGAACTGTAATGCAGGGAGACTTAACAGGATGGCTTTCCAAGGCACGGCTTTTCCGTAATTGGTGAGAAACGGGTTGAGTCCTCCTTGACAATGGAGGGGCTGAGCGAGCGCACAATTTGTCCGTTGGGCGCAATGGAGTGAAACTGGATAAATTGGGGTAACTGGGGTGTGAGGTATAGTATCTAAGGACCACAGTGATCACCCCCCCATTTGCTTTAACGGCTTCACGCGTCCCCGTTGGCCAGTTAGGAACATATTTTGTGAGATGTGCTTTTGGGCTAAAACATTCCATTTGTAAGGCTCATTGACACAGCCGTGCACTCGCATTAAACAATGGAAGCAGCAATGGAAGGCGTTTCAAAGTGTGGATTCAATAGCTTCATAACCCCGACTTCAGTTTACAGCAGTATTTAATAACTAGAAAAATTTCCGCGGAAATTTTGAATGGGCCCGCTAACTCTTGCAACTCTTTTCAATGAGCTGAACAGTTTAAAATTTCAACCATTGAAATCGCTCAAGAAATGTGCAAGTTAACCATAATCTACTAAAAGTATTACTGCCCCTTTAAGAAACATGCACATTCACGCACACACATTTGATTTTAACTAACATTTCAATGAGCTGAACAGTTTAAAATTTCAACCATTGAAATCGCTCAAGAAATGTGCAAGTTAACCATAATCTACTAAAAGTATTACTGCCCCTTTAAGAAACATGCACATTCACGCACACACATTTGATTTTAAGTAACATTTCAATGAGCTGAACAGTTTAAAATTTCAACCATTGAAATCGCTCAAGAAATGTAAAAGTTAACCATAATCAACAGTATGTTACTGCCCCTTTAAGAAACATGCACATTCACGCACACACATTTGATTTTAACTAACATTTCAATGAGCTGAACAGTTTAAAATTTCAACCATTGAAATCGCTCAAGAAATGTGCAAGTTAACCATAATCTACTAAAAGTATTACTGCCCCTTTAAGAAACATGCACATTCACGCACACACATTTGATTTTAACTAACATTTCAATGAGCTGAACAGTTTAAAATTTCAACCATTGAAATTGCTCAAGAAATGTAAAAGTTAACCATAATCAACAGTATGTTACTGCCCCTTTAAGAAACATGCACATTCACGCACACACATTTGATTTTAAGTAACATTTCAATGAGCTGAACAGTTTAAAATTTCAACCATTGAAATCGCTCAAGAAATGTGCAAGTTAACCATAATCTACTAAAAGTATTACTGCCCCTTTAAGAAACATGCACATTCACGCACACACATTTGATTTTAAGTAACATTTCAATGAGCTGAACAGTTTAAAATTTCAACCATTGAAATCGCTCAAGAAATGCAAAAGTTAACCATAATCAACAGTATGTTACTGCCCCTTTAAGAAACATGCACATTCACGCACACACATTTGATTTTAAGTAACATTTCAATGAGCTGAACAGTTTAAAATTTCAACCATTGAAATCGCTCAAGAAATGTAAAAGTTAACCATAATCAACAGTATGTTACTGCCCCTTTAAGAAACATGCACATTCACGCACACGCATTTGATTTTAAGTAACATTTCAATGAGCTGAACAGTTTAAAATTTCAACCATTGAAAACGCTCAAGAAATGTAAAAGTTAACCATAATCAACAGTATGTTACTGCCCCTTTAAGAAACATGCACATTCACGCACACACATTTGATTTTAAGTAACATTTCAATGAGCTGAACAGTTTAAAATTTCAACCATTGAAATCGCTCAAGAAATATGCAAGTTAACCATAATCTACTAAAAGTATTACTGCCCCTTTAAGAAACATGCACATTCACGCACACACATTTGATTTTAACTAACATTTCAATGAGCTGACCAGTTTAAAATTTCAACCATTGAAATCGCTCAAGAAATGTAAAAGTTAACCATAATCAACAGTATGTTACTGCCCCTTTAAGAAACATGCACATTCACGCACACACATTTGATTTTAACTAACATTTCAATGAGCTGAACAGTTTAGAATTGTGTAATGGATGTCAGGTCCATGGTTTAACACAGATGAAATTAGTTAAAGCAACCGTCATCGAGGTCCAATTTAAACTAACGAGTCCAAAAAAATAATAATTTTGACGGTACCCCAGCCTATTACTATTGTTATTCATTCGGGTCATTTTACTCTCAGGCCATTGAATCGATCGCAGTTGGACTGGCGTGATCGACTGTTGTGGTGTTGTGTTTGCTTGCGCGCGGTCATGCGAGAACTCGGACAACCATGCGGAAAGTCGAGGGCTGTGTTTTGAAATCTAGCCGCTCTGGGATCTGCTTTAAAAAAAAAAAAAAAAAAAAAAAAAGATGGTTGGACTATTTCAAGAGAGATGCTTTCTTGGACCGACTGATAGCATTTCTTCCTGCTAGCTTCAGGCTGTTATGACTTCATCCCTCTTTAGAAGCTCCGCCGATCCCAGGGTGCCGGCATATGGCTCGCTTTGGAATCATCTGATCTCGAGCAGCCAAACGTTGTTTACAAAGTCAGCCCTGTGAGCATTGATCAACATGTGCGGTCTCTTGGGTGACAAACGGCCCTGTTGCCGCATATTGAGCCACGTCTCTCTCCCTTGTGGGGAATTGTGGTACGGTGGCGCAGCGGGGGCCTCCGGGAAGACATTTACCGCCCGCCCGGCGATCCCCACGGGTTGCATCGCGCTATATCTCTGCCGGAGCGGCTTCAACGCTATTTTTGAGACTCCTTGTTTCTTGTTGGATTTTCTTCCACAGGTGTGATTCTCTCTTTCCTGCACCTATTTGAATGTCATGGCTAGTTTCTTTGAAAAGGGGACATTTGCAGTTCACTAAACAAGACATGCCGGAGCATTCAATGCTGCAATTCTAAACGTTTTGTTCTCCGACAGAGGCAGTTGAAACTGCGTTTAACATTTTCATTGTCTGCGTAATATACTTTGATATCACAATGTGCGTGGCTTTTACAAGTTCACCCACTTAAAATGGTTATTTTATGGAAGATGTACTTTTTTAAAATGGGCAAAGTTGGATTTCTGGAGAGTCTAACTACTGTTAAGTTATTAACATTGTTTTTCAGTTTCAATTTATATTTTAGCCGTTTTGGATTTAGTTAACTCAGTATGGCTCAATGAATAGCATTTTTATCTGTCTCACACTCCTGAGAAAATAAGGGAGTGTGTGTCTGGTGCCTGTCTCTTCCGAAAGAGGTGAGGAATTCTCTTGTTTTTACTGAGTTGTAAAACAAAAGTATTGTGGGCTGGTGGGAGGAGACCTTTTCGTATTCTCCCACTTTTGTATAAGTATTGAGATGCCCCACGTTGGAGGGACAGACAACCTGATAGAACACGGCTTCAGTGTCTTCAGCCTTTTGTCCTCAGAAGCTTCTGATAATTATTTACCTTTGCAAAGGGACTTCTTCACCAGGATCTCACCATTCAGTTAATTGAACACGCAAAGAGTACAATACTTAATATTGTCTACTCTAACACTACCAAGAAAATCCTTTATCTGCCGATTTCTAAAATTGTGTATGTCAGAGCAAGCAGTCCTTCACTAATTGACATTGTAACCAAAACCCCGCGGTGAGTTTCTCTGCCCACGACATGATCAGCTTGCCTGACCAAAGCCAAATGGTAAGCAGAGCTGCATTGTTAACTAACACAGCTTGCTTAGTCCCTGATCGTCACCATGTGTTTGATTTCATTGCATATGTCAGAAAGATTTGGACACCACACGGCACCGAGCATTTGAAGCAGACAAATATTGGCCGTGTATCACTCGTTCTCAAAACATGGGTAGCCGTTTAAAGAGCGGGACTTCTGCTCGTGCAGGGGATTTAAATCTCAGCTGTCCAACAGCCTCTCAAAATATCCAAACTATCAGTTTTATCTCGCTTGATTCCTCTGTGTGGCCATCCGTATATATTCCTTGACAATCACGCCATGTTTTTGTGGTAAAAAAAAAAAAAAAAAAATCCAATACAGTGTACTGTATTTGTACACCAAAACCTTATACAAGGTCGCCATTTCTCTGTTTCCGGGTTAGTATCTGTTCTAGTTCATCACAAAAGTGACTGATAGGATTGAGGTCAAATGACAAATATAGTCCCTTACGCCAAGCTCACCCCAGCACTCTCTAGGGTGCTAATACTAGAGCAGAAAATGGACTTTGGCAAACTTTCCCCACTCTACCAACTGTATCCATCCATCTGTGAGCGGCTGCAATAGCGAGATCCTCACAAACTGTGATTATGGTCAAGTACGTTCCACTTACGGTGGCTGCGGCGACGTTTCTCAGTTCGGCACAGCAGTTCTCTTGTCTAAATATTAATGCTCCTTTTTATTGCCGAGAGATTGTGCGATACCACATTTATGACTGGAGGAAATACATTACTCAATATGTTGGTTTTAATAAAGCACCGCACTAATTTGCAATATGCAAATATCCATTTTGACTAATAGGATTGGTTCCCCTAATCTATATTTGCTGACACTATAGTTATACATTCAGCATGATGAAGGACTAAAACAGATGCTGGATGATACAGAAACTGGTTGAACTATGTAAAGTGAGCAAATATGTTATTGCAATCTCTGAGGATGGATGGCTACGGAAGCGGAGATACTGTGATAAAGCACGGCTATGCTTTGTAAATGCTGCCACTCACGCAGCGAGCACTTACCCTGATTTCTCGCTTACGTTTCACACACACACACACACACACACACACACACACACACACACACACACACACACACACACACACACACACACACACACACACACACACACCAGTCAAACTGTTGCGCAACCTTCTCAGAGCAGATCTCCCACCGTAAGCCCCAAGTGTTTGCTCGCGTTCAAATACCATTTAAGGGCCCTGTAAATTGAAAGCACGTACTCGTTTTTGTACCCGTTTCCGTGCACTCGTGGCTGACAATGAGGCGCTCTAAAGCAGCCCAGTCAGCCTGAAGTCCCACCTAGTCCACATGCTGTGTCTCTAGTCGGATTTTTTTTTTTTTTTTCAGATCCTCACACTTCCTCCTTCCTCTGTGCGACATGTGTGCACTCACAGCTGACAACGAGGCACTCTAAAGCAGCCCAGTCAGCCTGAAGTCCCACCTAGTCCACATGCTGTGTCTCTAGTCAGACTTTTTTTTCTTTTTTTTTTTTTCAATCCTCGCACTTCCTCCTTCCTCTGTGTGACGTGTGCACTCACAGCTGACAACGAGGCACTCTAAAGCAGCCCAGTCAGCCTGAAGTCCCACCTAGTCCACATGCTGTGTCTCTAGTCAGACTTTTTTTTTTTTTTTTTTTCAATCCTCGCACTTCCTCCTTCCTCTGTGTGACATATGTGCACTCACAGCTGACAACGAGGCACTCTAAAGCAGCCCAGTCAGCCTGAAGTCCCACCTAGTCCACATGCTGTGTCTCTAGTCAGACTTTTTTTTTTTTTTTTCAGATCCTCACACTTCCTCCTTCCTCTGTGCGACATGTGTGCACTCACAGCTGACAACGAGGCACTCTAAAGCGGCTGTGCCAGCACACTATCAAAAGTGTGGAAGATGCATTTTCGGGGTTTAGTTGTACCTCGACCCACAAAATTCCCATGAAAAGGGCTACAGTACAATTCCAGTTTGTCAAAAAGGGCTAAAACTCATTTTACTTTTAAGACCTTTTCTTGTATTCGCCAAGCCACCCTCGCTCGCTCGCATTTCCGTCACGATGTCACATCATATCACTGCCAACATGCTATAAGACCCGTGATTATCTTCAATCATCCTGAGCTCACTTTGATTCCGGCCTTGTCCGTGCTGCTTTGCAGGACGGGGGAGCGAGGTCTGACGGGAACGTGATGTCAGGGAGTTTTGGGTACGCAGCCTGAATGCAGGAAGACAAAGCGGCCTGCTCCATTAGCACGTCTGTCGCATTTGCTTTCATACGTCAAACTGATAAGTAAGACTTGTTTTGCCTGTGAGACATGCGAGATTATGCGCTAGGAAAAAAGATGGACAAAATAGAGCTGGTTTTCGTTAGTGCTCCTTAAATTGTCTTTCAATTGCACCGATCGCGCCGCCGTCCTTCCTCCAACATGAGCGCATAATTGCCTGCATCATCGATCGTCCCCCTTTCGCAAGCGTCCGTCCTTCAAATTGTGACTGAGGTGAAGCTTTTAGCGCGCCTCCGTTCAAATTGAATGAACTGACCAAACAGCATTTACATGGGATTTATTAATATCATGATGAATAAATCATATATTCATTAAATTGAGAAACTCATTCACTTTTTTTTTTCCCTTGGGGGAAATGTCATTGAAACTTTTTGGGTTGACTCCGACAACTTGTTTAAGTTTTAATTGACATTATCTGTAAACTAATTGACACCTTCTGTCACCCGGGCAGCGTTGTCACAAGTCATTTTGTTCAAGGCCCCCGCGCTATGACCTCGACCTCGACTCAAATATTAAAAAGTCAAGAGAAAAGCTACAAGCATCATGCACGGTGAGCGATACACTCTGAAACGTCGCTATTCGGCAAGCACGTCATTTCTCGTTGAAAACACAAACAAACGTCAACAGTCTCTCTTATACTTAATGATGCATTATTTTTTCTCCACCTTGCAATTGTAACAAAGAAAAGCTTGAAAAGCTGTGTGCGCAATACTGTTATCTTCCTGCTGTTAATCATACCTGCACTTGGTCTGAAAGCACACCTGAAAAAAAAGAAGAAAAAAAAAAAGAAGAAAAGATCTACATTAAAGTGTGTGTTTTCACAGTAATAATGGCATGTTCTATTCAAATCCTAGAAAACATTTAAAAACGATGACGGTTGTGATGAAGATGTCTGTTTTCTGCGAAACTGTCGAGCACGTATGACCTGTGAGCTACCTTGAGCGATGAAGACAGCAAATCCAAGGAGCAATAATCGGATGCTGAATTCCCCTTTTAAATACCTCTGCCAAAAGTAAATTATTCTTGAAGTAGACTGGGTTCATTTTACGGACTTACTTAAGAGACATAAACACAATTTGAAGCCCCCCTGTATCATTTAAAATTGGATTAAAAATAGCTATTTTCATTTGCCGGTAATAACTGATTTTGAATGGTCTTCTTTTTTTTTTTTGCTATTAAATGTATTTTTTTTTGCTATTAAAAATATTTTTTTTTGCTATTAAAATTTTTTTTTTTGCTATTATTAACATTTTTTTTTTTGCTATTAAATTTTTTTTTTTTAACAGATAATTAAGTTTTGCTGTAATTAGGTCTCTTCTTCATTTGATATGGAAAACAGCTTTTCCTCTGATATGACGGTATCTTGTGGCCATATTTGTTGGAATTCATCAGGCCGTCAGTAAAATTGCACCCAGCGACACTGAGGCGGCCATGGGTGGGCGACATCCCGGTCCCCCTGCAGCAGAGGTGTCAAACTCATTCCTGTGGGTATCATTATAATGGCACCAATTTTTGACACCCTCCCTCTGCCCACCTCCAACTTCTTCTTACTTTTTAAACTAGCCTTGCAGGATGTGTCGAATGTTATTTTCAGTATATGTCACTGAAAAATGGATGCTTGGCCGCAAATGCTCCCCGGGCCGTAGTTTGGACACCCCTGACGATATGAAGTCACTCCCAGCGAAAACAAAATTCCCACACCCCTGACAGTCTGATGAGAAACATCTCCGCCCGTGGTCGACTGCTGTCCCCTTGACACATCCGCTTATGTTTGTTTTCGTGCCCTCCGTCATCACGGTCTTTAACTCTAAAATATCGGCGACATAAAAGTTAGCTGCGGAGAGAGGGGCCTTAGTGTGCGCGCACTTCACTTGAATAAATGATCGTGACAGTGCACACTTCAAAAAGATCGCTGCGCTGATTCTGGGATAAATCTTGTCTCTATCAGCATAAAAGAACAGGTATAGAATCAAAGCCTCTCAAAATGTCTGCCGCTGCAGGGAACATGGAAGGTTTTGTCTGCCTCCAGATGAAGAGGAAGCAGCAGGTTTCCGACCGAGACTACGCATGCCAACAGGAGTTAACCAGGCCATAGTGCCGACGTTTGTGTCACCGCATTAGCTTTAGCTTTCATGAGCGTATGCGTCTTATTTTTTACAGGGCACAAGAACAGAAAATCATATGCTCCCTGAAATGTTCACATATTTCCCCCCCCCCAATAACGGCTCCTAAATTTCTATTCCAAGAGCTGGAAGCGATGCTTAATTAATTCTGGTTCGACGTTTTTATGGAGCAGGTATATTAGAGAGTTATGGTCAGCTAATAGGCTGGTAAATTTCTAATTCTCTTGGTTAACAGCACAATTAATCACTTGAAAATAATTTGCGTTTTTTTTGGCAGCAGAAGCCCTAAATATGTATGCAAGGAATTATTATCATAAAGAAATAAAGTAATACACACTGGAAAAGAAAGTGGTACTTCACTGTAATGCTTGTGTTTGAAACTCGGTTTCCATCCATCCATTTTCTGTCCTCGTGGGTGACCCGAGACGTACACGCTGGTCCAAAATGTTCACTCATTTTCGAAATAGTCAATATAAATTTTCAATATATAACTTAAAACGCACTCTTCTACTTACAATGGTGCCTTGAGATATGAGTGCAGTTTGTTCATGACCATGCTTGTAACTCAAAACATAGTTCCCCATTGAAAAGAATAGAAATTACATGAATCCGTTCCGGCCTCCCCAAAAAAGGCTTTCAAATAGCTGTTGCATCTAAAAACCGCAACTAGGAATGCTAACCATGATCATGTTTGCTAGCAGTAAGCTAACTGGACTTTGCCAAGACAAATAATTGTTAGTCAACTTCATCTGGGAGTGACATTCAACACTTTGAAGTGAAGCCTCTTTTATGATGAATTGTTCAATATTTGCCAAACTGCTGTTTATTTTTGAATGCCATACTGATGATATGTGTTTCTGTTGACTTTGTTTTAGTTAGATTAGCTTTTGTTTCACGTTTTGTTATTCCTAAATTTCAGTTTTTTACAATTCTAAAATTTTTCACCCCAAAATTCCCATTTATTTCGAATGAGACATTCTAAAACTCACTCTCAATTGAAATTCAAACTCACTATTCTCACATAGCAATTTTTTTTTAATTTTCCACTAAATATACCTCATTTTTGAGCAACAAAATTCCTCTCATTTTGAGGGAAAGGTAAGTATGGCAAGTTAGTGCTAGGGCTTATATCAATCCATCCATCCATTTTCTTAACTGCTTAGTCCTCACAAGGGTCGCGGGGGGCTGGAGCCTATCCCAGCTGGCTTCGGGCAGTAGGCGGGGTACACCCTGAACTGGTTGCCAGCCAATCCAGGGGGCCCATATCCTTCCTATTCAAAATTCAGTATTGTTCCCATTCAAATTTCATTCATTCTATATAATTTAAGTCATTCCATTCCCACATACCAAAAATTCAAAAATTTTCACTCACATATTTCACATTTTTCACTATCATTTCACCTAATTCTATATAATTAAATATCATTCTCCATCATTCAATTCATTAATTGATTCCACGTTTCTACATTTTTTTCATTCAGCATTCACATGCAATTTCTCCAGAAATTGCTTCATCTAGTTTTTAATATACTTACTTAATAATGCCTATTATTGTTGAATTGTTAGAACTGCATTTTATGTGTTGCAATGGCTCAACAAAGCTTGAATTCATTTTTTTGTAATAACAATTTTCACCACATGCTTATGAAGACAAAAACGCTGCAACTGAAGTCCAAGGTTTGCGGTTTATCTCGGTCTCACCGTCGTCTCAGTTGAAAAATATACGTAACTGCTACTCTATCTTTATCCTGCGAGAATGCGGATTGTTATTTTTTCCACTTGTCCGTCTCTATTCAGCCAACCCTTCCCCCAAAGTCAGCCGGGGTCGGCTCCCGATCACACGCGGCTCCGATAGCGACAAGCACCACAGGAAAAAAGAATGGCTGGATCAATATTGTGATCATACGCCTCCCTGCCGTGGCAAAATAACTTTTTGTTCACTCGGAAAAAGCAATTGAATTTCTATTGCGGTTGTTCCCAGGTTTACTGCACCGTAATGTTGACAAATGCTGTGCTACTGCCGCATGGCGTCACAGGAGCAATAATGGTCATTGCAATTAACGGCAATTATAGGTTGCTTGATTGATCGTTATTTGTGAAAAGGTTTCATAAAAAAAAGAAAGAAAGAAAGAAAGAAAGAAACCAAACATGAAGGCTTCTACTACACAGGTGGAACCGTGGGGAGGCATTGACCTCCACTTTGTGTAAAAAAAATGAACATCAGAGATTGGGAAGCACAACCTCCCCCCCCCCCCTCGTCCCACATCCGCCATTACCCTACGGAGAGACTTCGCTTAACACGGCCGTTAAATATCTCTCAAGTCAATGAGAGTGCTG
>NC_141250.1:20416149-20603649 GCF_054856555.1 Leptonotus elevatus | reverse complement strand
CGCCAAAATAAAAAGAGCAGATTCAATTAATTGGGCTTGCCGTTTCGCCAGAAATCCGACCTTCAACAAAACACAAGATTTTAATTCCATCTGCGATAACTCTCACTGCTGACTAGACTGTAAAAGACAGAAGGGTTTGCAGTTGAATGAAACTCAGGATCTCATTCTGCTGATAAAGGTCTGCTTGTTTCAGAAATTTCTCCTTCTGATGTAGCAGCAACAACAATTTTTAGAACTGGCGTAATATAGACATTCATTTTATTTTAAACAGCAGCAACACTTTACAACATATTAGTTTGACCTCCGGGAACTTAGCCTGTTTTGAGGGGGCGGTCCTGTTACCGTCTGTTTAACTGCAAGACCAAGACTTTTCTGCCTTTCGAAATTTGATTTCTTACATTTTTGGCACTTTTATGGACATATTATGGTAATTATCTGCTTCTTCTTCATTTTTGGGACATTTTATGTCTTTCTTTCTTCTTTTTTTCCGCCTTTTTTGCTAAAGATTTTCTGATATTTTGGGCAATTTTGTGGACATGCATTTTCAGGATTTTGTCTTTTGTTTTTTTTAACATTTCATAATTACGTTTTGAACATTCTTTTCTGCCCTTTTTATTCAATTCTCTGACATTTTTGGAAATTTCATGGACAGTTTGATAATTTTCTGCTTTTCCCTGACTATTTAAATATTTAATTATTCATTTTTTCATTTAAAGATTATTTTTTATCTAGAAAATAAAGATGAATATGTAAAAAAATATATATATATTAATTTCTACTATTTTTTATTTTTTTTGTTTTTTAGAGATCCACAGGAGAGAAACTAAAGAGTCACAGGTTGCAGTCCCCTGTACTAGTAGAAGTGGAATGTGGAAGAAAAAGCTCCCACAAAGACAACAAAAGCATTTTCACTGTTGGATGAAGCACTTCATACACATGTCAGGTAGCACTCAAATAATGGGCAGCTCATCAGACGCTAGCATGAATTTTGTGCATCCAACAAATTTCAGTGTAGCAAACCGTTAGGCTTTGACATGTTAGCTTTCAGACAAATTGCTTGAAAATGTTCTTCCCCCAGCCTAGCTGTCAAGTCCTGGATGGTGATAGTGTACTCAATTAACAGGATGATTTCAAAAGATACATCAGCCCGATTGGAAAAGACTGTCGCATACATTTCCTTTTCACTTTGGCTGCTCCTATTCTCATGCAAAAATGTTCAACTGTAAAACTACAGCAATACAATCTCAAATACAAAATGAATGGCTCAAAGGTTGACAAAAAGCCAAGTTGGCCCAGGTTGGGTCTTATTGTTTGATTAAAAAAAAGAAAAGAAAAGAAAAATGAAACAGCCGCCTTGCAAATTTGGCTGCTCGTCATTCGTCAACGGTGCATTGAGATAATCCGACCTCGCTGGGGAGATGAGGTCATCTTGAGCAGAAGAACATCTTTTATGGAGAAGCGGGTCACAATTTCACTCAAACTCGCCATTCAATAATAAAAAAAAATAGTTTGCTGAAATATTGTCATTTCCTCTCAATTGTGTCTTTTACACAGAGTCCTCGAGAGAGAAGCGCTTTTGGCATCACTTCTTCCATTTTCTGGCTCCCTCCTGATCATATCATAAATGTCATCAAATGGGGAGAAAAAAAAAACCCTTTCTGGATGCCCAGTAGTATAAATAGAGCTGAAAGAGCTCTGCCTGAAAGGGAGCCAAACAAAATTACCATACAGTCTGTCACAAACATCACCTTGAATATTTATACAATCCGTATCATACAATCAACATCAAAATAGAACAATTTCACCTTGAAATAACACGTCAATATTATTTGGATTGCTCCATTCATCCATAACCATCAATTCATGTGTTTCACAGATGTGTATATAATATAATCATTCCTGGAATGGTTTCTCGGTTTCCAGATCTATGATCGCCTCATGACACATACACAAGAAATTGAAGAATAACTAGTTTTGAAATTAGAGGCCAGTAAAAACTGTTCAAGTAATATTACATGTATTTTTATGGGGGGGATTGGTAACAAAAATACTTTTAATATCGCAACGTTTTTTAAAAGGACATTCGGTGATCCCTAGCGCCAACTAGTGGTGAACTAATAATTTGTTCATTTTTAAAACCGACTGCAAAAAAATACGTTCTATCGCCTAAACATATTTTTCCCCGTATAATCGTAGGTCTCGTAATCACTAATTATATCACATGGCTGTAGTTTCACCTTACTAGAACTGCAGGTCGTCGTCACTAAATCACGCGATTCGGGCCCGTCGCTCGTCACTTTCTGCTGTGCTCTCGCAAGCTTTTACTAGCTTCTTTTTTTTTTTTGCTAGCTCCTCCCACTTTTGCCGCTCTTGATAGCTGCTCCGGCTAATTCCAGCTCGCTCAGTACTTTCGGCGAGCTTCGCAACGGCTGCCAGGTCGCTCGCCGAAATGCTTGCTTGCTCACGCAAAATAAGAATTGGTGGTAGGCTTGCGAAATGTGGTCTCTCTGAGCCACCGTACTGTGTGCGCTGCTGGGTGCTTCTAATGCTATTCGTTGACCACCAGATGGCGCTAGGATGGATGGAAACCGAGTTTCACTGAATGTCCCTTTACACGAGGAGATCATTTCGGTGTTTTTCCCAAAGTACATTCAGATCTGGCCCCCAGGCCTTGAATTTGACACCCATGCTTTAGAGCGTCCATTTATTGTGGGCAATCTAAGCCTACAAAAAAAAAAAAAAAAGCCTTGGCTCTTTGGGTTTCTATTTTTCAAAATCAAGATTATTTTGCCAATATTGATCACATCATTTGGCATTTTAATTAATCCAAAGGATCAATGTCTTTTTATTTATATATTTGAAATTCACTCTGTTAGGTCCTCATCAAGTTGTTACTTAACTCGGTTTAATTATGTTCACGTGATAAGAAACACCCTGCAGGCCAATCACAGAGATTAGAATGCAAAACACGGGTAACTCCATTCGCAAACTCAAAAAGGGCGACGAATAACACAAGATTCACCGCATTCAATTCTTCATAAATCACCTTGAAGTTTGACACACTTTAATTGGACTTTACAAATTGTGCGCAAGCAATAAAAAGCACATGTCTGCGAGTTACGTCTCAAGGATATCCCCATGGTAATGCATAAAAGACTCATGAGAATTTCATCCGCTAAGCTCCATCTTTGCCTGACCTTGAGAATGCCTAATTTATTCTTAGCTCTTCACGCAAGCAGTACGTACGACGCCATGAACGTCTGCGGAGGTCACGATCAAAGTCATAACGCCGCCTGTAATTGTCTTGTTACACCGGACGGGTTCATTTGAGTATGAAAGAGGTCACGTGGGACGCAGCGACCCGCGAGCTGAACGGCCTTCCCAAGCTTCTTGCCGTCAATAAATTGTATTTAGTTCAGCGTGCTCATATTTTTCAAGTGACAAAAATTGGTGCCAGATAAAAGTTATGCAAATACTAAGAATACAACAACTAATCACATTATTATACAGCTATGTCCCCCCCATGTGAAGGCGGCCTGCAGGGAATATGCCAGGATCATAAAGCTGATCAAATGTCACGAAAGTAGGATATTACCTGAATAGGCAATTCCTATGGAGCGCTAAATTTAGCATTCTTTTTGAACGTGTATTTCTGCTGTGTTTTGAAATGTCAATAAAAATGTTCATCATAATCATCTTTCCCCATTGAAGTGAATGGAAATGCTATTAATCTGTTACAAAAATAATAATGATAATAATAAAAAAACATGCTACTGCATGTAGCATTATTTATTTACGAAGTAAATAAATATTTTTTGCCACATGATTTGGTTCATTTCAATGAAGATTGAGCGACTTCTACTGGTGTGCACATCTTTGCCACCTGGGGGCAGTATTATACAGACATAGACACACAAAAAGAAGACTTTCACAACTGACTCAGGAAGTTGCAGTAATGTGTCATTTAATCATTATTTGTCTTATTTTTCACTACAAGAGTTTCTGTACGTTCGCACTTTTATAACAGTTTGCTAGCATTACGCTAAATGGACTTTGTTGAGGCAAAGTTATATGTTTGTTATGTAATTCTCCTTGTTAGCTGTTTATTTGACAGTTAACTTTAGTTGGGAATGGCAATAATTAGCTTGAAGCCTCTTTTTGAAGAGTTTTTTTTACTGTCCGCCAAAATGCTGCTTGTTAAGGGTTTATTCAGACTAGAAAAGTCCTTTAAGTCCACTTGTTTGGTCCGGACCAAAAGCGGACTTTATTTTTTTTCCGTTTGATGCGGTTCATATTCACACTGCGTCCTTTTTGCAAGTGGACTATATTGCGTAATCACGTCGACCCGCGTGGCGATCTGTGCTCCCATTGGACAAAAACGACGAGGGCTGAACGCATAACCAAACTCGGAAATAGACGAAAACGTGACATTCCGACTTGCTGCATTACTGCTGTGCATATTTGTGGCGTTATTAGATGCGAGATATTTGTGAGCGTCAAGGGCAACACATTCAACGGAGGTTCCGCAACACTTTGGAACGCGTCATCGATGGCGTGCAGTTGCGCTCCGCGTGCCGTACCCTCACCACAACACGCTGACAGCAACATGGCTAAACAAAATATGGATGATTATGAATGAATTTAGCACAATATTCACTACTGGGCGATATTTGCCCCTGCGATGCTTGGCTACGGTGGCTTGTTAAGACCAAAAAGGCGCATACCTCCTGCAGTTGGAGCGGATCAGCCATGGTTTGCATTCAGACTGCGTTTGGAAGCGGACCGAGACATCCTCAAAAAGTGGGTCTCGGTCCGCTTGTTTGGTCCACACCAGGATTCGTTTGTGTGTATTCAGACCTGCACAAAAGGTCCTGATCAGCGTGGGAAACGAACTCTGGTCCATTTAAAGCGGACCATCTGAATACACCCTAAGAGTTGAGCAGAGTATGTTGCCACTATCTCGCGCTTTTTTCTCAAATTTTAGCTTGATGAGAGACGGCTCATAAAACTCATAAGTTGGGTCGCCGCTGCATTTCTATGAAACAAATTTATTTCCTGCCACTTCAACACAAATTGTGTTTAATTAATCCAAGATGAAATCGCTGCTGATGAACTGCTGCTACGCTTTATTATCCGCCTTCCATTTCGCACGTTGCCGTTAAAACGCTTTACAATGTGGTGGATGTCAAAAAAGATGCCTCGTCATGGATTTTTCTAATGATCTATTTAATTGCTCTAAAAGCTTTCCACTCTGACAACCTTGCAGTCGAATGCGCCTTAAATACTTAACATTGATTTTTCAAGATGGGGCCGCATTTTTTACTAAATTGCTGGCAAATTGCCCCACAAATGGAAGATTTCAGGAAAAGGACACACGGTTTTCCTTGTTTTGAGAAAATCATGAAATACATACAATTGCACAAACAAACCTCATCAAAATCAGCTTGTAAACAAACGGCCATGATGGACTGTCGGCCCTGTTCAGAACTCCTAAAACAAAAACCGAATACTATTTCACCCCATTTCTCAAGGATAATTTCCGTCCTTCTTCAAGCGCCATCAGTTGATGACTGCTCATCACAGATAAGTGAAAACCAATGCAAGTGTGTCCCTAAAGAAGATAGTGACTGTGCCTAATCCTATTTTAAAGAGCTCAGATGGGGGAAAAGCTGGCTGATGGCACTTTAACCAGTACCAACGCCCTTCAGAAGACGGTGCTCCACCACACCAGGCAAATCTGGACCGGAGAGACGAAAAAAAAAAAAAAAATTGCCTCATGGGCCAATTCTGTGTGTGCCTCATTTGGCCCTCCACTGGAGGCATCAACAGAATACGTTGTAAACACATTATGTATGGCCAAGACTGGAGGCGGGATGGGATCACACATGGCACATACGGGGTGGGCAAAGAAGATAAAGAACACTTGAGGCCGAGCAGGAAGACAAGGGACTCAAGAAATAGCCAATAAGACGAAGTTAGCGCGTCCGCCTCTCAATGCAGAGGACGCGAGATCGAGTCCGGGCTTCGGCCTTCCTGGGTGGAGTTTGCATGTTCTGTGTGGGTTTTCTCCGGGTACTCCGGTTTGCGCCCACATTCCAAAAAACATGCACAGCAGGTTGATTGAACGCTCTAAATTGAACCGAGGTGTGATTGCGAGTGTGGATGGTTGTTCGTGTCTGTGTGCCCTGGATTGGCTTGGCTTAAGAAAAAAGAAAAAAATATATATATATATATATGGTACGATTAGGGTGCAAAATGGTTCAACGGTGGTTCAATTGGAAAGCGAAACAATCCGATTCAGTTGTGATTGCGATTCGATTCAATATGGTACGGCTCAGCTCGCGAGCGCATGATGCAATGACTTTTTTGTTGTCATTTGACATACATTTGAATGAACTGTAAATGTGCAATTTTCTGTCTCCAATAAAAGTTAATTCAGCACGTACCTTGATATATATTTAAAAATGAAAAGTTTCGATTCGATCCACTCGCATCTTTTAAATAAAAATAAATAAATAAATGCATGCAATGTTCCACTATATAATTAATTTCTCGCGCCAGGTGAAAGCTAATCATTTTTATTCACAGCATTCTAAAGCCTGTTTTACATGAAATATTGCATTCCGATTCGAAACGGGTTAGAAACCCAAAACTAATGAAAATGCTCCCACCTCAGCCAGAATAAACAGGCCACAACTAATTGGAGCTTCATTCGGTATTCCTTTTGCCAAACCAGTCAAAAGTCCTTTTTCTTTTGTCAATAATGAATCGGAATGTTGTCAGTCTGCACCCCCGTCTGCAGATGTTCTGTCTTGATGTAAATGTGCAGCGATGTCAATCATGCAGAAGGAAAATCACTCGTTAACATAACACCGCACCGCAGGAGAATCGGTCAGAATAATCTTAAAAGGCAAAGAAATGCTGACTTTGATTGAAAGGAAGGACAAATACTGATTTCCTCCGAGTTATTGGCATGTGTGCACTCCATTTTTGTCAATGAAGTAAACATACGATGAACACCGTCATGGCATATCAACAGCATATGCAGAAAGACGTCAATATCGAAGTCCTGGATTTGTCACGTTTTAAACCACAGCCTCGGAAACGACTCGACATCAAAAGCACTGTACTATTCCTCTTAATATGAGAAGCTCTTCCATACACCGTCTCATTAATTAAACATGATATCGTTATCTCCCCTTTAATGTCCTAAAGTTATTTTAATGATTGATTTTCCCTCGCGCTCAAATGGTTCCCTAAATGTCCTCGTCCAAGAGCATCAGTAAAAAGATAGCGTAGCAAATGACTCCACGTTTTCCAGATAAGCATTGTCTGATTGCTTCAGCGGATAACTGCTGCTTGAGCGTATCGTTTGCGTGCATATTCATG
Organism: Leptonotus elevatus; assembly: GCF_054856555.1. Lineage (NCBI taxonomy): Eukaryota > Metazoa > Chordata > Actinopteri > Syngnathiformes > Syngnathidae > Leptonotus > Leptonotus elevatus. The sequence continues at coordinate 20,596,260 of NC_141250.1, read as the reverse complement.
CGCGGCTCGTTGGACCGACCGTCACCTCCAGGCTGCTTGTTCACTGCCTTTTCTAAATGTAACACTATCATTTAGTGGCTTATATTTGATCATTGTGGTTGCTTATTAAAAGACATCAGATCTCCCATAACGCAATGCGAGAAGGGATTCATTTGCGTTATCCATTCATATAGTCTTGACGGTATTTATGAACCCTACGACTTGCGCTTCCGGTATTTTTGACGAGACGCTCAACGGCTCACAATTAAACGTACGAACTCATTACCAATGTGAGTCTTCACCCTTCAGCCTCGTTGCAAATTCCTCCCCGAGCGTGTGCCGGTTGTAATTGTTAAAACAGGGAAGGTTTCGTGTTCGGAGCTGATGCGCCCCCCCCAGGCAGCGTAAATGAATAGGTGGCAGTGTACGGGAAATGGCGGGGGAAAAAAAAAAGTATTTTCTTATTGGGGTTGGCTCTGTGAATTCCAATGACGGTGAGGTTTTACATCCTTTATATCAGTCAGGCTTCTAATGTGGATCTATGGCGCGGAGCCACACGAAGCAGCGTCGACTGTTTGTCTTCATATCCGCCGATATGAGATGAGGCAAAAACCTCTCAGCTGACATTTTTTGGGAGAATCCTTGGATACGTTTTTGTCATTTTCATTCCCGGCTCTTGTTTGTCCTGCGGGCAAGCAAGGCTCGTACGAAAAAGCCGGATGAAACGATGGCGACGCAAACGGTCCGTTTTGAGAGCCAAAAAAAGGGCTAAGTTAATTAATTAGCCATCCATGCCGCAGTGCCAGGAGGTTGTTGATTGTATCGCTCTAAGCCGCCATCCTGTGTAAATTGAGCGAGATTGCGATCTAACAAGGCTTCGACCTGGATCCCTCCCTCGCCGCCTGATGCGAGAAACATTGATGAGAGGATTTAGCCGGACAAGGCGAGGCGACACGTTATCTCGAGGCGCGCCATCAGTGCCATGGCTGGAGGGCGAGCTTCAGACGCTCACGTCGTCTCTGACCGATCTGTTGGTTTCAACCTGAAATCCCTTCACACAAAATCAAAGTAAAACCAATTTCTGAAGCAGCACTCTGCTGCAATTCGGGGATTTTGTTACTTTCAAATAATAATCAGCACGATCATGACGCCGTTTCTTAGTTTTGTATGAAATGTGGCAACATCCATCTATGCTAATGATGAGTTATTAACATTGTTTTTCAGTTTCAATTTATATTTTAGCCGTTTTGGATTTAGTTATAGCAGTATGGCTCAATGAATAGAATTGTAGTATCTGTCTCACTCTCAGAAGAAGGGCAACGGGTTTCTTCCACTGCTATCTTGAAGGGAGTCTGGTACCGGTCTCTGTCGGAAGAGGGGAGCCACAGGCTGATTATTGTTTTTCTCTAATCTGATTTATACCTATGGGAACTTGCTGATGGGAACAGAAGGGGGGATTTTCTTGTATTCACTGAGTTGTAAACAAATGTACTGTGGGCTGATGGGAGGAGACTTTTCGTATTCACCTACTTTTCAATAAATAATGATGTGCCGGAGTAGAGGACACACAATCTGAACAAGACCACTGTTTGAGAGAGTTCAATTGTTGTCATCAAAAGCTTTTGATACCTTTGCAAAGGGACTTCTTCACCAGAATCTCACCATTCAGTTAATTGAACACGCAAAGAGTACAATACTTAATATTGTCTACTCTAACACTAACCATCTTAGAATCTATGCTAGCTTCATGGACTTGGGTTGGTCACCAACCCTTGACTGATCAATAGCCAGGAACCAGTTGAATTTTCATGTACATGACATTCAACAGTGTGAACGTCTGAATTTACATTCATTTGTTTACTTACAGTAAGTCTGTTTTTCACTCATTTTGCTACCTCGCATTTTTAGTATAAGCGCTACGCAACCGAGATCGTTAGCATTGACATGCTTCAAGTTTTGTCTCAGAAAATAAATAAATAAACTGGAAGTACAGTAAGCTTGCTATTTTTTCAACTGTCCAGTGAAAGCTTCCTTTACTGAAAATAGCCCATTAACATTGAAATTGCGATATTTCCATTCAAGTAGATGTTGATCTCTCGTGGATGATTTGAATGACTCCATGCGAGCTCACCTCCCACCACCAAACCCCTCGTGATTGCAACCGTGTTTGTGACGGTTAACACCGTATGAGTTGATCGTTTTTTTTCCACTTTTACTTTGTATTTAGCATCGTGATCTTGACCTTTTAGTCACACTTAAATGTCGTCTTAAAATGATTCACTGCAACGTCTGGAAGGGCTCCAATGTTAATTCCGTCGCAGTGTGCTGCAGCAACATTTGACCCCCCCGACCCCCCCCCCCCCCCCCCGTTTATTCTTGTATTGAAAGCACATAAACACACAGAGGCGATGGGTCGCATATCCTCTGCAGAAAAGTGACATTGGTGGTCACGCCACAGTGATTTGTGAATGCATCGTCCTTTCCGTGGGTCATCTAGCGCTGCAAGGTACAGTGACTGTTATGAGCCGGCCCCAATGGCTCCGAGGGAGGGGGGGGGGGGGGTTAGAAGTCTGTTCGCTGTCGTTTCACATGCTCTTGGGCAGAATTACGAGTCGAGTGAACAAGTCGCTATACGGGGGATGCGGACGCGTACCCCAAATCAGATGACAGGGAAGTATAACGCTAATCGTTGATTCGTTTAAACGAGTGGATCAATGCAAGAAAATCAAAACAAAAGCCAAAGCGCCGTGATTGAATCAAAATTGACTTAACTTTTTCCCTGTCCAGGTGTGCTCGATAGAACATGAATATTTGAATCCCTGGCAACATTCGGAGCACAGAACGGATCAACAAAAAGCTGCAGAGGTCAGTATGATAAAGAGTGACTAGACAAACTAAGAGTGACTAATATAGGCACATAGTAATTGTAAAAATAGGACGTTATAACCGTTCCCGGTAATATGATACCTAATAGTTGTTTGTTTGAGAGAGAAAAACCCTGGAGACCGGTCACCAGCCACTCACAAGGCAGTGGACAATGTCGATGTCTATGACCAAGTATAATACGGACGTGTTCATTATGGTCTTTTGGGAAGCGCAAAATCCAAAGGCTTTAAGCAATTATCTATTAAGCATAGCTAACCGGTTCCTTTCATAATGCAGTATCTTTATGCATACGACTTGAAGGCTGATACGTCTTGATATCTGTGCACTTGTACTGACCCAAAGTTCAAATGTATAATATAATTCGCTCTCATTTGTGAACCCGCGGCACTGGAGAGTTCATCCCCGGGTAGTCATTTGGAAGGTTTTCAAATGCCTTTAGTTAATTAAAAATGAACCCGCAGATGATTAATTGATTAGCCCTCAATAAGGGATCTGATCATGCTTCCATTTGTGGGCGCAGAAGACACGCTTCCCCCCTCCAGGAGCCGACATTCCTTTCCATCCAAATCATTAGGTATAAAGCTTAGAACCATTTCGTTCACATTTCGCTCCACGATTGAACGTCCCTCAACGGCTTGGAATTGTAATGTTGGATTTCAGACATGAAGATTGTAAATACCAGAAAATATTAAACAATATTAAAATATAAAACAATATTAAAAAATATATAACAATATTCGATGTTAATCAATTTTTCATCTGTTGAAGGGGACGATACAAAATGAACACAACTTCACTGAGAACGGACTGACATGAATAGGCAATGCATTTATTTTTTAATTAATTAATTAATATTTATCCTCAAACAAGTTGATCTGCCTGCAGTCATAATGTCATCAGGATTATTCAGTTGACGTCACAGCTCAAATATTTTCTGTGTTCGCTATTGTGATTATTGTGATGCTTGCAATGCAAGCCCGAGGGCACTTTTGACGTCAATTTCATTCGAGAGGGCGCGATAAGGCCAAAATGGCAGCCCCCCCTTTCATCTGCTTCATTATTAGTACTAATCAGAATACGTTTTTTTGGAGTACGGGGTTGTAATTCTCGATTGAAGCATGTCAGGGTCATTTTACCTGGAAACTTTAAAATTTTTAGTTTGAACTGGCGAACGTCTGCTGTCATGCACAGTGTACAGAAAGAAGCCCCTCCACGTTCGAAGTCATTTGCATCCAGAATTCAAAATTGTCAAACGCGCCTCCTGGGTGGATGTTAAACATTTTTTCAATCTCGTTCCACAGCGTGTTCCTCAAGATTGCACAGCAGTGCACAAATTACAACTAAAATATTGTAATAGGAATCAACTTTTTCCTCAATTGATGTGAATAAACAAGCAAACGATGCTTATTTGTTGAATACCCGCCGTGATGCCTGCAGTAGAAATAAACAAAGCAGACGGAGCAGCGTGATGGAATTGTCAATTTCAACGTGTGACATCACGCCGAGGAGCGGCGAGTGTTTAATAGCAAATGTTTGCTTTAATGTGGCCTCTTGAACACACACATGCGCATATTGATTTTTTTTATTGTTAATTTTCTTAATTGTATTACCACTACAATGGCCCATGGTGCACTCAGCATAAGTACAGTGGCAATCCTAGCCACTCCCCCTTTACATGCATACAACGAAGAAATGTGTACAACACCTCATTTGAGATGAGGACACGAATCTGGAAATGTCCAACGCTTTCATCTTATGTTCAAGTCAATTTCAAATGAAGTTGTTCCGTTTATTTTTTGATAGCTTGGGAACAGCCTGTATACATTTGAAGACTTCATTTCCACAGATGTGCTTCCAGCTGTGAGGCAGCTGCCGTCCTAATTTAGCCAAATGCATACTTGCTTTACTCACAATTGATGCGGCCTGCGGCCTGCGACCTCCACCAAGGCAAAGCTGTGGGCTGAATTCTATAGGCACGTCAACGTCGTCCACCGATATATGTTTTTGAATCTGATAAAGAGAAATGAGAATACTGTAGTTTGATATTCCACACTGCAGCTATAGTGTCTTCTAAATCGTTATTAGCAGTGTGATGGTCATGTGGCATCGAGGGGAAGTTTGCAAATTTGAATTATTCTATTATTGTTAATACCAAGGCGGAAACAAAAGAGTGCTAATGTGCTCTGGCACATTCGCCCACAAGGAGAGATCAGGTGTACCATGGGAAATTATTATTATTATATTATTTATCAGCTGCAAATAATGTTATATTTAATATCATTTCACATTATAATTATTTTTTTCAATATTATTCCACATTTTCAAAGACAACATTTATTTACTCATTCAAAATGGCATTCAGCAAACTCAACCACAACTTTCAGTATTCTACTGCATTATTCAACACAATTACATCACAGGTTCTTAAAAGGCAACAATAGTCCCGTGGTTAAAGCATTTGCCCAGTAAATGGGACAGAAGGGTTTCAATTCTGGTTGATTTCAGTCCAACTTCAATTTCATATAATAGTCATTGTCCAATTATTTAACATCCATTAAATTCAATGTCATTTCACATTAATTTAATGGGACAACAATGTGAAAAAATCAACTTTTTGGAGCTTTTAGCCATGTTGAAATGCTAATTCCTCACCAAAAACATCAGCGAAGTGCTGTTTTCCTCCATTGGCGCCTCTATGAGACTGCTCTCCAAGCACCAGCCCCTCCCAACCTGAAAAAACAAGCAGGTGCTCACTGTATGACATCATTAGGTGCGGATTTGATAGTTTGATATATATTTTTTCTCCTTCTTATTTTTTGGGGGAATGTGCATGAGTATGTGCATGTGCGTGTGTGTGTGTGTGTGTGTGTGCATGCGTGTGAGTGTGTACTCATTAGTTCACCTAAAACCTATTAAAAATCCCATACGGTTCACCTAAACCGAAGACTTCAGAATCCAGCTAGAGTCGGGAGGTTGTCAGGAGACCCGAGGAAGGATCAAAGAAAAGAAAGGAAAGTGAAATCCAGACATTACCTACTACCCACCGGGTTACCAACCAGAGTCTTTCACCAACCCCAGAAACATCTAAATTCCAACAAATTAGGGAGACCTCAAGAGACCAAAGGAGAGACTGAGGAAAGTTACTTTTTCAAATCTGTGTCAAGAAAAGTTGGTCAACAAGACAATACACTACCCTCACAAGTTTTACGGCAGTAATGACGTTGGCAATCATTATGGAATCAACATTATGCAAATGTCATCTCGCACAGCAAGGCAACTCACTTTTATAATTGATTTAGCGATGACGTTTATTGCCACCTCGCTTTATTTACTGAGACGTGCGCTATGCTGCACTTTTTTATTTGGAAAGTCTGCGCCGGCAGGCCTTATTTATTGCGCTCGTGCATGCTGTCGAGAATATTTATACGCAAGGGTTATCAAAAAAGCTTTGCGACCTCTCTGAGCACACTGAACTTCACGTCATTTGCGGAACAAAACGACACAACACAAGCTCTTTGTGTGAATTAACGGCCCCCCGCCATTAAAGGTGTCGTCCATACCTCACGCGCTAAATCTCCTGAAGCAAAAAGCTGGACATCATTTTATGACCACTAAACTTGTTCTGCACATCACCAAATTTGATGTTGTTTTTCTTCGGCTCTTATTTCCTGGGCAAGATAAACAAGATGCATTTGTTAACCCAAATGATGTGAATACAATGTGCCAGGCCTCTTTTTTGGAGGGGGGGGGGGGGGGGGATTTTTTAAAATTCACTTAAATCTGGCAGACTTAACACACTTCTCTTTGGTGTGTGAAATTTACAAGATTATTTTGGGAGTCATTTTAGAGAGTCTATAAATTTGTACCACTGCATAGTATGAAGTACATCCTTTAAAAAAAAAAAAGAGTCTTGGAGCCATACATAAGGTTAAACTTGGGGTTATATGAATGAGTGTAATGAATATTTAGAGGTTTGTAGGACAAGATTATTTTTCTTGTATGCAGACATGTTGAACTGTGATTTTTTTTTTTTTTCTGACATGAAACAGCATTATGTCGACTAGAACGTCTTTTGAGACATATTTCGACAGTCAGAACTCTGCAATAATCTTGCCTGGAAGTGACATGTAAAATATTTTTTTCAGCATTAGTTAGAGGCGGACAGATTTGTGTGTAAAAAAAAAATGATCGTTTTATTTTGGTGGGAGTTGAACGATGGATTCTGATGATCAAAGATAATGGAAGAGAGAAAACGGATTCTTCAAACTGAAGCTGGGCCATCAAAGGCAAATTTGTCATTAGATAATCTCTTTGTGGTTGGATTACATCTCCCGGATTTTGGATGTAATACAGCCAGTTTAACGGCACGAGTGACTTCGATATAGTAAATAAATCTGGCAGTAAGCCTAATATTAAAATAGTGAATGAATCTATTAGGGTTGCTTGGACTCTCCAATGAAGAGGTCGAATTTTGCTTTTTGGTATTTCGTCCTTGAGGTGAACCATCTTTTGTTTGGATTTGAAATGTATCACTATGTTATAGTTACGAGTTACTTTGATGAACCAGACATGTAAGAGACCACCACTTTCCACTGTTCCACCCAAACGAGATTCAACAAATCCTACCGCAGCTTTATCTAGTCTCTGTTGCGTTATTTTGCAGGTCAAAACATGAGAATAGTGTTTTATCAGATTTGCTCCTTCACTTTTTTTATTTTTTTTATTTTTTACTTTTTATTTATTTTATTTTTTTTTTATTATTATTTTATTTTTTTTAAAGAAAAAAAAAAGATTTGCTCCTTCACAAGCTCCTGCAGTTTTGGCTGTAACGTGCAGTAAATTTAAAGTTTATGTGTAACATTTTCAACATGAACATAATGCCAATCAACTTGCGATTGTGATTGGCTAGCTAGGATCCAAATTATGGGTTTTTTATGGGTTTAGACACGCAAATATGTCATGTCCACTGCAATCATCTATAGGTCCGATTAAGCCACACTGTGGCAGGGTTTTTATTTTCTGCCATCCCTGGTAAAGAGTCCAAGATCAAGCTCAGTATGAGTTCAATTTTGTCTCGTCGAGATGTTTACAGTTTGTAGACCATCCAATAAGCATCTCGCCATATGATCTGCTGATCTTTTTTTTTTTTAAATTTTTATATGCTAGTCAGGAGGTGTATTAATTCCTCTGTCCAAGAAAAAATGCAACCTTATGACAGTCCAAAGTAAGACGATAATTCCCTAAAAGTTCTCCAACATCATTAAAAGCCTCTGAGCGTTTGGTCTTCATCTCACACGACTGCGATTTCCTGGCGCATGTGTTGTCATGGCGACAGCATACGGGGGATCCACACTGTGAATTACAACGCATGTAAAAAGCAATAAGTGAGCTTTGAAATGACTTTGACAGACCGTAAAAGATCACCTGGACACGTGCACACGCATGTTGAGTTAAGCCCGCGTGGCTTAAGCGAAAGGCCATCGAAAGGTCACAGACTGGAACGCGATTGCCGTCGTATAATTTGACCAAGGCAACCAAAAACTAAAAGCTGAACTTCCTTTGACCGTCACCGCTCATATTTCTAGCGTAAGCTCCGCCCCTGGAATTGAAGCGCCCTCACAAATAGGAAAGCAGTTAACGTATCATTTAGCCGACATCTGCTAGCGCGGCAGGTTTGTGCCGCCTGTCGGCGAGGTTGCTCCGTGCGCGGCAGTCAAGATTGCTTTTTGCAGCAGGCCGACTTGATAGCACGCTACTCGCCGCGGGGCTGTCCCGGAGCCAGATTGGACGCCTCTCTTGATGTCGTTTGCGTTTTGTTTTCGTTTCCCAGAGAAGTCGAGGTGACGACTTGTAGCGGGGTAACAATATTTGCCAATCTGCATGCCCGCTGTGATCAATGGCCAAAAGAAGTCGTGTTACAAAAGCTGCCAAAAGGGAAGAGTGACCCGTCCTCTCGATTAATTGGTGGAGCTTGTTGGAAATCATCCATCCATCCATCCATCCATCCATTTTCTGTACCGCTTGTCCTCACAAGGGTCGCAGGGGGTTGCTGGAGCCTATCCCAGCTGGCTTCGGGCAGTAGGCGGGGTACACCCTGAACTGGTTGCCAGCCAATCGCAGGGCACACAGAGACGAACAACCATACTCACAATCGCACCTATGGACAATTTGGAGTGTCCAATTCACCTGCCATGCATGTTTTTGGAATGTGGGAGGAAACCGGAGTACCCGGAGAAAAGCCACGCAAGCACGGGGAGAACATGCAAACTCCACCCAGGAAGGCCGAAGCCCGGACTCGATCTCACAACCTTTGCACTGGGAGGCGGACGTGCTAACCAGTCAGCCACCGCATTTCTCTCCATTTCTGCGTGTTCAAATAAAATTCAAAGTTGAAGTCTTGTGGAGAAGTTTTGCTAGCTTTATTTCAGAGTCTGAAAGGCATCTCTAGAACCCGGCTCAAAATAGCCCTGGTCCCAGAAGTGTAACATTCTCAAACAACACTCACCCATATATACCTAACAGTTCCCACCCCCTTTATTGATAAGAAGTACATTTTGCCCTTCCAGGCATAGCCCAACCCATGTGGCACATCCTGTCAAAACAAGAGTCTTAAAGTCTACACATCCCCCAGTTTTATCTTTATTTCAGGAGGTGTCTTGATCAACTCAAAGGACGTGGGTAAAACACCCCCACCACGTCCTTAACAGATATGAGGTAAATAATTGGCTTCCTAGATAAACAATTGAACTCTGTAGCAGCTTCGCACCAGAGACTCCCGCATATCTGTCCTGTAGATTCCGACACCCCTTATTCAGATTAAGCCAGACACCTCACTTCCTTAGGGGGAAAGAAAACAGACCACAGTCTAACTAACATATGGGGAACAGTTGTATTTATCTAACTAAAATCAAAAACACTTTGAAGAATATATATTGAAACAGAAAAACAATGTTGTTGTTTTTTTTTTTTTTTTTTTAAAGAAAGAAGAAAAAAAAAGAAAAGAAAAAAAAAGAAAAAAAGAAAAACAATGTTAATAATCCAACAAGCTAAATGAAAGTGCAGCTTCCACCGCCGGGATTACAATTCAGACCATTTCGCCATTTTAAATCCGGCCATTAGTCAGGCTTTGCAAGGACACGCAGCATCCACAACTTCCACGTGTAAATACAAGGACTTATTGACTCACATTTTAGAGCGCAAGATCCATTCTTTTGCTAAGAAGCTTTAGGAAATGAGATAAGTGTTCAAAGGCCTTCAGATTTCCATTTTGCAGGTCTTCTGAGGAGAGCGTAAACATGGGAAATGCTCGCAAGTCAGACTGATTAATGAACCTTGTCATGGGTGCAATTTGTTAGCGTTGATTTCCACAAGGTCAGTCCGAGTAGATTATGCAAACACTCCAGCATTTTTTTTTTTTTTTAGCACCCTTAAAATAGCAATAGCTATAGTGGTAATGATAATAAAATAATATGACGAGGTCATTTCCTAACATCGTCTTCATAGAATCAGACTAAGTCGGATACACTTTTATTTTGACTTTTTTTAAATTTATTTAAACATTGCATAGATTAGGCAGTTAATAAATGACTACAATTTGACCTGGAGCAAATTAATTTACACCCTTTGTAGTTATACGGTAGCTGTATTTGATCTGTGGATGATTGTTTTTAAAATATTATTGTTAATATTTAACTAAGTATTACTTTTTAATACTTACGTTATGTTTTTTTTTAATTTATTTAAATCTTGCACACAAGTAATACACATTTAAAAAAAACTAAACAAAAACTAACTATAATGAAAATTCAAAAACTATTATAACCCTGCCATGGGGGGAAAAAAAAACTAATAATAGCAATAAATAAATACGTAAGAAAAGGAAAACATTTTATTTATTTATTTATTTATTTAACGTAAAAAGTCAGACACTGCACTAAAAGTTTTGGACAAACAGGCCTGCCCTGGCGGCGGGAAAAGCTTAAGAAGAAAGCACACCTTATCGGAGGGAGTCAGCAAGGACTTTGTGTGTGTTTGAAACCAATGATTGACATTCTTAATTGAGCACATTCAATCCGCCATGTGTTTACTTTACTCCTCGGACTAGCACAGAAGATGAAGCCGACCTAATTGGTGATGTAAGATGTTATGAAAGTCTACCTTGGATTCGAGCTGATAAATAACAAAACCCCTTCGTGAATTGGAAACCCAAAGCCCAGAGATGATTTAGTTTGAGCCATATTGTTTGTTCATTCCGGTTGTTGATATATGGTGGAAGATCCCCTCGTGGCATTCTGTATCTCCATCGGTGTGGTCAAAATGATCAACAAATGCAACTTAGGGCAATAACAACGCAGATGTAAACAACACACTGATAAGAATTTTAAACATTGCTTAGCGTGTATTTCAATTGGCCAGGTTTGATTCTTCCCCCCCCAATGGTGTAAATGAGACTAAAATCAGCATTACCATATTTACTGCATGATAAGTAGTGTTGCTAAGTAACAAAGTACAAATACTTGATTACTCTACTTAAGTAAAAATTTTCAGGTATATTTACTTGAGAATTTATTTTATTATTATTATTATTATTTATTTACCCGTTACTTTGTAAAAAAAAAAAGAAAAAAAAAAAGAAGAGCAGTGAATTATGTAATCATGTGTAGGGTGCTAGTTGAAGTAACATCCAATGTACCAAGATTCGTATTTGACTTAATTAATTTAGTACTCGCATTCTAGTATTTTGATTGACAGTTGACAGTTTTAGTCAATGAATTAAATACTCAACAATTTATTTTAGCACAATATGTTTGTACTCTGGGATCTGTATTTCTATACTTAAGTACACACCTCTAATGGTGTTTGTGCTGATCCATATGTTGTGTAAATCCACCACTGACATTACCTTAAGCTGCGAAATCAAGCTGACTGTAAAAAAAGTGGCATTTCCAAGAACCGATTACTATAATGTGGCAGCTCAGTGGCATATGGTTTCGCAGTATAGGCTTGCTTTGGCGTCCGGGTTCAAATCTTGACCTTTCTGTGTGATGCCGGGGTGTTGCACCCACATTCGTCCACTTCCTTCCAGTCTTGCTCAAACCGCATACGCAGTGATAAGAAGCACCTGTTGTTTTTTATCGTAATCACGACCGGTGCTGATATTGATTACGACCAATAAATGAGCCTTTTGGTCTTCTGTTTATGCACAACGTCGACGAGCGGGGACGCCTGCTGACTAGAGCGCAGACAATAAATCAATATGCGAGGTGAAGGGGGGCCACATCCATCGCTGTTTGAAATTGCGGTTCTATTTATTTCCTTGCCTCTGTTGATTAACCTTAACGGCGGTGTTTGTGAGTGAGTGAGTGCGGCGCACTTCCCTTCAGTTATTGTGCAACTAAAACATAATTAAGACGAGTAGAGTGAGGCAATATTTCAGTGGAATTATCAGCGAGACGCGCATAATGGTTTTTAATAACTCACGTTTACATCAAAAGGTTTAACATTTAGAGGGTCAGTAACGCTGAGTTCTGCTCTTTCCTGCAAGTTCGATTTTTTTTTTCTTTTAAGGCTGTGGCTAAAACGGCTGCCAAGCGACATGCTGGACTCCACTGAAGAAGAACTTGAGCGCCTTCCTTCGCATCAGTGGTTATCTGGCACAATTGAAATTTCATATACAACAGCTCGGTTATTTGAATTCGCAGTGGACGCGTTGGACACCATGGATGAGCCCGTCGCCGTCCACAAGAGGAGCCACCGAAATCTGTTAGCTCGCTAGCAAGCTGGCGGCTAGCGAGTTAAAGCCCTACGATGACCCAGTGGGATATATTGCAGCCACCAGAGACTTAAGCGGATATTGTTAAGTTATTAACATTGTTTTTCAGTTTCAATTTATATTTTAGCCGTTTTGGATTTAGTTAACTCAGTATAGGCTCAATGAATGGAATTGTATTCTTGTCTGTGTTACTTTCATGAGGAAGGGCAACGAGTTCATACATTCATACGCTATCTCTAAATGGGAGGGCCGGTCTCTACTGGTCGGAAGGGAGTCAGGCTTATTATTATTGTATTTTTTCTAATCTGATTTATACCCATGGGAACAGATTCTCTTGTATTCGCTGAGTTGTGGCCGGGTGTGTTGTGGGCTGATGGGAGGAGACTTCTAGTCTCCCACTTTTCTGAATAAGTATCGATGCCCCACGTTGGACGAGACAGACAACCTGATAGAACACGGCTTCAGTGTCATCAGCCTTTTGTCCTCAGAAGCTTCTGATAATTATTTATCTTTGCAAAGGGACTTCTTCACCAGGATCTCACCATTCAGTTAATTGAACACGCAAAGAGTACAATACTTAATATTGTCTACTCTAACAATATATTGTCACGGCTCAAATAAGTAGGGAAGTGTAGGCATAAGCAGCTGGAACGATATAGCATCCATATTTCAGTGAGGCTGTGGTTTGCAACACTCAATGGATGGCGAGCGGAGTCGGCTCGATTTATTTTATGATTTTAATGACCAATAGTAAATAGTTAATAGTTTAGTTTTTTTTTAATGCAAACGCATACAGAAGGCTTTGATGCAGCTTCTGACATGAAGACGTGGCGTAAAGCAATGGGAGTTATTTAATAAAACGGACAGCAGGTGGCAGCAGAGTATAAAAGATCAGCCATGTTGCCACAAGCTCTTTTTTTCCAGTGTTTTTATGAATGTGAATATGGATGAAACTTAGTTATATCCTAATGCTAATTGTTGCAAAACGGAAACAGACACAAATATACTTTTTTTTACTGATAAAAGAAGAGACTCTAGGGTCCATGTTTTGATAGCAATAGAACACAATTTTCTGTGGGCCTTGCAAAATCAGTCTAAATCGAATAAAACAGCCAGGAGCGAAGGGGGTTGCTTTAGTGAAAATGGCAGCAAGTGAATGAGTTAATTAGAAAGCAAATTTATTCAGAGAACATGATTTTTTTCACTCTACAGGGAGTTAATGCAGCTCAAAACTTTCGGACAATCACTCAGGATAAGAGATATCCAATCATCAGGCCTTTGCTGGATTTGTCCGGCATGATTAAAAAAAAAAAAAATCTATACGGATTATCGGTTTAAAAGATAGAAGTATAGTAGACCTACCAAATGTACTTTTTTGAAAGGGGGGGGGGGCTACTTGTGTTGCAGTTTGATATTGGAATGGATGCTTTCAAGATGCTTTTATCCTTTAAGTATGAAAAATATTGCACAGGGTTGTTTATAAGAGCAAAATATGAATGAACACAATCAGCCATCTTACATGAACTCGACTATCAACAATTGCAGACAGCTAATTTTGAATCTATGCTACAAAACTGTCGTTTTTGCGTAGTTGGTTTCTGGTTTCCTTTCCACTAACACAAGAGTGTGATGGCCGCACTTATGCTTGAAATGTCAACATCCTTGTGAGACCATTGCAGACGAAGAAAGGGCAGGCATCAGTCTGGTTGCTATGGCGACAGTGGACGGAAATGATGTGGCTAGAAAAACATCATAAGGAAAATTAATGGCAGTGTATGAAAAGGAGTTTGCATCCTAATGTAAAATAAGGAGCATTTTGTATTGTGACAAGAAAGGGCTGCTGCATGGAAATAAACCCCCTTTATTCAATATTGATTTACATTTTATATATAAAAATTACTTACATTTAATACATTTTTGTCAAAATACATAGCAGTCAAACCACATACAAATCAAATATAAAATTATAAAAAGTCTTTATATTTATCCTCTTCCTTTTGGAAAGTAACAGATGTGATCTATGATAAGTCTTGCGTTGACCAGCCTTTGTGGTAAAATATACCAAACCTTACCAAAAGCGCAATACATGAGATTTAGAAAAATATGATATTCAGCAATTGTCCTCTCAGCGTAAAGTACAGAATCTGATCGGAGAACATTCAAGGTGGGCTTCAGTCTCTTTCAACAAAAGAAACATCTCTTTTTTTTTTTTTTCTACAGCAACATGATCGACGACGCTTAAATTCCGTGAGAATGGCAAAGACAATTTAAAACACTTTATGGCCAGGACTGGAAATCCAAGATTGCAGATCCACCAGGTAAAGAAGAGTGACATATAACACTGAAGGTTTTGTGGTTAGACCATAACATAAAAAACAAAACAACAACCAAAGAAATGCTGCAAACCGTTAACAACTTGGTATTTACTTCAATAGCTTCTGTTTTCCACTTTATCGTTAAACGCAGGGTACAGATTCAAACAGTTTTAAATGTGCGTAACAATGATGTGGCGTGAATAGATTTTTTTGCACTCCAGAGGCTTAAGTGTCATTCCATACAGGACGGACGTAACCTTCAGTTGAACAGATGTTTGAAAGCAACGTGAAAATAGCGCTCAGATGACTCCGAGCGCGTAATGCTGATGCCGCGTCAGGAAAAACAAAAAAGCCTTGTGCAAAAATTATTGTTTCACCGCTTTTGTATTATACGTCGGTTAAAAAAAAAAAAAAAAAAAAAACAGAAGTAGAAAGAGTCAAGTAGGCTATGCGGCAGTTTCATGAATAATCCCCTCGAATTTCTTTGGGAGTAGCTCTCTTCTCTCGTTGATACTGATGAGCGGCTTCTGACAGTTTTGTCCGTCCGTATACATCTTTGCATACACCGGGTTGGCGTAATTCATGGGCTGTATGGAGGGGCGGGGGGGAGAGGGATTAGAAAAAGATGCAATATAGTCAGGTCCAATATATTCCACAGTGGAGGAAATAATTATTTGATCCCCTGCTGAATTTGTAAATTTGCTCACAATAAATTAGCGGTCTCCAATTTTACGGTTGTTTATTGAATATGCTAAAAGCCAGAACGTCAGTCAAAGCGCATCGAGTGGAAAAACAAAACAAAGATCCCCTACAGCTCAGTCAGAATTGTGACTCCAAAAAAGTATGACCCAAAGAACACCATCCCCTAAAGTCAGGCACGGAGGTGGAAACGTAATGTTTGGGGGCTGTTTCCCTGCAAAGGGCACAGGACAACTTTACCGCTCCAATGAACAGAGCCGCGGACTGTAAAATTCTGGACGAAAACCATCTTCCCTCAGCAGGGAGATGGCTCAATGATGGGGCTGCCAGCATGACAATGAGTCAAAACATACGCACGGCAACAAAATACTGCCTTATTATATTGAGCAATTTGCACGTGTTTCTGAAATTGCCGTCCACCCTGTCATTATGGGGTAACATGTTACCCCTTAAAAATAAAACCTTCCGATGTTTTCATTGACATTATGAACATTTTCTCTCCTCATACCTATGCCACTTACTGATTAAACATTTATGCCACAATTTTTTTTATCATTATGTGTGTAATTGGATGCTGCCAAATTTTGCTTGTCCACTCATCACTCAATCATTTCAATTGATATAAAAAAAAACTTTCAGGAATTTGAAATACACTTGTTAAACAAAACACAGTCGGATTACACACTGACTGGTGTTGCTTAGTGAAGGTCAATTTGCTCCTTAAATGCTAACAAATAGCCAGAAATGTCCACCCTGTCATCAAGCTCAAATAGTTAGCCGTTTGTTTGCATATAATGTATATCATCCGCTAGTATATAGCTAATAAGAAAAATAGCATGCGTCCCTGAAATTACTGTCCACCCTGTCATTAAGGGGTAAAACCCTTACAAAGAACGGAACATTTTATTTCCTCGTTACAGAATAAGCACTTACAGCACATTCTTTTTTCATCATTATGTGTGTCGTTGGATTTTCACATGTCCACTCTGTCATCATGAAATTTCAATTGATATCAGAAATCTTTCACAAATTTGAAATATACAACAACAGTTGGATTACAAACTGACTGGTGTCGCTGAGTGAAGGCCGATGTGCTCCCTTGTCCACCCTGTCAGCAAGCTCACATAGTTTGCTGTCTGCTTATACGGTATTTGTCAGTTTGTACCGGTAGATCATTTAGCTAATAAAATATTGTCAGACTGTTCATTTCTTGTGAGCAAACTTAAAAATTCAGCAGGGGTCCAATAAATGACATCACCTACTGTACATTAAATCAACAATACGGTCTTCAAATAATTGCAGGATCATTATTTGGAGAATGGTGTCTCTGCTGTTACCGTGGTTACGCAGGTTCACATACTTTAAATCATTCATAGAAATGGAGGACCACTTACAGGTTTATGGTAGCATTGTCGCAAAAAAAAAAAAATATGTTTTTATTTGCCACAGTGTTTTGAAAGGTAATGAAATGCGATTGCAAAAAGCCCCACAGCAACGAATTGATAACAAAATGCTGTTGTCTTAATACGTCAACATCAGTATGTGCATCTTTAAAGTGAAAAGTGTAAAGGGATCAAAGTGCAATTCACATGCAGGGAAGATTCAAACTCATGCAAACACATTTTGAATTTCAATCCAGTGGCATGTGGACTTCCTTTCATTGACCGTCAACAAAAACAGCATTTGGCACAAGGTGGTCACACATTTAAACAGCAAGCAAACATTGCAGGCACCGTCCGTTGCTCATTGGTTGCTTACATTCTATACAACGATGGTTCATGTCCTTATCAGGCAAAGTCATAGTGAGGTTTGAAAAATTCACCTGTCCGGGGATTACCTCCTTGGGCACCGAATTGATACCCAAGGCGCGAGGGTCACTGGATTTTACACACCAGCCCTGCAACACAAGCAAGCAGCGGCGGCTGCTGATCATGCAAAGTTTGCCAAAAAAATGGCCGTTAACAGTTTGCGAGTGCTTATGAAAAACATGCGAGAACCCCACAGACAAGTTGGAGAGAGTTTTGATTGGAGGAGAGAAAAATGAGGGAAAAGGTTTGAAATGGAGCTGTGCTGCTCTAACAATAGCAGATGTCAAAGTTGGCGGTGCGGAAAGCATCGGGTTTGAAGCGCTAACATCCAAAAAAAAACAACAACAAAAAAACACATCAGTGAAGGTGTTAAAGCTCATTTCATGCGCTCGGCATAAGTGGGAAGTGGAGTCCCAAGATGAGGATTACTTAAAAAAAAAAAAAAAAAAAAAAGTCCAGGACTTGCTGTACTTTACCTGATTAAACTTCATTTCAATGTTTTGTTTGATAAAACAAACATACATAAATTGAAATATTTTAATACAAATATTTACTGTAATTATTAGCTTCCTACTTTGTTAGCGTAGGCTAGCGAAGCCCATTCCGACTTGTGTACACATTCGGGTCACCTCGTTGCTGTAGGAACGGAACCCTGCCATAAATCCTTTTTATAATGCGTCATTGGGTTTATGACGTTACATTCGACAATACAAGGTCGCTTCAAACTGGAATTTTCATTTCAAGATGCCTCATTTTTCTCATTATTTCTTGTCAAGTTTGTACAGGACATCAATAGCTGTAATTCAAATGGACTTTCCCCTTTGAAATAAATAGAAATGCCATTAATCTGTTCCGGCCCCCTTTCCCAAAAACTCATTTTTGTTAGCATGTTAATAATTCTGGGGAAGAATAATACATGGAGACACTCACAGCTTGTCAGTAAGCAGCTGTAATATTAGTCGTTCTTTGCAGAGGATAAAGAAAAGATGACTATGAGTATTGTTTATTATCTGCCTGCATGTGCTGCTCTATCACTGATGTTGGAATATCCATTATTTAATTTTTTATATACTCGGACCTCCCTTCCCTCGCAGGAGCCTTCAGCAAGTTGATGCTAGATTTACAGTCAGCTTGAAACCACTTTCTCTATTTGATTTTATTTAAAACGAGAGAGCGCTTGTATCTCAAATGAGTCAAACAAAATTTGAGCAAACAACGGCTCATATCTTGAAAAACTTGCACCTCAAGGCAATCATTTTTGAACCATTGAAGTGAAATGAGATAATTGCCCTGCGGCACACCAAGATACGCTGACCCACCTTATGTGGGTCCAGCGTGAAGCTGGGCCGCAGCAGGCTGCCCGCATCGGCGTGGTTGTCGTGGTCCACTTCATACATGTTGTATGACGGGTTCCCGATCTCCACGTTGATGCCGCCGTTGGTCATGGGCTGCCTTTGGACACGTTTCCCCCTGAAAGTGTGCACGGCGCAAAAAAAACGCGCAGATGTAACTCGGGATTGCCGTTTGACAAAGCGACATGACACAAACCCAACCGGTGTGGTTTGAGTGAATAACTGAAAAGCTGAACTGCAGTCAGAGGCTTAATGGATTGCGATGTTCCCAAAAAACAGAATCACGCTCGCTCGAAACGAAGCTCAATGTTTTATCCTCATAGATTTTCCACTTGGCAGCACAGTGTGGAAGGGGTTTGGCACGTCAGCCTCACAGTTCGGAGGTTTTGGGTTTGAATCTTCTTGCGTGGAGTTTGCATGTCCCCCCCCCCCCCCCCGTGCTTGTGTGGGGGTTTTTTTTCCCCTCAGGAAAAGTAACGACTAGATGTGCTACTAGTACCAACCTTTGCTTTCGTCTGCAGATGTAAATGCCCGCCACCACCATCACCATCAAGACCACCAGCAGGACCAGAGGTACGATGATGGCTATGCTTCCTAGGAGAGAGACGATGCATGGGAAGACAGAAGATAAACGCGTGAGTAAATTGTAAAACAAAATGTTGTTGATATTTTGATGTTGAAATGGAGATAAAGGGGAATATAAAAGTTGACACTTCTTCCTACTATTTTTTTTAACTTACTACCAAAGACTGGGTTGATGACCGTCTTACTTTATATGTCTTGTTGCTTAATATGATGTTAAGTTCTGTTTCTTGTTTGCAATTCCTTTTTTCCCTTATTATTATTATTTTTTTGCTGTTTACAGGTTTTGGCTTCACAATTTCCATTTTCATTATTTTTATAATTATTTTTTTAATGCATGTCCGAAATAAAAATTCAAATCAATTCTTGTAGGCTAAATGGTACAACCATAGCTTATTTTCCCACAATGCCACGGGGTATGACCCTATGGCATTATGGGGGGGAAAAAAAGCCAAACCTAAATCATGAATTGCAGGCACAATTAATCATAAAAGTTACGAATAAACAATGTTTTTTGCTTGATTTTCAAAAGTACTGGTATAAAGTGGGATTTTTTTTTTTTTGCACTCGCACGTGCACAAGTCCGTGGCATTACGGGAAAACATGCTATGTTTGTAGCATTTAGCCTACAAGTACGTACAAACGCATTTAAATACCTTGGAACTACTCGCCAGTCAAACAAAAAGTCCACATTGGCAGTTCCACGCTTCCGTAGGAACGTAATGATCGCGACTGTGCCCAACTAACCTCCACTAGTATTATCTGATCTGCTGCTCTTGGGTGCGGGTCTCTCACATTGCGTCCCAGCCCAGTTCGTCGAACACCTGGTCAAGAAAATAGCATGGTGAAAAAACAGCAGTTAGCGTTTAGACGACGACTTGTTGAAGTCGACAAAGCAACATCTGGGGAAAAAAATCACAACGTGTACAGTATGCATATGTTATGTCCATACACTGAGTGAGAATTGATGTTGCTTATTATCGTGTGGAAAGATGATGGCGGCACAACAAGTCCTTGTATTATTAGCGTCCCTTGCAACGGTGAATGTATGCAATTTCACACAACGAGCGCAGATGGGCCCGTAAAGCATGAACGATCCGGAAGGTGCGATTGGATAATGATCCTATGTATGAATCACTGCTAATGACATGCACGCGTACCAATTACAGCGTATATGACACCAACAAATAATCAACATCCTCAGATTGTGTTTCCAACCAGCGTTCCAAGAATGAACTTTCACCAGGAAGTAAACAAAACAAAAAAAAAAAACATGACATGCTGCTCTAGTTTGTAAGCAATCGTCATCTGCGGCTCGCTGTCATGCACATGTTGCGAAATGCGGTCTGATGAGCACACGATGTCACGTTGGGAGTCGGCCCCCGCCTCCCGCCGTGCCGGGCCAGGCCCGCATGAGATGGGTGAACGAGTGACAGCGACTCGTGCAGCAACCGATCATGTAACAAGTGCCTCGTCATGACGTTAGCCTGGGGCGCTCATTAGCGCGATGAATAAATCATGTTGGCGCTGTGGCTTGACAGATTGCTGGAAAAGGGAAGATTGCAGGATTAACATCGCGTAGGTGACGTACGTACGTCTGGAGGAGCTTTCAAATTTGTTGTTACGGATTGACAGATTGCTTTTAGATGGAGGAGTACATATTTGGACCACACTGAAAATGAAATATAATGACAGTATTTCAAGTCATATTTCACAAGGATAAGGTGTGTTTTTGAGGTGAAATGCAATTTGAGATTGGAATTTGAAGTTATGAGAACAACATTGTGTGGTCAATATTTGCATACTTTCGTTATGCATTTTTACATTAAAGCCATAAATTACGAGAATAAAGTAGAAGATATTCCAGGGTTTTGGAGATGCAAGGTTTTGCATTTTACAAGAATTAAGTCGTATTTTCCAAGATGAAAATATTTTTTGATTGAAGTTGTAAATAATGAGGATGAAAGTTGAATTCATTTAAGATTTGTTTTATATTTTCAAGAAAAAAAATCTTTCTGAGAACAATGCAATATTTTTTGGGAGACCATACAAAAACAATTAGTTTCAATTTATGATTAAAATATATTTTTTAGATGGAATGTTTTGTTTTACATGAATACAATTTAGAGATTAAATATTTATGTATATATATATATATATATATATATATATTTAGTTTAAAGTTGTAAATAATGAGAATGAATTCAACAGTTTGGATATTTTTTATATTTTATAATAGTTGTAATTTTTAAATTGAAGTTATAAAATAAGAGAAAAAGTTACGTCTTTCAGAAAAAATTCTATTTTTGCGTAAGCAGTTTCAATACCACTTTTTTCCACTTTTTTCAGACTGATACCAGTACTCACCAATACTTCGGAAATATATAATAATAATAATTTGCCACCAACTATTGCTGAGGAAGACTTAATGTCAGATTTATTTTTGCCTTAAGTGTAATGGTGGCTGGTATCGGCAGCCTCCAGTATCCAATACCTTAAAAAAGTTTGGTATCGGCACTTGCGCATCCTGATTTTTGCAATATTTTTAATTTTTTTTATTTTAGATTCAAATTGGTTAAAATTATGAGAAAAAAGTCATATGTCTTTGAGGTAAAAACCCCCCAAACAAACCAAAAAGTTTGAAAATTGTTGTTTCTTTTCATTATATTATAAATATTAATAACACTTCATCTAAATAAAACCCATTACTTTTCTCTTGAAAATAAACACACAAAAAAACAAAAAACGTACAACTTCATCCTCATAATAATTGACTTAGGTAAAAATATAAATTAAATATCAAAATTCATATAAAATTATGACTTTAATCTCGTAGTGTAAGTGTTTTTGTTTTTGTACTTGTATTTGAATTCACATTATAGGATAACAAAGACGAGTTTCATTTGCACATTTTAAAGGACGCGTGGACTTTTGAATAAGGAAAACACGGAACACTCAGCACACTTGACAAGATTACCACTTTCAACTTGCCGCATCTTGATTGACCTATCAATCAAAACTAGGACAGGCAGTAATCATTCCCCGCGGACGACATGTAATCATCCCTTGCTCATGTATTTTGAAGCACTCGTTACATAAAGAGTTCCTACAAGGCCGAAGAAAGGGCCCTTTTTCTCCTGGACAGGCTTCATGATGGGGGCCGGATGGAGTTGAGTGAGGCGTCAACAAAGCGGGTGGTGGGCTGGGTGACCTACTTGCAACGGGGTTTGTTAAGAGCCGTTAATGTGCACATCCCCTCGTTCTGACAGAAGTAATCGCAGGGGTTGGCCAGCTCATCGCAACGTTGGTTCTTGAACCCTGATGTGCAGCTGCAAGACATTGTTTGGGGAGTTACGGAATAGAGAACACTTGTTGACCTTGCCGTCGGACTTTTAGAGGATTCGAGGAGAAGATGGGAGTGCATTTTCCAAAAAACATCTTCTGGACAGTAGTGCCTTGAACATACAAGTTAAACTCTAAACAAATGTGTCTCAAATCATCTTGCCCCATTAAAATGAATGGCTATCAATCCATTCATCCAGCAGCCATCAATATATTTTTTAAATAAGGAAAATAGCACAACTTTACTTTCTAAAAACATGAATAGCAATCAAATTCAACAGTTTGTGCATCATTATGTGCATATGTTGGATGTGGAATTGTAATACAGACACAAATGAAGAAGAGTTTAACTGCGGCCTCTTTGAAGAATTGTTCACTATACAGCAAAAAAAAAAAAAAAACGCATGAGTTGGGTCACTTGTATGTCAAGGCACCATCGTATTTTTAAGTTTGAAGACCATTGCCACAACTGTGAAACATCTTCAATTGTATCTACAACATGAAAAAGTAAGCAATAATAAATGAAGCGTAGAAAAGGCCATCAATTATTCTTGGTAGGCAAAATCCACATTATGTAATGAAAGGCAGGCTGGCGGCGCCAAACCTCTCCTGGAGCTCTCCTGATGGAAACGAGCATTTTGGAGTGAGCGAAAGGAACCTTGCCTGTCGCAGGACGGAACGATTGTGAATAGATTTACAAGTCGGTGAAATCCAGACGAATCCGAACACTGGCGAAATTGAAGAGCCCCTTTTTTCCGTGCTTATAAATCACAGCTGCCAACGTACGGAATATTTGTCATTGTGAGAAACGACGCAGAGCCGGCCGCGGATTAATACCTGCTGAGTTATAATCGCATGCTGTGTAAGAAGAAACCTAAAATAGGAAACTGTAAATGAGCTCTAAAGCCAAACATTAAAACTTTTATATCTGTACGAGGACGGAAAGAAAGAACGTTCTCTCTGGAATAGACTTTGAAAAACTTCAAATGTTTTTGCAGTCAATGCTAAATCGATCATAATCTAGAGTCGATTAACTGATGATGTCACTGATATTTTTTTTCCAGATGTCAACGTGTTCGAGCTTTACATACTTTCAACTCTCACTCGTTTTTTCCGGCTTTCGTCGTTCGCACTGGCTCCACCCACTGACACGTTCATCCAATCACGTTCAGATACATTCATGGCCTTGCAAACAGTTGAAACTTGTAAAACTTTAACACCAATTCACAGAACAAAACTGCAAGGTCGCTAATCGATACACTGTATAGTACATCATTTTAAAAACTTAAACAATTCATAATGTACAAGCGACCGCCCGCATACTCACAGTTTGCCATCTGTGGATTCGTACATTTGCATAATTATTATTATTATTATTATTTTTTGCTTGTATTTTTCCAGGATCCTAAACCATGGCCATTTTATTTTCTTTTTTTAATTAAAGAATAATTGGGGTGTGCAAAATAAATAAATAAATAAATAAATAAATAAATAGCCTTTCAGTTGGGTATTCTTGCGCTTAAGCTTTTGTTATATTTGAAAGTAAAAATGCATATTTTGCAAGTGAATGTGCTCAGGGTCTAATCGATACACTGTATAGTACATAATTTTAAAAACTTAAACAATTCATAATGTACAAGCGACCGCCCGCATACTCACAGTTTGCCATCTGTGGATTCGCACATTTGCAGAATTATTTTTTTTTTGCTTGTATTTTTCCAGGATCCCAAACCATGGCCATTTTATTTTATTTTTTTAATTAAAGAATAATTGGGGTGTGCAAAATAAATAAATAAATAAATAAATAGCCTTTCAGTTGGGTATTCTTGCGCTTCAGCTTTTGTTATATTTGAAAGTAGAAATGCATATTTTGCAAGTGAATGTGCTCAGGGTCTCAATTTTAATCACGTTGAAGCACCGCCGCTGCACCGACCGACGACCTGTTTTCAATGAGGCGCCCAATGTTGTTAATGCCAAAATGTGATTGCTTATTAATTGTCTCCAAACTATAATAGTCATTGCACAGCGGGCAAAGTCGACTAGTCAGCTTTGCCCTTATTCTGGAAAAGAAAGAAAATAACTGATGTTAAACTGGCAAAACAGTAATAAGCAAGGCCCTACAGAAAATAGAAAGGATTTCACGTGAGAATGTTGTTTTGCTATGACTACGCCCGATCCAAGGCTTTATCCATCAAAGCAATGCAGTTCGGCCTTGAAAGTTCGCCATTACGGAGAAGTAAAGATTCTTGATAAAGTTGTACATATCTTCGCATACATCTCCTGTTCCTTTTCGGAAATAATAAAAGCCTACGATCAGATGGAGTCATTTGCATAGAAATGGATTCCATCCACTTGAATTTGTGGGACGAGGACGAATTTCAATCGAGCAAAGGGTGGACAATGGGCAGTTAAAAATGCAGAGCGTTGGGCTTGAGAAGAAAGGATTTCCAATTTGCCCCTTGAAGAAATTTTTAACAAAGCGCCGCATGCCATGATAGCTCAGGTGATATTAATCTGTGGGCCATGCTTGGAAGAGCGACAGCGTTTTTTTAAATTATTTATTCCTCCACTGAATGTCATGTTAAATGACTGACACATACCCCCTCTTTTCTTTCTCGAGAGCAAACTTCTAAATCCTACGACTGAAGAGAGTCAGGAAACCTGACACGAGCTCTTTTACAGCAAGGAGGACGAGCATGATATGCTCAAAATGGCAAGCCATGAACAGGATTCCGCTTTTTATTTTTTTTTTATCCGCCTTAAGCCACAGCGACGTGTCACACAGCGTAAGATGGCGCTCTGGCATCCAGCCCTCACGCTGCGCCGTGGCCTCCGCCATGTGACTTCAAACGCGACTCGGGTTTAAGGATTGCGTCGCGAGGTAGCGCGCGAGTCTCCGAGCGGGCAAATGCGGGGAGCCTGCGACGGTTCTCGGATGTGCTCCTGAAGCCAGCCAGGCTTACTGGGATAAAGAAGCGCCATTTGCATGTCGGCAGCGAGGGTGAGAATAATCACAGCGTGCGACTTACTGACAGAAAGGCAGGTTGGTGTCGGGGTCCAGGTGACAGGTGCCTCCATTGTAACAATATCCATCACACAGCTGACAGCTTGGTGCAATTCGCCCATTTGTGCAACTGAGGGGTGAGGAAATAATGACTTGTACAGGGTTAGATTTTGTCACAAGCAAAAAGCAGCTCATTTCAGAAAAAAAAATAAAATTACATACAGCTTGTATTTGCTGATGATGCAAAATGATGCAAATGTATGCTCTATCCCAGAGGGGGAAAAAACACGATGGAACTGTCAATGCCTCACGACTAGTCAAACTGGATAGAACCTTGCACAACTTTAGCACCTGTTTGGTGCCATGTGAGAGATAGATACTGTTATGCCTTGAGATATGAGTGACTACAAGTTTTTTTGTTTGGACTTGCGGGCAAAAAATTTTTTTAGCGCAGGATGGTGACAGTGAAGCCATCTCGGCTCACGTCACAACAAAGCGCAGTTTGAACACAAAAAAATTGTCTTCAAAATGTTTGATGCCACTTCAAGTTGAAGAATTACTCTTTATTTTTTTATTTTTTTTCTAAAAAAAAAAAAAAAAAAATGAAGAATTACTCTTAAACATACAGTCCGCTTAGCCTAATGCTAACACATAAAGGGAAACATCATAGATGGGCTAATGGATAGCATCTAGGTGGCAGTGTTATAACCCTTTAAAGGCAAGTCAAAAACGTTCTTGGCAATATCACGTTCTATGTGCTCCCACTAGACTAAACTGGACATTCTAATATGAATATGAATTAAGCAGCAAAATCCACCCATTTTTATTCATCCATTTTACCACTTGCTGTCAACTGAAAATGACAAAATGACATCACAGTGGTTCAGGGTAAACAACCAATCACGGCTCACCTGTTTTCTAAGTTTGGTCATGTGATGTTCACAAGCCGAGCTGTGATTAGTCGTTGTGTATGTATAACGGATTGTGTGGTGTTCCGCAGGGTTCAATTCTGGGCTCTGCTGTTTTCACTGGGTTCCATCTTAAGGGACCAGCGGTGGTTGTTTTAAAGTGCTCTATAAATATAGAGTTGAGTGATGCGAGTCGGTGCCCTAACTGCATGATTTGCAATGCCAAATTGGTGCAATTATAGTACAGCACAACTCGCTAGCTAGCAAAGCTAAAGGAACACTTCCTTTCTTTTTCTTTTTTTTTCTTTTTTTTTTCTTTTTCTTTTTATTTTTTAAGAATAAAATAAAAAAATAAAATAAAGGAACACTTCCTGAAGCTGCATGGAGATGGGGCAATACAAGAACACGATGCTTTCTGAATTCCAGCTGAAGAGAACCAGATTTCATTAAAAAGGCAACTCTTTCTGTTCATTTTGTTAACCAGCAAACCCTTTGTCTTGAATTTGGGGGAAAAATTAAATAAAATCACATTTTATTTTCCAATAAAAAAGGGTTCGGGTAAATGCACATAGGAATATGGTGGAGTTCACCTCCAGCAAGCTTAAGACTACTGTATAGCTTTTTCATCTATAACTGCTTCAAACAACAATGATGATTTTGTTGGCTAGTTGTTAGTTTGTTGTAAATTTCAGCTCACATTCAAAGCAAAAAAAAATAAAATACGCCCAACGACAGATCCAAAAAGTGTAGTCATTCATATCTCATAGCGCCACTGTACACATTATGTCTAATAGGCGCAATTATTGAACGTGTAGAGCACATCTGGGATTTGACAAACGTATAAATAATGCAAATGTCTACAATGCAGCGCAACAGCAAGCAGAAGGCGATAACTCACTTGCAAACCACATCTGCCGTCTCCTCGTTAATGAGGCACGGCGCGCCGTGGCAACGGAGACACTTGTCCACCTCGCATTTGTTTCCCTCGAACCGGGCGGGGCACACGCACTCCACGTAGCCGCTGCTGGACAGCGTGCACGCCTTGGAGTTGACGCAGTAGTGGTGACAAATATCTGCTTGCCATTTGGGGAGAGAGACAACGACAGCAGAAGATGTGAAGAACACGCCAGGAATGCACTTTGAGCTGCTTTAATTGGACTTGGGAAAGGTTTTAATGGGACTTAATTATCCTTATCAAATGACATCTTAGCCACAGTTGAAAACATTTCACCCGTTGGGCAAACAATGGGAGGAGGGATACTAATGATGTGTCGCCAAAATTGTTTCCCCCACTAACAATAATTACAAAGCGGTGTGATAAAAACACAATAAAATCATTATCACTTCTGCACAGAAACACCCGACGGTTGCTTGATTGTGGCTATTTTAATTTTGTTTATTATAAAATCTGTTATTTGCGGGGGGGGAAAAAATGCTGCAGGAGAAAGCTTTTGTTGCACAGGCTGAACTTTTAACGTGAACGAATTCAATTCCTCTGCTATTTGATCCTGCTTGTTTGTGTCAATCACATGCATTTCAAGTATTTTCTGCCGGCAGCCGTTAAATTGGAGGCGCACAACTCACGGTACAGGCAGCGTTCTCCCGTGTATTCGGACAAACAGCGGCACACGGGCTGGTTCCCCTGAGTGACGTCACACGTTCCGCCGTTCAAACAGTAGCTGTCGCATATCCTCCTCTCGCAGAACGGCCCTGAGAGGCCCAGAGGACAATGGCAAGTAGGCTTACCTAGATAAATGGAGACGTGAGAGGAGGGGATTAGGGCGTGTACAGAAAAGCAGCAACGTTCGTCTATAAATAAGGTGAAGGAGCTCCGAGCCCAGCAAATGTTTCAGAGCGCTGCGTGCCGTTGAGGATTGAAGGGCCCGCGAAAACGGAAGAAAATAACTCCTGCACTGATTTCTATGTGCAGCACGCTGGCGTAGTGGTTAGCACATCTGCCCCAGGGTTATGAGATTCAGCGTTTGATTGCTCACTTTTTTTCCTGGCACTACGAATCCCTCTCACATCTAAATTGTCCAGAGGTGTGAATGTGACTGTGCTGGGGACCAGGCCCGGGGGTACCCCAACTTTCACCCAAGGTCAGCTGTGATAGGCCGAGTGCTATAGAAAACAAATGGATGGGGGGGGGGGGGGGGGGTTGCTGTATCTCATATTGTTGCTGTTGGGCAAATTCTCAGACCTTCAAAGTTGCAACTTTTCAGATAAAAAATAACAAACACCTTGGTTGAGTTACCAAATACATCTTTCAAGTTGGTATTTACAACATTATGTTGCTATCATATCCCGACCAACATCAACACATCACCAATAATCCAGCCGGCACAACTTTTTTAGCCTTTTATACGCAACGTGGCTTGCCGCCCCCACTGCGGTCGATATTCTCCCAGACTATAGGAGGCAGTGAAGAGCGTCTGCGGCATATGAACAACACTTTAGGCACAACGGAAGCAGAAAACAATTGTATTTATTTATTTTTTCAATAAACTATTGACAACAAGAGATTGAAACAAATAAAGGGAAAAAAAAAAGGGAAGTAGAAAACTGTTGTTCCCAACAGCTTTTGCTCGTCCGCCATGTTTTTCTGTGACAATAGTCCGTGTAGGTTACTAAAATGTGGACAATGCGGACACCACGTGGAGGGGGCGTGGTTTCTGAAATGATGTCATTCCGCCACGTGGAGCCTCGAGTCACTGTCTTTAGAAACCAAAGACCAAGTTTGAAATCTTGGGGTGCTAATTTCAACATACATATCAAATCAATTAAGACAGCCTTTTATCAGCTGAAAAACATATCCAGACAAGAGAAACGCATCCACGCTTTTATCTCCAGACTCGATTACTGTAACGGGTGCGAAGGTGTTAAGACAGTCGACAGCCGAGTTTTCAACACTTTTAATTGGTTAGTAATGTTTATATATATATATATATATATATATATATATATTTATTTATTTATATATATATATATATATAAAATAACAGACGACATGTAGACAGACCAGCGGCAAACGGACCACATTTGGTTTTCTGGCCAACAGTGAAAATACGGTTGAAATAACAGAATGCTATGCATTACTGTCCACTGGAAATATGAAATGTGTAAGTGCCTGCATGTCCAAAATGGCAAACAATTTTCCATGAGTGGCCATCTCCTCTGTGCAATGTGGTCATAACATTGGATGACATGACTTCATGGCCATCATAAGACACGTGAGAGGCAGTAAAAGCAACAACAACAACAAAAAAAATCCACTCGGTGTGATTCAGAAGACAACAATTTTCCAAGGTTATGAGGTTCAAAGTAAAATGCACCAAAGCAGAACAAATGATGTCGCCTTTTTTCTCTCTTCAAGAATACCCTCCAGGCCGTTTGGAAAAGCCTCAAACACAACAAGTTATCCATATATTGATGCTTGTGCTAATAAAACATATTCCACACCACCAAAGTAATGTCTATAAATGCCTTTTTGCCAGCTCATGTAGCATAAAAAAAATAAAAAATGTATGTGTGTGTGTTGGGATAATATCGGATTAGTAGAATGTGAATGTGTAAAATGTGGAAATTCACCTCAAACATGATCCACTATATGGAGCATATTCTGAGAACATGTTAACTCTTTGATTACCACTTGTCTGGTTCCAGTGACATTAACGTAAATAGAATGTCCGCACACAATAAAATGCACAGCTCTGTCTTTGTTACAATTGGCCCCTCATTAGAGGTTCATTAGTAGACTGCGGATCGTGAGCACAGTGGTTCCTCTAAAGTAGAAATCAATCCCAGGCAATTTAAAGGGCATATAGAACGGAAAATTGACTTGTTAATTGTTTGTATACAAATAGTTGAGTGTCTGCAGGGCCCGGCCAACCATCAAGTGTGAAATTTAAACCAGCGAGTCAATCTGTTGTTAGCCGCCCTTTTTGTGTCTGTAAAAAAAGCCAGGCAGAATTCAGTTTGACATAACATTCCCACACAGTTTCTCTGCCCATGAGTTGGCAAGTAGACCGGGGGAATATCCACCATTTTCAAGCAATAGCCACACAGAGATGCTCTAACATGTCAAAGCAAAAGGTTAAAACAAGTGTCATCAGAAGGTTGCTTGAAGGGCAACACCTCCTGCTGTGAAAGGGTGTCCGCGTTTACAATAACATTTATCGTTCTTTGCAGTGGTTAGAAAATACATGCCAGTCTGTTTTCTATCTGTCGCTTCAACGGTTAAAACTAAGGGTGTCAAAATTAGTGCGTTCATTTTGAGTTAATTTAAAGTTCCTTTAATGCCTTTTTTTTTTTTTTTTTTTTTAATGACCGCCCCTTCCTTGGAAAGCCTGTACTGGAGGAATTCCAGTCGCAACGCCGCAGACACGTCCACGTCAACATTTTGCAGCAATAAATTGAATAATAATGCATATATTTTTTTAAATGTGCAGAATTTCACAAGTGACTTCATGTTAAAGATTAGATAGCTCTTAATATGAAAAGAAAAATGCACTGAGCGGTCACCAACGTCTTACAAATGCTATTATGCCATCTAGTGGCAGAAAAATGACCTCAACACAAATCAATATCACACATCTTTTTAATTTTAACTCAATTTTATGAATTATAATGAAATTACTGTATCGATGTTTAACATTTTTTCCACTTTTATTAAGAGTATGGAAAACTATGAAAAAAAATATTGTACATAAATAGTTAACTATTGAAATTGTGCAAATAATTACAAATTTTATTCGCCTGAGACACCTAGTTAAAACACCAAAGCTATTTATTAGCTCATTTTGTGTTAGCATTAAGCTAGTGGTGTCAATCATAGCTCAAGGTTGTATAGTGTATTTGAGGGTTGTTCCACACTCGATAATCACAATGCTCCAAAAACGTGTACCGTACCAAACTCAAATCAACTTTAGTGCAAACTGGGTTATTAAGAGTATGAAAAAAATTATTGTACATAAAGAGTTAACTATTGAAATTGTGCAAATAATTACAAATTGTATTCGCCTGAGACACCTAGTTAAAACACCAAAGCTATTCATTAGCTCATTTTGTGTTAGCATCAAGCTAGTGGTGTCAATCATAGCTCAAGGTTGTATAGTGTATTTGAGGGTTGTTCCACACTTGATAATCACAATGCTCCAAAAACGTGTACCGTACCAAACTCAAATCAACTTTTGTGCAAACTGGGTTTAGCAAAAGTGCACGTCTTGCAAAAGCAGAGCTGCCGCAAGGATACCGCGTAGGAAAGAGATGTGTTACTATTCACCGGCTCATTGTGCAAGTGCAACAGGGAAATGGCCTAAAGCTCCCCGCATTTAAAATGCCATTTTGTCCCTGCGCTCTATGCGGAGGAATCCCTGGGGGACGACTATAAAACATGAACCATCAGCTGTACGTACTTGATGCTTGTGAGTTGACAGATGACAATCCAAGACTTTTTTTGACAAGTAGATGTCAATTTAAAGAAGAACCAAAGCGGGCCTTGGCCACGGAAACTCTTGTGACTGACGTGATAGAATTCCTGCAGGGCTCAAGCGCGCCACATTTGTGAAGGGCGTCTTACCCAGCGGCGAGCCCATGCAGCTTCCTCCGTTCAGGCAGTAGTCGGTGCAGTGGTTGACCTCGCAGCGTTCACCCGAGAAATCGGGCCAGCAGTAGCACCTCCAGTCTCCCTTCTCATTGGCTAAGCAGCGGCCTCCGTTCTCGCAGGGGGGGCGACACAGTTCACCTTCACCGCAGGAGAAAAAGACCGCCTTTCTTATTGGGGAACTCAGTCACGGTAAACACAACACACACAATCGTGCTGCGAATCCTACAGAGTTGATGATCAACAACAACTGCAAAAACAACAAGAATGAGAATTCAGGAAGAGAGCAAGAAAGAAAAGGCAGATGTGAAGTCGATGGGTCTAATTTTTGGAGATAGATGTCCGTGAAATTGGCATAAAAACGGGTGCATCTTTCATTTTGGTGCCAGGGCAGATCTAGTTTAGCGTATTTGCCAATTTGGTAGCCACGCTATGTTGGTGACAAAACGTAAAAAAGTAGGTCAAGATAGTGGCGGCGTAACACGATTTTGGTGCATTTGAATAGCAGACAGATTTGGCACTCGTCATTGTTTGTCATTTCATAAATACGACAACAGTGTGGGAATAATTGTAAAAATCAATGAATTAACCAAATTATTATCATTATCTTAAAAGTACTTTAATAGTGGGGTTGCAAGGTGGTCTCCAATTATCCCCATCACGTGCGGCCGACGTGCAATTGTATAAACACGTTTTGTGTGCGCCACCGCCAAAACTCATCTCTCAGACCCCAGTGAGTTTAATTTCTACTTCTGCAATGTCAAGCATGTGCGCGTTTCCACGTCCTGATTTTCATGGGAGTGAGGCGAGCCGCTTCAATTGGCCGGAAGTCGGCTGCATTCCATCACATCCTCTTTATGCCCAATTCTACCCGTGACATGCTGGGCGGTAAAAAATGGGGCTCTATATTTCTTCGAGAGTTAATCACTATCTGTAGTTAATGTTACACATTTTCTATGCTTTATACAACCTAATGCTGAGTCATTTTAACATTGCATTGAAAATACTACAGCATACATTATATACACACAAAGATTCAGGCTACAGAAAAATAAACTTTTTTTAGTCGTGTATAGACTTCTCGTGCCTTTTTTTATGTGTGACTGAGTCGGCAGTGAAGTCAGGGTACATTAAAATGTCTCAACTGCAAGTGGCAAACTGGCGCATTTGCTATCTGACGCCTTGAAATCTGTGTACTTGCCAGTTTTCTTGTAATACAGCATAACCGTATCATAAAACCGAGGTGTAAGCCCACCTGAGGTGTTGACATCACTACAGCTGCCGTTGATCAGCATTTTGCCCTCCGGACAAGTACATCTGGCACCCGTTGGGTTGAGCAAACACATGAAATCGCAAGACATCCTCAGGCATGGATTTGACGCTGTTGGGAAAGGAAGATACATTTAATTCAAATATTTGACTTTTTGTTACTGTTTTGAAGGGTGGAATATTTGTGAAGGCGCTGAGAGGCGGCACAGTTGAACATATGCACATTTTGACATATGCACATCACCAAACTGAAGCAATGCCGATGTGCTGAGAAATGCCTAATTGATTACTGGACCTTGAACCGCACTGAAGAACAACATGAAATATCTAAAAATGAATTCATCAAAACAGTACCGAGGGCTGCTTGTGTTCGGTTCAATACTGGAAATTACCATGCTGATATTGATATGAGTAGGGTTTGGCCAAAGAATATCAATCAGGCATGACAAATCAATAATACAAAGAAATTCACAATTTAAAATAGAGTATGCATTATATATATATATATATATATATATATATATATATATATATATATATATATATGTATATATATATATATATATATATTTATATATATATATATATATATATATATATATATATATATATTTATATATATATATATATATATATTTATATATATATATATATATATATATATATATATATATATATATATATATATATATATATATATATATATATATATATACATACAGATAAATACGAAGGTTGTTATGGGACCAGCAGGCTTCATGTCAAAGCTTTCTATGCACATACTCAGCCCACACATTGCACGCCAGGTCTAACGAGTCTCCCAGGGACACGAACACTTTCCTTTGAAAAATTGACCGACTGACTTCATTTGAATGCAACGACAGTTGGACGACTCGTGCATGATGTTGCATGATGACCTCAGAAAATATTCATAAAGCTGGAATTCACTACTCCGTTTTTTTTTTTTTTTTACCACATTCCAAACTGCGAGGTTCAAACTGCTTCAATGATGTACATTAGTCTTCATTTTATTCGCCAAATTTTGTCTGTTTTAGTCCAGTTTCAATCACGCTTGTTAGTTCTTATCATAGTTAGTCAACCTCATCCCATTTTTGTTTTGCCAATTTTTAGTTGACCATGGATCTAGCATTTCAGTCTTTGTTTTAGTCCAAGAAAACATAATTTTATTCATCTAGTTTTAGTCAAAAAAAACGGACAACATTTTAGTCTAGTTTTAGTCAGGACAATCATTTAACCCTTGTATGCTCTTTTTGTTAGTAGATTATGTTGAACATTTCGGATCTAAAACTATTACACGTAAAATGTTCTCATATTTTTGATGAAAAACAATTTCACACACAATTACAGTATATCAACAAGTGGCTACTATGACTCCCTGCTATGCACTAATAAGTTAGCTAGCATTAGTTAGCGGTCGGATTGACATTATTGTTGGAACGTTCTAGCCATGTAACATTATAACTATAATTTACTTTTTCTTTTCTTTTTTTTTTACCCTTCACCGTGAATCCACTTCCTGTCTGTCCCATGTGTTTGTGCATGTTGCACACGCTAGCTGCAGATTTGAAAGGGGGCGTGTCACTGTGTCACATGACAGTGTCACAGTGACAGATTAGCAGAGACAACATTTTACAAAATCATATCATTTTCGTCTCATTTTTGTTCATGAACTAAAATGCCCAGAGATTTTAGTCCAATTTATATTAAGTGAAGTACATTTTCGTCTCGTCTTCATTAGTCGACGAAAATGCATACTGACATAGTCCCAGTTATTGTTCATTAATGAGGGTTTTAGTCTAGTCTCGTCGAGTTTTAGTTTGATGAAAAATGTATGTTGACAAAATAATTTTTGCTTAGTTTTCGTTGATGAAATGAACAATAATTCAAAACAAAAGAAAAACCCAAATTACCATCTTGGTGTTTGAATCGATGGGAGATCAAAACATTGGTGGGTTTCTCCACTCCCAAGTTAAACAATTCCACCGGCTGTTTGCCAAACTTGTGAATCTTGAAGACTTCGTGTTTGAGTCCAGTTCCATAGATGTAATCTTCAAATAAATCAATTCTATAAGGTTGGGAGATGCCTGTAAATTCAGCACAATACCAGAAAAAAAACAGACATGATACTTATAAAATAAAAAAAGAAGTCCAATCTCAAGTTGCTTTTCGAAAGTGAGACATTTCATGCCAGAAATTACCATGTCTCTCATTGATCGTCATCAGCGGGTCGGAACCATCCAATCTCACGCTGCCAATCTGCGAAAGCTCGGGATCAGCCCAGTACAAACGTTGATTGAAATAATCAATGGCGAGCCCTGCGGGGATGAGGAAACAAAGACTTTTATTTACCGTACGAAGCAGGCCGACATCTTGCGGGAAAGTCGTCAGGTGTCAGGAGAAGCCAAGGTCGCGGCGGTGCAACTGAAATGCGAAGCCACCTTTTGTTTTGTGTGTTTCTACCCTTTGCCTTGTTTTGCTTTCAACAATCAATTCTCCTGTGCGGAAATTACAAAGTAGATCTCGCCGAATTGTGCTTTGCACTTTGGATGGTCGTGTTTAGGAATGCTTACATTACAATTCCAAGCCAATTCATCACTTTTACTTTCTGCACCAGCGTTTGACTAGATAATTGAGAGCCGGGCTGGCTGTTTTAAATAGGTTTTCCACAGATGATGAATTCCTCGCTCTGTAAACACAACAGAATGTTGCCCGCTTGAAATAAAGGAGGCCATTGCTGATGCTCAAAACTAGTTCAGCACCGTTTCCCCTATTTAACAAAAGAAAATAAAAAATGGCTACTTCAGAGGCTCTGCTAAGTTTCATTTGTACTGTATGTATTTCCGTTTTATTTATGCACGAGCATTTACAAAATGTTACGACACAAATGTTGTTTCATAGTCTCCAATATGTACCGGAGCGGTATTACGGGTTTTTCCTCAGCCACTTTGGTACATTTCTCAGATCAGATTTGAAATTTACAAAACAGCAAGTGCATTTCTCATAGCAATACACACAAAAAAATAAAATCAGCATGGTTCCCCATTAAAAGCCATTTTCTTTCTCAAAACGGAATATTTGTGCCACCGAACATGTCAAAGCCAGCAGAGCACTTTGTCATGTTGTCGTGTACTTTGCATGGATGTTCTGGTGTAAACAGACACTTAAGTTTTGATGACACATTCAGTATTCTAAACGTTAGTTACACTTTTGTGTATGTGGACGATTTATTACAAGAGACTGGGCAAGATTTTTGCAAGACCAATTCTTTGTGATCCAGAAAGAAAAATACAACATTGCATAGCACAAAGAGAAAAAAGTATAAATGAAAAACAGGGGACAGATTATTGCACATGCAACACTGTAGGAATCACAGTGTAGTTCTTCTATTTACTTTGGGCCACAAATGAATTCATTCATCCGCACCACAACGAGCCATTTCCAGGAAACTGCCTGGTCATTGGTTGATTTAATGTTTCACACATTTCCCTTTGCTTGAAACACTCAATATTCACCAAGGAGAAAAGTCTTGAAATATGACAATTTGTCCAACCATTTTGTATGTAAAGACTTATACAATGATGTCATGCCAAAATGTGGTTTGAGAGAAGTGAACAGAGACTCATTGCAATAACCAATTGATAATGTTAGAAACAGCAGAGAATTGGACATAATCAAACTTGTTCAAAGCAATGAGAAATTCTGAGAAATGTACCAAAGCAACTGAGAAAAAAAACACCCAGAAGTAGCTAACGACCGAAATACCTACCAGTTGGCTTCCTGAGGTTCTTCTCCAACAGCACTCTGCGTAAAGAACCGTCCATGGCGGATTCTTCGATATGCGAGTGGTCGCCTACTACACTCCAGTACATCATCCTGCATGACAGACAAACATTGGCTGAGTGCAGGAAACACACATAGGTTAATAATCCCCATTGCCACCAAATGTCTTAGTGTATACTGTATGCTAGTGCCGTGCATGCGGTAATAGGATTACCACCACGCTTTCTGACATAAATAAAAGGTGTGATATTTAATTATATTTATGTATTAATTTTTGTATTTAATTTGATATTTATTTTTATATAAATTTTTGAATCTCGTTTTCTTGTTCTTTTTTTTTTAATGTATTTTTACTTGTATTTATTTATTTATGATATATCTTTTTTGTTGTTTTTATTTCCGTTTATATTTACTTATTGTATTTAATTTTTGAATTCTATTTTTTATATCCGTTTTTATTTTTTTACTTTGTCATTTATTTATTTTTAATTTTGGCAGTTTTGGTCCTCCATAGGTTCCAACTTGAAAATGTCAAGAACCTCAAAGGGGGGGGGGTCTTGCAAATCTTCAAACTAGGACCGCCGTAACAGTACGCATTTATTGTATGTGAGCTGCGGCTCCCCTCAACTCTGCAGAGCATCTTTAATGAGATCTGATCCATTGGCTGGCTGCACATTTGCTTTACTGTTTTGGTTCACTGTCAGCCATCTCATTATGTTGCATTTGAATGCGGCAGGCAGCTACGGTATGAAAACCAAGCGTACAGTACATTACCTGCTCAGCCTCTAATGGTGAGCACACACAATTAGAGTCCAGCTGGTTAACACGGCAAAGTTTTTGAAATATCAGACGATTAAACAGACAGCACTCCAAATGAGCCCGCGTGCTGCTCACGTATAAAAATGTTTAATAAGCAACATTAGCATATGATGATAATGATGATTATTATATTCATTCGCCGGACAGTTCATTAGGCGCACCTTCACAATCTAATGATGGGATAAAAAAAAAAAGAAGCTGCATGGACAGTTTTATTTTCTATAACTTTATCCAGTCGCCCGTCAAATGCAGGACACAAACAACCAATCACGTTTGGCCTTATGAACAATTTAAAATCTTCAATAACCACAATAGAGAGAGCACCTAAAAAGTATATGTATATATTTTTTTACCCCTTTAAACATTATTTACACTTTTAAACACATTGTAAACATATTTGACACAAATGGAAGCATAAAGTGTAACAAGGTTTCTGCAGGTATCAAATCACATTTAATGCTTTTTAACATCCACGTCGTATTGCACATGCGCACGCACGCACGCACACGTATCCATATACTGTTTATATATTAGGGCTGTCAGTTGATTACAATTATCGTAATTGATCGCATG
The DNA here is from genome assembly GCF_054856555.1 of Leptonotus elevatus. NCBI lineage: Eukaryota > Metazoa > Chordata > Actinopteri > Syngnathiformes > Syngnathidae > Leptonotus > Leptonotus elevatus. Next base: position 20,557,549 of record NC_141250.1, on the reverse strand, counting down.
CTTTCCGTAGTTAACTCGCGATTAATCGTAAATGAATCTCGTTATATCACCAAATACTACAAGATTGCTTTTACCAATGAACTAAATGATACAACCACATTTGTAAGCGATTTATGGAAGTTACAGTTAAAAGGAGTATGAACGATTGAGTCATAGATTTTATGTTGAGGTAATTTTCTGCCACTACGTGACATTAGTGTTTCATTTTGGACAGTGGTGACAGGAACATGACATTTTTGTTGTCAAATTCAGAGCATTTGGTATTTGGAACTTGTGGACTCCAGGACATTTTGTTCATTGTAAATTACAACTCGTCACCAGCCGCCACAAATCAAATTTTTTTTTTTAACTCACATTAATCATTGCGAAATTGTGGTTATGGTGACTCCTATGAGAAAATATAACATTGCAATGTCTTATAGTCCTACTTACCCTTTGCCGGGGTTTACAGCAATGGCGTAAGGCTCTCCAGCGATGTCGGTGATTAAGCGCGTGCAATTTGGTCCCTTGAGTTGTCCTACATTTATGGAATATCGCAATTTCGTCCAGTGCGCTGTGTAATAGCTGAACCAGTGCATCCGCGAATGATCGGTCCAGTAGATATTCCCGGTGATCCAGTCGGCGGAAATGTCACGGGGTCGTCGAAAGTCGGAACACTGGAAACAATTGGAAAAAAAAAAAGATGCACTCATCGTTGGTATGTAAACAAGACTCCATTTGTTGTGTTGAAGGTTGAAGCGTTAATTTTTTTTAAATTTTATTTTTTACAAATGACACAAATTGACTACATGCATATTATTTCTGTATGTGCCACAATTGATTTGTTTCATGTGTAATGTATGTTGTTGTTTTCATCGATACTTACAATATTTCGAATGTTCGTTTTAGTTTGACTTCTTTCCATACTTTCTTTGTAAAATATTCCACCTGGGTTGAATTGGGTAGCCCAGATAAACTTCTGGTGGTGAAACAAAGCATCCATCCCAATAATGCGAGCGTTGTCCTCAATCTGTGCGAGCACTTTGTGTCCATGGCTCTGGTTAAACGGGTACGCAAAACTTCGAATTTCAGTGTCATTAGCTATGTAGAGCACTCGATCCTCCGGTCCTGCCCGCAGAGTTGGAGAGAAGAAAGCGGGACAGAATTAGCTCGGTTTCATTTGAAGAAGAAAACATTGTTCTCCAGAATGAAGGTCATAGAAGAAAACGGCGACGGCCACTATAAAAGCTTACGATCGTCATACCTTTTGCTACGCAGTTTCCATCGATCTCCTTGTAATTTCTGTCGCATGTGCACTTGAACGATCCTTTAGTGTTTGTGCAGTAATGAGGGCATGTATCAAACTGCAGACACTCGTTTGTCTCTGGAAATAACCACAACACAATGCTTGAGAGAGTGCTTGCTTTTAACATACTAACGTGACCATAAAGGTTATATTAAGAATATTGCTTTTCGACAACCTTGAGAGGTGTTTTGAGTTATTTGTGACAGCATCAGCAAAGAGCGACCAGGCAAAGGTCAAGGTAAGCGTTGCAGTGCTGACAAACTCATAAAGTCCACTCTATGACAATTTCCTCATTTAACATAATAAGAGTCTCCTTATTTTTCTGCATGTAGTTAAAACATATGGAAACCCCCACAAAAAAAAACTTTGACCTAAAATTCACGTTCATAGCAATCTCCCATTAGGGGTCATCAAAATTCAAAAGTTGAATCTAAAAAAACAGCACACTTTAAAATAAAAGCACTGGAAAGATGAAAAACACGACAATTCAATGTTGTGTTTTTTTTTTGTGTGTAACTCTTTTCAGCACCAATATGTTCATGATATTCAAAAATGTGCGTTCAAATGCCAAAGTTAATGAAAGCGTTCGAGCTTCATAGTCTTTTTCTAATGTATTATTTGCTTTTCGTCGCTGCTATTTGAAAATCCATGTGAAAAGCTATGTGTCCATTTTTGTCATTTTTTTTAATTTTGGGGTTGAAACTGAATGCAATCATCCCAAGAACTTAAAAATTGAGAGAAAAAATGGACATAAGTGTTTTTCACGTAGGAGCGACGTTTTGCTCTTTACTAGAGCTCGGTCTTGTATTTAGCGCTTAACTTACTTCCACAATCAGTTGCTGTACACTGGCCAATGGCAGAACCTCGGGTGTGTGTTTTTTTTTTAGCGCTAAGCTAACCTGGGAGGGTTCGTTCCTCCAAAGTTTGCGAACTACTTTTGAGGTAGGACGACGTCAGAGGCCAGCCGCCAAGTAACGACGTTGGTGTTGATACACGGTTTTGTTGACTGATTGCTTATGTCATAATTTGGGTTGGGTTCGTTTTTATTTTGCTGCTGTCATGGCTTGGGTTTAGCTTTTGGTTTTGAAAGTTACCGTTGCCTCCTCGCTCCGCTTTGCCGCATTTTGGGGTCCACCTCCGAGACACGTCGTGTCAGCTTCATAGTATAATGTTCATTTCAGTTCAGTCACTTTTTCGAAAAGCGTACGTCACATGAATAATCACAACAATATTCATTCACAATTGAATCCGAAAATTCTGATTTGCCGTTTGCATCTCACACAGGGCAGCGAATGGCAAAAAGTGGATCATCAACTACCGTCACACTGTCCTGACTTGTGGCTCCTCTTGAAACCTGCTTTGCACTGGCAAACTGCGCTCGCGTTGGTCTGGTTGCAGATGGCGTCCTCTCCGCACGGATTTGTTTTCTTGCCACATACGTCGCCGCTGGAGACTACAAATACAAAACACACGGCCTTTTTTTGATTACACACCCGCACTCTGCCTCACAAGACACCTGCTGTGCGTTCCTTTTGATGTGCAAAAGTCCAAAAGGACAGCGTGGTCTTTCACATCACATGCGACATAACTCACAAACAGGGCCATGCATACATTAGCATAAATAAATAAATAACACATCACAGCTAAAAGGAGGAGATAGTCCCGCCTCCCGATAACCTGGATAGCTTTGATTGAATCAGTCGGCGGCGGGACTCACAGGCTTTGCAGTCCTGCTCGTCGGAGCCGCCGTCGCCGCAGTCGTTAAAGAGGTCGCATTGGAGCTGGATGGAGACACAGCGCCGGTTACTGCAGGTGAACTCGGTCTTGCCGCATGGCCGGGGTCGTCCAGCCGCCACCTCTGCTTCGGTAGAAAATATCACAAGACTTTTGAAAATCTTCATACAAATTGTGAGAAACGAATTATATATATATATGCTGTGGTTATATACAGTAATTGTTCATGTTGATCATTTAGATGCTGAATGAACACGTGTAATCATAATTACTGAATGATGGTTGCACTACCAGTTACCCTTTATCCTCTTTATGACCCGAGACAGAAGTTTAGACATCAAGGTTGTGTAATATGAAAGTACTCTAATGTGACGTGGAAAAAAAACATCGCCAATTGAAAGACACTGGAAAATGTACAAAAACAAAAAACTGACCTCAAGGAACTTCCAGTTTGTTTGTTTTTTTGACATTTGCAAATCACATTATGGGAGTGCCGTCTTTAGCCAGACAAAGGGAGGGGCTTATCACTATATAGGTAGCGAGTCATCAATGTTTAAATCAGAACCTCATCAGTCTTTGCTTTAATGCTTATTATTGAAGATGTCCAGGTACATCTGTAATAAAATGCATATCCAACCTAAAGCGAACTTTCGCGGTTCCGAACGGTCTCCTTCCAATGAATGAATTCAGCAATATACAGAAATACAGATGCTGCCAAATCCAGGTCCAGAAAGTTAAAATCTTGTTACAGTTTGGCTTTAGCCTCAGGTGCTAGTGAGTTAGCACCCATGGTGCTCATTTACTTGCTAGGGAGAGAGCTAGCTAGCTAGCTAGCCAGCACTCATGGTGCTTGTTTTACCTGCTAGGGAGCTAGCTAGCTAGCTAGCACTAGGAGCTAAAGCCAAATGGTGGCAAGGTTTTTACTTTCTGGACACCTTAACAGGGGAGACTCCCTCATAATCTCTATACTAATGAAACATAAGGACCATGTGCACCACTAAATGCCATGGGAATGGTACATTTTTTATTTCAACCTAAATATTTCTGACATTTTAGGGAACTTCATTATTTTCAATATGTATCCCTCCTCGCAAGCTTCCACTAACAACTTGGCTGCAAAGTTGTGTCAATTTACGAAGTTCCATGTCTATGGTAGTTTCTGTCAATCTAGTACTAAATTTTAAACATTTAGGTTCGTCCACGATTTCTAATGATATAATGTTTGATATTGTTGGCCAAGGCGAGGGGAAAAAAACTGATGTAAAACAGCTGACATTAACACTTTAGACAAAACGATAAAGATGACGGGAGTGTGATATGATGCCAGCAAAACTCAAAAATGTCCTTCTGATTTCAGTTTTTAGTCTGAGACTGTGAAAATGTTTTAAGTCCAACATAAGATACAGCTTCCTGGTCCAAAAGTTATTACGTGAGATAATGCGAGACGCCATCATTCTTGCCACCATTTAAGAAACAAAAACGCCTCCACAGCCAGTCAGAATTTACATAAACATCACAAACTTGGTTATTTATTGGGTGACCGTTACGCACAAGGACCTCGTCAAATATCGCGATCAGTAGGAAATTGAATCTTTGCGCAATGACGTGGGAGGTGAAAAAAGGGGAAGGAAGAAAATGAAGTGATAGCAGGATGGAAGGGTGGCATGATGAGACCGAGGTGAGATTGAGAAGATGGATGGAGGGAAGAGGCGTACAATGGAGGGAGGTAATGGAGTGAAGTGAGAGATTGATGGCCGGATCAATGGAATTAGAGAGGAATATAAGGGGGAGAGAGAGAGAGAGGATGAAAGAGTGAAATATGAATGAAGCCATTTGTCCCGTTCACTCGGGCCCGCTCGGCGCCATCGCTCAAATCGGTGTCGCGCTGCACGAACATGTCAGGATGTCGTGAAAGGAAACGGGGACGCGGCAGTTATCGTGCGAGCAACTTGAAGGAACAGATATTCGGGTGGAGCAACACATGACGACAGACAAGATAACAATTTTCAAAGGGATAAATGCACTTTAACCGCTACAAAGCAAAACAAAATTACTGCAGATTCCTGTGCAATTGTGACTGTTTCCAATTGGCTAAGGTGGGAGGAGCTAAGTTTAGTTGTTAGTGGAAGTTATGGAGAGTCTTTGCCATGCATGGAAATGCGTCCTTCTGATGCCATTTTTTTTTTTTTTTAAGGGTGATGTAGTAAGATGACTTGAAAATGTTGGAGTACACCCTTTAAACTGCTTGGTGAAAACTAACCCAATTTTGGTCAGAAATTGGGCTGACCCACTAATTGGGTCAATTTGACAACTTTTTGTGGTTTTGTGACCAAACAATCCATTTTGTGGGTTGTTCTGTACAAATTAAATAAATAAATACATATAAAAAGGGTAGTTAGCATTGTGCAAAACAAACCAGTTGATTGTTCTGATACAAAACAACCCAAATTTGGGTCAAATTGATCAATGTGTGTGGGTTTTTTTGCACAAAAAAAAAATGGGTAGCTAGCTTTGTGCAAAACAGCCCCCAATATTGGAATGTCTTTTGATATAAAACAACCTAAAGTTGGGTCAAATTGACCCAATTTGGGGTTGTTTTGCACACAAAAAAGTAGCTAGCTTTGTATAAAGCAACCCAGGAAATTGAATTGTTTTGATACAAAGCAACCCAAAGTTGGGTCAAATTGACTCAAGTATCAGGTTGGCCCAATTTTTTTTTAACCCAAATTGGTTTAGTTGTGACCCAGCGGTTTAAAGCATGTATATTTCCAATTGAAACAATTAATATAGGCAATTTAAACATTTTTAGGTTAGTCAACAGTTATTCACTTTCTTTGTTATTCATATCCGCAATAGAATTACTGTATCACCGATATACAGTAAGTGCAAATCGTGTTGGCGTCCCAACACATACACGATACTACATTGGCCCTTTTGTAAGTGACTAAAATGTCTACAGTAGATTGATGCGGCGTGTCCTCACCACACTCCTCCTCATCCGAGCTGTCGCCGCAGTCGTCCACTTTATTGCAGACTTGGTCGGCACGCAGACAAACATGATTATTTCTGCAGCGGAATGGCCTCGTAGGAGGGCAAGGAAGTTTTTCTGCAGATGAAAGGAGATAAAAAGCAAATGGTTATGGCTTTGTGAGGGACAAAAAAAAAAAAAAAACCTGCGCACCACACATTTAAATATCTACAGCGTTGGGGGGGGGGGAGTAGCGGCTCATAAATAACTTGAAAAGAAGACGGCTACGTCGTCTTTAAAGCGTGGCGAAGTTGAGCGTGACCCACCGCACATGTCCGCGTCTTCGTCAGAGTTGTCGCCGCAGTCGTCCTTGCCGTCGCAAATCCACGTGTGAAGTTTGCACAAAGTGTTATTGCAGATGAATTCATCAGCCCGGCAAAAGAAAGCACCTACGGTCACACAAAGAAATGAAACACTCCCCCACATATTTTTTTTACATTAGCGCACAATGAAAAGCCTATTCAAGCTAACAAAAGGTGTTACTCCAACCCATTTCTATTGCCCCTCATCTGATTTCAAATCTTTTATAGTGTTTTTCATTTTTTATCCTTGGCATGTAGGTGGGAAGCACTTGCGTATAGTGCTGTCAATATCAAATATTTTTAGAATCGATTATTCTATCTAATTCTATCGATTAATCGATTAATCGGAATTATGTTAATTTTGCAGTAAAGTGTATTACAAAAGCATTTTTCCCCTGATTACTGTTTATTAACGAGTGATTGGTGTTACTTCATATTTGTATAGTGATTAAAAAAAGAAGGGGGATAGATGTTGTACTATGTTAACAGTTCGGTCATTGTTTTCCAAAGTAAAAACAGACGTTTGCAATTTTTTTTCTTTTTTCAATTTTTTTTCTTTTTTTCAATTTTTTCTTATTTTGATTAAAAACAGAAGGACTACAGAAATCAGTGAGCAATTACTGTTGATATGCTAAAATCTGAGGATTTGGGCAATTTTAAATTAAAAAATGTCTCCAAACGATTACTCGATTATTAAAATGGTTGTCGATTAATTTGACAATCGATTACTTTGTCGATTAATTTTGACAGCTCTACTTCCACATGTAATAGTTCTGTTCTTATAAGTCATAGCAGCTTTTCCAAATATAACTACATGATATAAAAAATGTATAATTTTTTTATTAACCCAGTTCAACCTGCATGATGAGATAAAAATAATTTACTTTACAGGGTTCTAAAAATGTTACTGGGTAATCTTTCTAAATATTTTCAGTATATATTGTCAGAATACATTGTTTGTATGAAATGTATGCATTTGCACATGTTTGGAATAAATTATCACATGACCAGAGCTATTTACTTCCTGGTTGCACCTTGAGAAGAACTCGTCCCAGCATACATAAATCATACATTTTAACCTATGTGTCCATATTTATTGATTTATTTGTTTTATTATTGATTACTTGAAAGAGCTATCAATGACACCTGATTTTGATTTTTATATGTCTTGGAAAGATTTGGGATTAAATGGGTTAATTGATATTTTTTTCCGAAACTAAAGTGCGTTAAGAGCATTGTCCTTTTGTCCATATAGTGTATGAGACACACCCACTCGCACCCCCACCTACCCTGACTGCAGTTTTCCTCATCACTGTGATCCATGCAGTCCATAACGCCATCGCAACGCCAGCGTCGAGGGATGCAGTGTGCTCGATTTAGGCACAGAAACTCATCTTCTCTGCATTCCTTCACGCAGCCCGTCTGCCATCAAAGCGTAAATGCAAGACGCGTGTTCTTTCGCCGACATTGATCCAGAGGCATATTCAGCGGCGTAAAGGCGTACTGACCTCATCTGAGCCATCCAGGCAGTTGTCGTGCCCGTCACAACGCAGGCTGGCTGACACGCACCCGCCACTGGCGCACACGTACTCGTTGACGGAACACGACGGGGCCACTGCGAAGAAAAAACAAAAAAAAAAAAAAACATCATTAGCACACAATCACACATGTCCATGGCAAAGGTGGTTAAAAATAGAGATAGACCCATATGTTTTATTCAGGGCCGATATGATACAGATTATTAGCAGTCAAGGAGGCCGATATTTAATTTCAGTAAAAGAGAAAAAATATTGGTGTTTAATTATAACAAAAAGTTCCGAAAACTCCCAAGGTCAGCAGTATATCTTAAAAGTTAGTGAAAACTTAAACAAGTAAATATATTTTCATTAACTCATTCACTGCCATTGACGGCTATAAACGTCAAAAATTCATTTGAACTATTTCTGTTAGTTTAACATTTTGTCCACTTTTGTTAACAAGAGTATGAAAACCCAGGAACATTTTCTTTATTGTAAATTTAGAACAGATATAGCATTTTTGATTATTCGTGAGTTAACTATTGAAGTTGCCTGACACGATTTAAAGAAAAGAAAAAGATTATTAAAAATTAGGGGCATCAGGCGAATACAATTTTAATCGTAATTAATCGCATGACTTCACTAGTTAACTGACGATTAATCACACATTTTATATCTGTTCTAAATGTACAATAAAAAAAAGGTTTCCATGCTCTTGTTAACAAAAGTTGAAAAAAACAAATGGAAATAGTTCAAATGAATTTTTGACGTATATAGCCGTCAATGGCAGTGAATGAGCTAAACAACGTAAATGTGAAACTTTCACATATCTCTGCTTTCAATTTCAAACAAAAACTGAAGGTGCAGAGTAACCAACATCTCTACTAAAGTAATTTAAATAAATAGTTACCACAGTTCTTTTTTTTTTTTAAGAGCTCAGTATTGTTCATTCGGTAATAGTTACCACAGTTCTAAACTGATCTTTTATCAGCCATCAGATTTTTTTTTTTGAAAAGGTCGATACCGATATTAGTCAAAATAACAAATATCGGTGCCGATAATCGGTCTATCCCTACCCCTCCCTAATGATTTTTTTTTTTTACTATTTTCTTTATGGCTTACACTCAATAGGATGAATTGGAGCCAACCCCCTCAAAAAATACTTTTAAAAAACTGCTGATAAAGATGAAATATAATGCAACATTTTATTCCCACGGATCTGATCAATGATGTAATTGATCAATCAAGCAAATTAAGCCATCACAGCCAATCACCGTTTTTTTTGCATAAAATCCAAACTAAAAAAGTCAAGAACAAGAAATATTCTGTGCATCAGCCATTGTTCTGTTTATCCCCCCCAAAAAAAAAAAAAAAAAAAAAAAGTGAGTACCTGTTGCTTGGCAGTTTCTCTCATCCTCTCCCATCTTGCAATCTTCTTGGCCGTCACACAGCCACTTTTTGGAGATGCAGAGGTTGTTGTGACACCGAAATTGATCGTCGGCACAGTGTGCCTCGCAGCCTTTCTGTGAGCCCAAATACGACAAAGGAAACACAAGGTTTACGATATGAAACAAATGTGCAAAATGTGTACATAACACGACGGACAGTCACAATCCCATTTTTTTTTTTGCAAATGCCCGCACGCAGCACAAAGAAAATCTTACACTTGAGCTGATGCGTACGTACGCACGAGAGTAAAAACAATGTTCATCGCCCAGGCTTGAAAATAGCGAGTGGGTGAAGAGGCACTCGCGGTTTGTACTGCGCATCCACTTGGGAAAGGGAACCTTTGGAGCTCATTTGCAGCGTTTTCGCAAATGCGCATTTCAGCCCGGCTCAAGGATCCTAAAAAAAAAAGGGGGTCTGGGAGTTTAGCGCCGTTTAACGCCATTTGACTGTTGTGACCCTCAAAGCATCCACTGGGGAGGGAACATCCCTGAAAACAATTTAATAAGGGATGCACTGACTGGGAGGAATTAGAGATGGAATATGCAGTGCAAATGTTGAAATAAAGGCTAATATCTTAACGAGAGTCATAATGAATAATTACACGTGTTTGCCGCTGAATTATGCACATTGTCATAATTATTGATGACCTCACTTAGATGAAACTTGAAAGCGCTACTTGTACCCATTGATGTTTATTCCTCAACGTATCTTACTGGAAATTATAACCAAAGGGATTTTTAGTACACAAAAAAAAAAAGACGTTTTTTTGATGCATTAAAATCTGGAAGAGGGCGCGTCACCAACCTTTTAGAAACCGGCAGCTACATCTCGGGTGCTGCCTAATCCGAAGAGTTACCAGTCTGATACGCACTTCTGGAATATCGACGTTGCTCCAAATGACAGCAGCGTGGAACTGCCCATGTTCAGTGAACGTTTTTGACTGGCGTGTACGTTCAAACGTAAATTGAATACGTACGTACGCAAATACGTTTCGAACGTACTTACAGGCTAAATGCTACAAGCAACATATTTTCCCATAATGACGCGGGGCATTACTTGCGCATGCGAGCGTAAAAAAGAGAAAAATGTATCCACGATTTATCAATCCGTTTGAAAATTAAGCACAAAACAGTGTTTATGTGTAACTTTTATGATTTATTATTATGTCTTCAGCGCGTGTTTTCGGTTCCGCATTTTTACCCATAATGCAACGAGTATTGACTTGCGCAAGTAACATTCCGTCAAAATATGAGAAAATGTGCTACGTTCGCGAGTATGTTTGAACGTATTTGCGTATGTACGTATTTAAATACGTTCGAACGTGCTGTGCTGGTAAATATGTTCGAACATGGTGGCCGGTCAAAAATGACAAAAAATGACTCCACATTGGCAATTTTGCGCTTCCATACAAATCACTTTATATGTTATCACTAATAATTGATAGTCATTTAAGTGAAGAAAATGATTCCTCACAATAATTAAGAAGCAGACATAATATCATATGCATTTTATTTCCCTAAATCTCTTTCAGTGGAAACATTTTCAAATGATGGCTTCTACAGCATTCCTAGCAAATTACAATGTCCCATCGCTGGTGATTAAAATAGGGCATGGGCTACCACGTTTAAGGCCTCGCCCTTAAAAGATACTTAACATTTCAGAATTTTTGTGTTATTTTTGTTTAGTTAATATACTTCATCGTATCTTATTATGACCAGAAATTAAATGTATAAATTCTGACAGGTGTGTTATTTGTAGGATGCAATTAAATAAAATAGCTCATAAAATCCACCAAAGATGTTTATTAGGAACTTTCCTTTTTTTTAATTCTTTTATTTTTATGTTAATGTATTACCCGGGATGTTTCAAGATCATCCATCCATCCATCCATCGATTTTCTGTACCGCTTGTCCTCACAAGGGTCGCGGGGTTGCTGGAGCCTATCCCAGCTGGCTTCGGGCAGTAGGCGGGGTACACCCTGAACTGGTTGCCAGCCAATCGCAGGGCACACAGAGACGAACAACCATACTCACAATCGCACCTATGGACAATTTGGAGTGTCCAATTCACCTGCCACGCATGTTTTTGGAATGTGGGAGGAAACCGGAGTACCCGGAGAAAAGCCACGCAAGCACGGGGAGAACATGCAAACTCCACCCAGGAAGGCCGAAGCCCGGACTTGATCTCACAACCTTTGCACTGGGAGGCGGACGTGCTAACCAGTCAGCCACCGTGCCGCCCGTTTCAAGATCATTCAAGATCAAGATCATAAGTAAACAAAAACTTGCCTCATCTGAATTATCCAAACAATCGTAATCGCCGTCACATCGGAATCGGGAGGATATGCAGTCGCCATTTGTGCAGGCAAAGTCTTTGTGGTTGCAGGTGACCGGTGCTGTCAAAGAAGTCATATTAAATAAATAGTAACATTAAATATTAAAAAAAACAACAACAAACAAACGATACAATCATGTAAATTAGATTTACAGCAAACACATCTCCAAATATGGTTATTAGCCAAATGTTTGCCAATGGTGTGCTAATGCCTTGAAAAAATAATAATAAACAACACACTTTTAGATAATTAGACTCATTTTGTATGGATGATACGGGATAACAGCGGCGGCGGCGGCGGCGGCTGGCAAAGCTGATCACCATGTAAATGCATTCAATTCTGCTTCTGCAATCGACGGGGGCAAAATTCTCTGAAGCCAAAATGGTGTTGCTGCCATTTAGCGTGTCCCAAAGGACGATATTAGGACGCAGCTAAGCAGCTGCATCAGATCTACTGTCTGGGCTCTCCCCCTCATTATCCTGGACCGGGTGTGTGTGTGTGTGTGTGTGTGTGTGTGTGTGTGTGTGTACTGTACATGCATGTGTGCATCTCTACTACAGCTTGTGAATAAAAAAAAACAATGTTTTTACTTTCCTTACTTGCCATTTCCAGGCCGTCCTCTTTAATTGCTTACAACCAAACATGTCACAGAGGCACGCACGCACTTCCTAGCCAGATGTCAGATAAGAATTCCTTTTAAAATATGAACAAAATGTGTGCTCTTAATTAGTGCTGTCAATATTGAATATTTTTAGAATCGATTAATCAATTATTCAATCGAGTAATGGACTAATCAGATTCATTTCAATTTCTGCATGATTACTGTTTATTAACCATTGATTGGTGTTTATTTTGTACTTCTTGTTCGTATAGTGATTAAAAAAGGCGGATTGATGTTGTACTATTTTTCCAAAGTAAACGTTTGCAAATATCTTATTTTTATTAAACACAGAAGATAATCAGTCTTCTTTCATGGAAGGTCTACAGAAAAAAAAAAAAGAGGCTCAAAACGATTACTCGATTATTAAAATAGTTGTTGATTTTTGGGCTCTCGTGCATACAAATGACAATTCAAGGACGACACAAAAATGCTGAACAGCAAACCAAGAATTCATTTTGTGCATTTTTTCCCCACCCCAAAATAAATAAATAAATAAATAAATAATCAACTCACTCAAAATTATAAGATTTGTCCACCATTTCATTCCAAATTCGCTAATTATTAGGCCCACTCACGTTGTAGGATAGCGCAATGTAAGACGTCAGCGTCGGTGTGAGTGCAACTAAGCCACGTCTGCCATCTACTGGTGAATGGTGATATTACAACTTCAAACAGCCCCCCCCCCAATTTTCTGGGATTTTTTTTTTTAACCCCATTTATCGTCGTTATATAAAGAAAACGTACATTGAATGTTTATCAGCCTTTTCTGAAATATTGCTTTTGAGCTACTAAATTATTATTATTATTATGATGTCAATTATTGAAGGCCTTTCATGAGCAACGTCATTTATGAGTCATGTCATCGACGGGATGATTAGAACTTCACCTTGATCGATCATTTTTTTCTCCAAGTGGAAGTGTTTGAAGGTCTTTTGAAAACATGCTGTCTCCTGTCTGTGTGTGCGTCGGTAAGCGGGGGGGTTGTGTGGGGGGGGGGGGGTGTGGGGGTGTGACTCACTACAGTTGTGCTCGTCTGAGTTGTCTCCGCAGTCATTCTGGCTGTCACACCTCCAGTGGTCCGGAATGCAGTTGTTATTCTCACAGCGGAATTCATGAGGACCGCAGGTCTTCTCATCTTTTTCGTCAGGTGCAAACAAACATAAAGACAAAAAAAAAAAAAAAGCAGCTTCAAAGAGCATGAATATTAATGCGGCGCTTGCTATCATATTTTGCGGGTGTAATCATCGCATCCTCGAGCAAGTTTGACACGCAGTTCAAAAGACAGTATGTTCACCAGAGGCCAACACACCATAAGATGAAATACCTGACTGCACTAGCAATCACCCTCAGCATGATTTATGGCAAAAAGCCCCCCCCCCACCCCCCCACCCCCAAATGTACAACTTTCTTCTAAAAGATATTCAGCAAGACTTTTGGAGCATAACAATGTTGAATCATTCCAAGCTGGCAGCCAAGCAAGGCAAACAAAAGCGACAACGTTGATGTCCTTTTTTTCTTTATTTTGCTTTTTCCTCGTTACCTTTTTGCTGCAATCCAGTTTCTCGTTAGACTGCTGGACACTTACAGTTACTACATTTTCTTGGTTTTTAGTTTTAATGTCTGTGATGATGGACACGTGAGTTTTTTCTGTTTACTGGACAGAGGTGAGCAGTAACAAGCGAGCGTCTGTAGTAATCGACCCCGAACCCCTGCAGTTCAACTTCATTAGATAAATTGGTGTTTTGGGATAATTATTCCAATTTGATATTTTTGTTTATTTGACGTTCATATGCTCACTAGAAAAACAAACAAACAGAAAAGCAGTTGACTCAGTACTGAAGTCTTTTTTTTTCATTACACACTTATTCTTGCTCAAATAATTGTTTGGCGGAATACTTTTTACTTTTCACATTTTTCGAAAGTAACAGTACTCGAGTACAATTTTTGCCTACTCCAGCTAACTCTCCGGTTTCCCGTTTCAAGGTATACCGTTTTAAAACTCACTAGTCCAAAAGCGGTTTATTCATTTACTAATTTATTTTGAGTTTTGAAGAGCAGACAGTTAAGAAAAAAAACACTTTTGTTATTGCACTGCATTTTTTATTTTATTTAGAAAAAAATATGTTCTTTTTACATTTAGGGTGCTTTCAAAAAATATATTTACCCCAAAATACACTTCAGAGCTGTAATTACAATACCGCGATACCATGAAACAACAATATTTTTATACGGTCATAATCTGAGTATGCCTATTTGGAGGTTTCTTCCTTAACGGCAGTTTTTGACCAAGAGCTCGTTTAAATTGGGTTCAGCTGGTTTCTTATGGCCTGATTTTTAACCGTCTTCATGCATAAGGTGGCTCAAGATAAACTTTGTTGTGAATTAGAACAAGATAAATACAATTTAAATGACTTTAAATGATCATCTCCAAATTTTGACCCTTGTATAATGGCATGTCGCCACGGTCGTAACAACAACAACAACAACAACAACAACAACAACAACAACAACAACAACAACAAACGTATTCCAATTAGGGGTGTCAGGCGATTAAAATGTTTAATTGTAATTAATCGCGTGACCTTAATAGTTAACTCATTAATCCCAAATTTAATATGTGTTCTAAATGTACAATTAAATATTTTTCCCTATGTGTTCATACTCTTATTAACATACATTTTTCATATATTTTTTTAAAACTAATAGAAATATGGCTGCATCTTTTAGTCATTGATACAGTAATTTCATAATCATTCATAAAATTGAGTTAAAATTAAAAAGATGTACTGAACTGTAAAACAAGTGTGATATTGATTTGTGTTGAGGTCATTTTTTTGCCACTAGATGGCATCATTGCATTTGTAAGACATTGGCGACAGCTCAGTGCATTTTCCTTTTCACATTAAGATCTATCGAATCTTTAACATGAAGTAACTTGTGAAATTCAGCATTTTTTAAAAAGCGTAACATACAAATAGACCCCAGTCTCCACAAATATATGCATTATTATTAAATTTGTTACTACTAAATTTTGACGTGGATGTGTCTGCTGCGTTTCCAAGTAAGGGGCGGTCATTAAACGCGCGTAAAAAAAAAATGGTGGCGTTAAAGGATCTTTAAATGAACGCACTAATTTTGACACCCGTAATTCCAACACTATTTCACCTGAACACATTTCAAAGTCATCTAAAAAACTTTGGATTGGTCTTTGAGTAGTTTCACTGCAGTTCATTGGTACGTGCGATCTGTATTTCAGGCCCGATACGTCTGGAAATACGTCTCGCTACAATCAGACGAGTAGAAGGTCTTGAGTGAGAGGGAAGCCGAGTGTAAAATTGATTCCGTTTAAATCACATTCCCGGCCAGCTCGAACCGAGGCAAGTGGAATGTTGTGATTTATGCTTAAGTGGATTTCCGCAACTCACCGCAATTAGCCTCGTCTGACCCGTCGGCGCAGTCGGGGTCCTCATCACAGACCCACAGCTTGGAGATGCAGTGCATGGAGGCCTTGCACTGGAACTGGTCCGAGGAGCATGTGCTCTCAGCTGCGCACACACACACACACACACACTTGAATGGAACTGTACAAGGAGGAGTAATTGTAGATATTTAACACATCTGAAATTGACATGGTAATGTAAAAAAAAATAATTCACACAAATCATGCAATGGTCATAAACTCACAATGTCTCAGACAGCATTTTTTTATATTGGCTGCTGCAGCGTTAATTGCAACACAGCATTCAAACCCACATCCCGTCTTTGAAAGAGGGCAAGTCATTAGTTTCACCCTAATTGGAGCACCCCGCCCCCAATCTATTCTTTTTCCTTCCGAATGCCTTTCCATTCTCAATCGCCCCGGCTGTAACCCCGATCGCAATCACATGCGAGACAAATGTCGCAATAGGGAAGACATGAATGTATAATGATACTCTGACGCGGAGACAATTAGGTCCAAAAGTATTGAAAGAGAAGCCAAATGCTTTGAATACATTTGGATTATTCGGACAAAAAAAAAAAAAAAAAAAAGATACTGTATAAATCTTTTTACATTTTAATTTGACCACGTTCAGCAGCTTGTACACTATACCATGACAATGGATTTTGAAATTAATTTTAAAAAAATCTGAATGTGACTTAAGACGTTTTATATACTTTTCCCATTTTTTAAGGGATTTTATCCATTTTATGAATTGCAAACATGATATATTTCAGTGCACAGACTCACAGTACTGAAACTTACGGCAATCTGTCTCGTCCTCTCCATCACCGCAGTCATCTTGACCGTTGCAGCGCAGATTGAGAGGAATGCATTTCTGTTTCCTGGTGCACTTGAACTGGCCTGAGAGGCAAATGTAGGTCTCTGAAAGACAACATTTCCAGAAAATGCTTGTCATTAAGCAGATTATTATTCATCCATCAATTTTTTTTAAGCACTTTTGGGTCATGAGTTAGCCCAGAGTTGGTACAATAGATCCTTCATAGAACAATGCAGACGAGTTACAAATACGACACAAACAAAACAAAGAAACAATAGAACAACAGAACAACAAAAAGTAACAACAACAAAATTGAAAAACCAAAAACAAAACAAGGTTATATAGTCATGTCAAGTAATCATGTTCACGTAGAATCAAAAGATCGGTAGCAAATGTGACAGAGTGACGGTCAAAGGCAGTTCTATTACAAGGTGCAAGTGTGACGTGGTGGTGTTATATCTGGCAAGTACAATGAACTCTAAGATAAGACGATGGAACATTTTAAAATTTGAATATACAGCCTCCTCCAAAAGTATTGGAATGGCGAGGTCAATTCCTTTGTTTTTGTTGTAAATTGAAGACATTCAGGTTTCAATCAAAGGATAAATATGCGACAAAGTTCAGAATGCTATCTTTTATTTTATGGTATTTGCATTTTAGATGTGTTAAACAACTCTTTGGACCAGATTGGGTTTTGCGAAGATGCCATTTTCACTGAAGCAACCCCCTTCGCTCCCGGCTGTTTTATTGGATTTTGACCCACAGAATATTGTGTTCAATTGCTATAAAAACATGGAACCTACCAAAAGAAAGATTAGAGTCTCTTCTTCCATCAGGAAAAAAATTATATTTCTATCCGTTTCCATTTTGCAGCAATTAGCATTAGAATATAGCTAAGTTTCACCATTATTCACAAATCTGTTGAAAACAGCTTGTTGCAACATGACCCTGGATGATCTCTTATACTCTGCTGCTACCTGCTGGTCGTTTTTGTAATAACTACCATTTCGTCAAGCGTTTTCTTCAGTTCATCGGCTGCATCAAAATCTTCTGTATGCTCTAACATTAAAAAAAAACATAAAAACGTATGAATACGTCTTTGGGACAAAGGTAATATTTAAATTAGAAAGTATTTATATGTTTTTGGGAGCAAATGAGTCATTCACTTGAAGACCATTTTATAATGTCTGTCCCAATACTTTTGCTCATTTGAAAAGTGAGTGGCTTCAAACAAAAGATGCCCTGTCATGAGTTGTTGAACACATCGAGATGTAAATACCATGAAAGGAAAGTTGCAATTCTTGAGTTGTGTGTCATATTCATCTTTTGATCTGAAACCAGAATGCATTCACTATGCGCTGCCCCAATACTTTTGGATAGGAGTGTAGATGAGAGATATTTGCAAGTAGAGGCAGTGTTAACTTTAGCAATGGACTTAATTACTCTCACTCTCACTCTCTCCATTCAGCCAAAGAAAGACTGGCAAGATAGGACAGAAACACTTCCATTCTTGTTTCGATTCTGTTCTCCTTGTCGGGGGGCATTCTTTCATTTGCCATTATCGCCAAAGTGCTATTTTCATGTGTGGCACCGTGGGGTATTGTGGTCCTAATCAGCTCCATTTAAAAAAAAGGTGCAAGGAAAAGCTTGTCGTGACTGAAGTGAAATGAATGAATTTCTCCTCTCAATGTCAGCAGCGGTTCACTCTCTCACCGCAGTTGGCTTCATCCGAGTTGTCGCCGCAGTCATTCTCGCCGTCGCAGATGAAAGGAGGAAGAGCGCAGAGACCAGTGCCACACTGAAAACGTCCTGGCTGGCATTTGAATTCCGCTGTTGGAATAGAAACACAAACTTTAGACTTATCAGAATCATTTCTTGAAAATGTCATCAAATTTGCACTTCACTTGATCTTTATTTGCTTTATTTTGAGAAAACTTTTACTGGATTTACATTCACATTGGAGTGTTGAAGTTAGAGTGTTGAATGTTTCAGAGTTGATTTCAACCCCAAAGTATATTTTTAACCCTCTAAAATGTACTCGGTGTGGTGCCAATATTGAATCCATGTAGAGTGCGTGCGCCATGGCCGCTGGCCGTGGTTCCAGGCTGTGCCGTTCATCGCCGGACCGAGAGGTAGTTGAAATGCGCAAATAGCAATAACAATCTCGGTCTCTCCTTTGGTCTCTTGAGGCCTCCCTGATTTTATGTTTTTTGGATTTGTTGGGGTCTGGATGTTTCTTGGGCTGGGGAGGAGTTCTGGTGGGGGGTGTCTGGTCGGTGCTGGATTTCACCTTCCTTGGTTTTCTTCGGTCCCCTCGGGTCTCCTGGTGTTCGGTTTAGGTGAACGGTATGAGATTTTTTCTAATAGGTTTTCTGGTGAGCTAACAAATACACACACATACTCACCCACACACACACACAAAAAAATAATAATAAAAAAATAAAAGAGCAATGATGATGACATTTCCGAATGAACAATACTGAGCTCTTATAGAAAAAAAAAGAAAAAAAATTTGCGCAAATAGCGCGGTGCTGCTCGACGGAGTTGTGGCAGAGCGGGGCACTGCAGTACAACACTGTACCTTAATGTATGATGTGGCGTGCACTTATATATTAACTTGCGCGCAAAATACAGTTTTTATAGACATCAGTCAGCCTTTGTTCGTATCTGCGAATGTTCATAACTCGGATGTTCGTAACTAGAGGACTACCTGTATATAAGATACAGGAGGACGTCATGGTGCTCATTGCTTTATAGAACTGCTAGACAAGAGCGAGTTACACCACAATTTGTCAATGGATTGTGCATGGATTGTGCACGCATGCTTGGGCTCAACGTGTCTGCTTGCACTAATCGAGCTTTCGCAAAAGCCGGCATCATTTCTGAGGAGCCGCACGCTAACAAGACTGACTTTGACAAATCTACAATGACGAGAGAGGGAACCTGGCGTGTTGGATGGAGAACTTGCCCAGCTGTTTGATTTGGATTTGTGGATGAGGATTCATCAAGAGTAACGCGAGTACATTGTTAAATACTTCAAGTACAACCGAACTCCAGTTTTACTTCACTGACTTTTTAAAAACATACGCTAGCAAGTGAAAGCATGCTACCATATGATTTGAGCTTGACCGTTTTGACCGTTTTTTTGGGATTTAACCATGCCTGCGCCCAATAGTGCCTTATGCGTGAGTTAAATACAGAAATAGCACCCGTAACTGAGACTGCGCCTTTTAATACCTTATGGTCGTGAAAATACGGTACTTACTGTTACTGTTCATCTGACTGTTTTAGATTTATGGCCTAGAATTGTTTTCCCATACAATTATTTACTCTAATTATGACTGCTTTGCCGAGGACAACTTGTATGCTATTATGCCAGGGAAACAATTCATTAAATGATACACAATTGATGACTTGAAAATCTCTAAATCAGTTTTGAAAGCGAAATGTGACTCACGACAATCTGCAGGTTCATCTGATCCGTCACCGCAGTCATCCACCGTGTCACATTTCCACCAGAAAGGGATGCACTCATCCGTTCCGCAGCGAAACTATTCGCACAAAGCGTAGCATAAATAGAATAATAAATGCAAAGTCAACATGAATCCTTCATTTTATTTTCAGCTGTCTTCATAGCAAAGGCGCAAATCAATACGCAAGCATTTCACGGGGCCAACCGAGCATGTCAGAGGAATGAAGAAAAGGAAAGCAGCGCTTTTTGCCTTCGGGGGGAGTTCCGATGAGGACGGGAAAGTAACATCATTAAAGCGGATTGCCTAATGAGACGGCAAAGACACACTTGCTGACCTGACTGGAGGTGCAGTTGGAGAGACAGGTCTTATTGTCAGCAGCTAGGTAGAAATTACTGGGGCAGGCACATTTGTGTCCCCCGCCAGGGGAGAGCAGACACAGGTGGCTGCAACCTCCATTTGCAATCTGACACTGGTGCTTGGGCACTGTGTAGCAAACAAACAGAATGACTACACTCAATGCAAAAAATTCTCAAGGAGACTGTGCGCGCAAGTGCCAGATGGACTTTGTACCTTCAGGCTGGCGCAGGGAGTGGTAGACCTTGATGGATTTGATGGCCTGCCAAGAGTTGAGGAGCTCCAGCCCTTGAGCGCCGGTCGTCTTGTGAACTCGCCGGAGTGATTTGGATTTGCCGTCCGTCCAGTAGATAAAGTCCTCAAACAAGGTCAGTGCCATTACCCCTTGGATGTGATCGTAGGACACTGGGGAGGCACAGATTTACTTGGTGGTATTTTCAAAGGGAAATATTCTCTTTACACAAACAGGGTCCGTCTGTGTTGATTTTAGAGAATGGTATTGCAACCAATACTATGGGCCTTATTTACTCGAGGCTTGTGAATGCAAAAACGGGCACAAACTTGATTTCTCACACAAACAGATACGGAAGATGATTTTCCATTAATTGTACTC
The DNA here is from genome assembly GCF_054856555.1 of Leptonotus elevatus. Classification (NCBI taxonomy): domain Eukaryota; kingdom Metazoa; phylum Chordata; class Actinopteri; order Syngnathiformes; family Syngnathidae; genus Leptonotus; species Leptonotus elevatus. The sequence goes on along the minus strand of NC_141250.1, from coordinate 20,536,539 downwards.
GTAATATATTTCATTTTTCGTCATACATTTCTCAGTTCCTTTACAAAAAAAATCCACTATCCTAAGCCAACAACAAAGGATTCGAAGCAAACAACAAAATAACCACATGCTGTCATTTTGTTTTTCAAGTGCAATTGATTATTTTGCATAAAAACGACCAAGAATGGTACAAAACTGAGGAACAGCAAACCAAACAAGAACTCACTTTTTGTATTGAAAAAAATAAACTCACTCAAAATGCTATGAAGTACTATGTTTGTCCTGAAAATTATTCCCAAGGTGCAAAACAATGATTAGGCCTATACACTCTAAAAAACAGTTGGTCCACAAACAACCAAAATTTGGTCAAAAATGGACCAACCCAACATTTTAGTTTACTTATTTAAACCGAAAAGTTGGGTCAAATGAATAACCCAGAAACCTTTTTTTTGGGGCTTGTTTTGCAGCTTATATGTTTGAAAGGTAATATTACAACTTAAAGTCACCACATAATTGCAGTTTGGCTGCCACTGGTTTGCATATTGACGGAATAAAAAAAAGTTTTCAATATAAATATATTTTTCAGTTTTTTTTCCAGGATTCCACCCTCCCCCAGGGACCTCCAGTTTTTGTGTAGAAAACATATAGTGAATGTTTCTCATTGTATTTTGAAGATTTTTTGGGGGAGTCAGAGTGTAGTTTCGGGCCGCATGCAGCCCGTGGGCCGCCAGTTGTCCATCCTTGTAATAAAAGATAACAATCTTAGCAAAGAACGCACAACATGCCCACCAACAGCATGTGGAATCTGTTACCACACAATGTAGTGCCTTGCTCTTTATACATATGGCCGAACACACATTCATTGGCTTTGTTGAATGAGTCTATTACACTATTGGTGGATTGGGGAAAAAAACTAAATTCTCTTCACTGTAACTACATATTACCTTTGTGTTTCTGTGAGCCTTCCATATTGGCGAAAAGGATATGGTTGTCATCTGCCCAATACAGCCTCTTGTTGGTATAATCAATAGCCAGAGCAGTGGGACTGTAGATCTCCTTGTCGATAATGACCCTTTGCCCGTGGCCATCCATGCCGATGCGTCCGATGTGTGGCGGTTCACAACAGTCTACCCAGAATACATACCTAGTCAGTAGAACACAAGAGTATAAGTGAACACATGAAATTCCACAATTGAAGCCGCAAGAGTAAATAATGATAATCATTCAATGCACATACCCTGTCTGCGGGTCCAGTACCAGATCGGTGGGGTTCTTGAGACCTGAGCTGATCAGCACAGTCGGATAGAGACCGTTGGCCTTGGACACCTCCAGTGTTTTCTTTTCAGCGTCACACCAATAAAGATTCTTTCCAATCCAGTCCACCGCCAAGGCGCTAGGAACTGCTGTTTTGTGGACGATCTGACAAGCCAAGAACAGGAGGATTCAGTCTCACTGCAGCAAACCAAATACAAAAACAGTCTACACATAACATACCATATTTGTTTAACAGCAGAACATCTATTTTAAAAAAAACTGTGTCTCTTGATTAGGAGACAAAAATAAGCGGGGAAAACAAAACACCCACAGCAAAAGCAATTATTTTGGCAATTGTGTACTGCGAGCATAATGAAGCATTCTGATACAAAAGAAGTTTAGCAGAGCGCCATCGATATCGTCGGGCGTGATCAATACTTTCAGGGCAGCAATTTCTTCTCTGTTGGCCTTCAGTGTTTCAGATGCCTCTGTGACCTGCCGTTGTTCACAACATTTATCTTTTTTCGGTGCTTTTATTCTGCCATTTGTTTATTTCTCGTTGGCTTTCTGCGCATGCCGTTGAAGGCGCTGTTCGGAGGGCAAAGTGCGATAGAAACGTAGCGAAATAAAAACAGTGACAAGATTCAATAAATAAAAGGAAGATGGGGAGTCGAGTGATAAATGCCAGACTGGCAAAGGTGGGTATAAAATACACATAAAGGAAATGTGCATCTGTTGGGGATCACACGGCCACTTGTAGAGATCTCGCAGCGACTTACGCGTTATTTGAACCGTTTATTTTAAATGAGAGACTACAGATGCAGTGCCTAAATCCTTTCTGCTGTGGCAAGGCAGATAAAACAGTGATTGATGATGGGAACAATATAAATAATCAACTCGGCCGTATCCTGATTATATTCAGACATCGGCGTAGTTAGACAATTTTTGGGGGTGCTTCAGCAACGGATAAATAGCACCCCCAAAAGAGATTAGAACTGTGTGTCAATTTTTAACTAGCTAGAACGTTATACATATATAAAAATACAGTTCAAAAGTAATATTTAAACAACAAAATACAGTGCACCCTCCCACCCGCATTTGATTGAAAATGGTTTGATAACTTCATCCCTCGCACCTTTTGCTTTCAAGAGGATGAGCAGAAACATGCATACAGTCAATGTGTATGTTGAGGATCTGTTGCATCAAAATGAGTACCCTTCCCCAAGAAATGAGGGTTATAGGATAATGTTTATATTTTACTACTACAGTCCTTTTCTCCTTAGATTTGGTTTACTTACTACTTTCTCATGCAATTTTTGGAGCGGAAGTACCCCGAACCCCCTCCCCCAATAAAAACTAATACCACCCCCTTTTGTGGCACCCCCAAACCTTTGATCCTAGAATCGCCTCTGCATTCAGATAGTATTTTGGCTGTAAACAGCAGTACGCAAAGTCGATGCTTACATTCAACTTGACATGAAAATAAGAGAAAAATCCATCCAGTGAGCTTTAAAGGTGTACAGTAAGCACGAGCTAAAGGACAATTCCCAAAGTGCAATTATCAAACACTTAGACCAAATTGTTATCGTGTGCCTGTCAGTAATTGTAACTCGCAAATCGTCTGCCTTCCATCAGCAGCCATTCCCATCTGTCTAAAACGTAAATATTATGCTTTAAGCAGATATGCCGGGGGACAAGTGAGAAGTTGAAAGATGGAGGCTTTGGCAACCGCTTTGTGAGCGAATTAGCTGGAAAGTGATGGAAGGTATACAACGGATGCAAAAAAAGTGAGTAAGTATGTGGGAGTGCCATCAATATCCCAATAAATCTGGCCAGCTGGCAGCTATAGCAGATGCGGTGAACACAGCACTCGATCTGCCATTAAACAACATGATGCGCTTTGAGGCGCTCTCTCTCTCTCTCGTCATTACCAAGAAAATATATCGTCTTGGCAAACTGTTAGGCTGTCACCCAAGAAGCCAATTTCAACCACAAAATCAAAACACTAACACGTCCTTCATTGTTGCAGTATCTTCAAAAACACCTCAGGCAGCACGAAGCTGAGAGTCATTAAAAAAATTGTTCTTGAAACTGCAGGATAATGACTGAAATGATTTTACCCTGTGAATTTTAATTTTGTTTCTTCAAAACATGAAAGAGAGTTTGTTCATTATGGAGAACACAAATAAATAACAGCTACTAACTCAAACTTGGGGGAAAAAAATTGTTCCTTGCACATTTTCTCAAGTGGCATAATTGGGCCGAATTTGAGCATTTTCAAAGTTTTAATGAACGGCCCATTATTGAACATTTCAGGTGATTACCCTGTGGTGTGGTGTGTGTTCACAATGATTTTTTCTTCTTCTCCTAGACGTGCTCAGGGTAACAGTCGCGTCCGACAATAAATGTAATACATGGTTGTTCATTGTTGACATGGTTTGAAAAGATAGCCAATTAGGAAGTGAATTACACACGTGCCAGTTTTTCTTCATCAAATGTGGAGTCTGTCACGTTTTAAAAATTGGTTTAAAAAAACAGCATATACAGCACACATATATTGTGTTTTAAAACAATACTTAACCATATTTACAATTTCATATGTACCTGTGGATGAAATACTGAAGCTCTAGTAACATTTTTGTTGCGATCATTTACTTGAATGAGTCCATTTCAGTGAATGGCCTGATTTATATTATTTTTGAACCCTTGTTTTATATACTTGGTATTTAAAAAAATAATAATTTAACTTTGGTAGTGCTGTTATGAACACTCATCTCTGTGGTGTTTATAATTTAAAATACATATTTAATTTAATCTTTCAACAAATGACGACATAAATTGATTGCGTACGGAGGAAAGCCAATAGCAGGTTTGATCCAAAAGAGAGATTTGTATGAAGAAGAATTGAGGCACATGTCGTAAAGCTTGCAAAGAAAATGTATCAATTTAATTAATCTCTTTGTAATTCAGATACATTTGCATTGGTTGTCATACTCATGTCACCCTTAGTAGTACAAATGGTTCTTTTAATTAACTTATTTGAGAATCATCATTTCAGCCACTTTGTCCTCTTGCACAATTATGGTTCAAACATAAGAAGCAAATGAGCTGAGTGACTGTAATCCACTCTACAGTCACAACACTAATGAGACGTAGATTGCAGTAGGTGACGTTGACCCACTGACTATAAACAAGTTGATGTGTTTTAGGTGTTTTTGATTGTGAGACTATTAAAAGTTTTCAAATTTATTGTTATTGCAAGTTTTTGTTTTCCAGAATTGAACTTTATCGTGAGTACAATGACATATTAGGGCCACAAATACACATATATATTTTTTTTAGAGGTGGGGGTAATATTCGAGAGAAAAAAACTCACACATTTACGACAAAAACTTGAATATTTGTGACATTATAAAGTGACAAATTTGCGGAAAAAAACTCAGAAATTTACGATACAAAACTCAAATATTTGCGAAATTATAAAGTCGCAAATTTGCAAGAAAACACCCCACAAATTTACGAGAAGTAAACTTGGATATTTGTGCCATTGGATGGAGGAGGCAGCACGTGTTGATATTATATGGTTAATCTCTGCTAAAGCAATTACTCTCTTTATTTGCTAACCCGATCGAAAAGTATAATTTAACGAGCTCTAGCCCTTCCACCGTAGGCATTTTACACTCTTGGGAATTGTGACTTGGCACAAACATCCGAGTAGGCTACATGTATTTCTGAGTTTGAGTATTTTCTCACAAATTTGCCACTTAATAATGCCGCAAATATTCAAGGTTTTTCTCATAAATTTGTGAGTTTTTTTCTCAGAATACTACCCCCCTTCTGATTAAAAAAAAATATATATTTCTATGTATCCGTAATGTACATGTACAATAGAAACCAAATTCAATGCTACCTTAAGATCGCTGCCATTGAGTCGCATCCTGTTGATTTTCCTCCCACTGGGCCGGGATGAGTCCACCCAGTAGATGAATTCCTTCTTGTAGTCAAAGTCGATGTGTATGATGTTGTTAAGACCCTGAGAATAACACAAAAAGACTGGTATCTACTCATGTCCTGTTTTTTTTTGTTTTTTTTACGTCATAGGACATGGCCAGCGTTATTGTAAACATCTCGTTCCGCATTGTGTTGTTGTCACAGGAGAGAGTTCATTAATTCAAAGTTATATTTACACTGTGTATATACACAGACATCATTGACATACTGTATAAACATACAAACTTGAATTGGTAAAAATATAGTTTAATCTGGATGAACATTTTTAGAAAAAATTCTGTACACAAAACCAGATGATGATGTACTGCATCCACGTGTGAAAATACACTTTGATTCTTTATTAATGGGGGCTCGTTTTCCTCTTCAGACTCTGTGAGAACAAGAAGCTACTCGCCTTCTAGCTGGTTGTCATGGTAACAAAAGCTGTACCCAGCATTGGCCCAATAGACAGGAGAGGCATGGTAAACAGTGGCTCATTTGCATGAGATAGGACCGCCCCTTTAAAACAGGCTAATATCAAATAATATACAATTTGTTTTTGTTTTTTAATCTTGGGGAATATTGACAAAAGCATGTCCCGGATAATAATTATTGCGCTATCTGTGAACTGTTTCAAATTTTCATCTCATTTAAGCACTTCATAATGTCGCGTTTAATAATTAAATTCTTAAATAGCGTGTTGAATCCAATCAATGCAGCAGTGTCAGTCTGACGCCTCCATCCTCCTCACAGGACCTCATTGTCACTCAGACACTGAGAAAAACACGTGCCCCCCCCCCACCCTCCGCTCTCACTCCGAGGCTGCCTTGAAAAGGTGTCAGATAATCCGGCAGGTGAAATGAGACATCTTCATCAGATCATCAACACCTTCTCAGACAGGCGCCAAAGTGCCCCTCGGGAGCGTCGAACTACTCCAAATATCATCTGTTGAGATGAAATCAGCACACGCCTTTTATCAGCATGCTCAGATCTGCATTTTTTAGTGTCCCTGTGGAAAGTATAGAAAGCTTCCAGCTGCAAAATAATCACAAACATCAACTCGATTTCAAAAGAGCGTTGCCTTTTTTTACGCTCCTAAATAGCAGAGACAAGCCACCAATGATTTCCCGTTCTACATATTTAATATGGGTATCTTTTCAAACACGCGAGGCAGGCATGCTAGTAGATATAATGTTTGCTTATAGTCTTCAATAATCCTGTATTTGGACATCTCCATACATGTTGAATTTGAAAATATTGGTCCGTAGAAGAATTGGTGTTAAAGAACTCTTTTCACGATGTTAAAATTTCAGTGTAAAATGTACTCAAAAGTAAGTACAAAGGCGGGCACGTAAATGAATTTGGAGCGTCTATTATTTGGCAACAGTCGGGACACCATCCCTTTATTGTCAATATTTCAAGTCGAACCGTCAATCAAAATTTTTTTTCCAATTCTTTATTTTACTCTCTTCCAAGTGTAATATTAATAATGTGTAATGTTACTTTAAAACTGAGTCTATTTGGTCCCACTCTAAATAGAGTGAAATTTACTCTACAGAATTCCCTGTGTAAAGTTTGCAGTACAAAACAAAACTAAAGCAAATGTTATTTTCTTTACCTGTTTTAAGATGGTGTAATTTGAGCCATCCACACTCAGCTTCCGAATCTCATGGTGGTCGGCCATGATAAGAAAAGGCTCTTCAGCTGAAAAGAGGAACGCATACAATTGCTGGTCTGTTGACACTTGAATTCTGATTATAGATGGAAAATAATAATAACCCCAAAAGTATGCTAACCTGATGCAGCCTTGCAAACATTCGGGTTGCGCTCGAGGGCTTCGTAGCCATCGACGCACAGACATTTGTAGGAGCCGTAGGTGTTGATGCAGCGCTGGCTACAGGGGAGGGTGCTGGAGCATTCATCAACATCAACGCATGTCCTCCCATCATCCTTCAAGTGGAACCCGGGCCAGCATTTACACTGATGGCACGGGCACAATTAGAGAACAAGAGATCCATTTGAGAGCGGTAAGATACGGGCACGGCATCGGACGATGACGGTCACGCGGGAACGCAATACTTGTGAACGGAACATGTTGCGGCCAACGGAGACGGCTAAGAATAACTTAAAAGTGCTCGTATCAGCGACTGTGGATCCACATGAAAGTCTTTTTTCCTTTGGCCAGTCTCTGGTCTACTGCTGAGACCACAAAAGCTTCAGATAAAGGTCTACACATTGATGTGCTCCCTTGTCCAGTTCTGACCCTGTCACCGCAGGATAGCGCAAGTTTATTGCGGTTTCAGCTTCTTTTCAGACACCGCAAGCAACATCTTGGGCATCCAGGAGCCGAGGAGGAGGCAAATCCAAGGGATGAAGGCATAAACATTCACAGTGTGACAGCAGGGGGATGGCCAAGGCTCCACTGGATGTGGCCTTGACCCGGATTCCACCCTGACATCACACACCAGGAACAGGCAGTGAGCGCAAACAGTTGTTGGCATATCATTAAAGCGCCCTTGCAAGATTCAAGGTTATTCAAAAAGTCAATGTATGCATGCCCCTTTCGGTTTTATCTGTTCAATGATGGGCCGGCTCACGACGGATTTAGCATCAGTTGTGACACATTCGTGTCCGCGACGTGCATTATGTATACGATCCACCTGAGCCGCTGGAGCAGATGTTCGACTGGAATCTTTGAACTTGAAGTCCGTCAGTAAACGCAGCTAAGCAGGATACAAATATTAGAACAGAAGTAGGACTGTGTGTGAATCCTGACAACGAAGCATTCAACTCTTTTATTCTGCGACAAAAGAAATGCTAAGCGCGTCAATAACATGTGCGGCATTTGAGCCATTTATCTTCGGAGTCAATGAACAAAACCGGATCATTTTTCCCGGTCTAAACACAATTTCCACAATAAAGTAAACAGCGAGACAATGTGTACAAAAGCAACAATGGAGCAATGATTTCATGGCACAGCTGGAAGATATAAGAACTTGCTAAGCGTCCAGTCAGATAGCGCTGAGTCATCCGTATTCGGATTAGAGCCCCCCCCCCCCCCCCCCCAGGGGGTCATACGTATTTCATGATCTCAGGAGATTGCTATCATGGGTAGACAAACCCAATCATTCGAAATTCATTTCTAGAAAACACTTCATTGAGAAATTGGGGAGTTACGTACAAGGGCAATTTTTATTTTGTCTCTTTGGATTATGAAATAACCTTAGTTGGAAAAACAACAACAACAACAATGCTAAATACAGTTACTGCAGTAGACATTTATATTAGTTGGTGCGTGAACTCTTACCCCAAATCTGCGTTTGCATATTCATTAACCACTACTAATTACTACCGGTACTTTTGCCAAAACATCAGTCCATATAATGAAAAATACAATTTGAACACAATGGTAAATAGAGCGCACTTATATAGCGTTTTATTTACATTGTATAAAGCACTTTATCAAGCCTCATATTTACTCTTTTGAAAACACATCAGCGTGTACCAAGACTGTATCTGGCAGCCGTGTCAACAAACAGAAATATTAATTTTTTCATTTAAAATAACTTACTTTAACCTCTAAGAATCCTTTGTCATACACCGGCCAGGGTGTTTTTTCACTTTTGGCAACATTTTTAATCCATCTGTGTTCTTTCATAGTAGCTTGCTAGCAGTAAACTAATCTGGTAAGGTTCGTTCAAGTTTGCAAATTCCCTTCATACTAGGACAGTGTCAGAAAAAAACTAAGTAACAACAAATTTAAGGCATTGATACACGGCCTAGATCGGCTTTATTGACTGATTGCTTAACAGTTTAACATAATAATCATTAGCCGGTTAAAACATTGCCATACACATGCAAACATTTCAGGGGTATCGCTCTCGCACGATGCTGCTCACTCCCCGCAAACATATTACATCATGCACGTTGCCATTCAAACATATGATAACACTCGTATTCGAAAATTCTGATTCGGCATTCGTTTCTAACAGCCAATTTCGCATCTCAATTCGAGTCACCGCCGATTAGTACACGTAATATTCGTCAACTGGTCGTCAACCGTTTACTGCCACCGACGCACATCAAGCTAGTTTGGGGGGGGATGCATATTTAAAGTTGACTTTATGTAGTAATTAATAAACACTCAAATTTATAAATTAATAAATAATTATTTTTACTAATCATAATTTCAATATAAATCAAAATAATTTTTGCCAGAATAGTTCAGCCCTAATACCTAAAACAAAGGACTAGCAATGTTTGGTTTCAATTGGCAGACCCAAGAGACATTAAGAGATTTTGGACTGTCAGTCTCGTGTGCCCACCTTGGACAGGATGAGCTTCATGGAGAAACAACGACAGTCCACTGGGCTGGACTCTCACCTTGTACCCAACAGGAAGATCCTGACAGTCCTGTGTGCACCGGCTCACACGTCGATTCAAGCACTCGTTCACGTTGCAGTTTCTCTCATCCGACTGGTCGCCGCAGTCATCTCTCCTATCACAGAGATTGCCCTCGGAAATGCAGCGTCCATTGGAGCACATGAAAAAGGAGCCATTGCACAAACTTCCTGAAAAGAGTGACACATGGTTGCATCTGCAATAAATTCCTCAGAAAAATCAGCGGGGTAATTTATGTCCTGACATAGGACCTTGACCATTTAATTCCGGTCACGGACGCCCTGTTGGTTCGAGCGGCTTTTGTTCCTATCGCATGGCCTCATCACTTTTTCCGGGTGCGCACTGTGTGTTGCCGGTAACTCTGTTAAAAAGGTTCCAGCTGAGAGTCAAACAGCAGTCTTACCTGCGGCCAGACATTTGAGGTTCAGAGGCAATTCATCCGAGTGGTCGGGACAGTCTGCGTAGCCGTCACACTCCCACTGCGCACTGAGAAGACAGCGACCGTCCCCACAGCGAAACTCTCCCGATCCGCATGAGCGGTAGACTGGAGAAAGACGGACGGACACATTTTCTGCAAGCTGCATCGGTGACAAGTCCGTTTAACAGTCAACTCAATAGGGCTAGATAAAGCTGCGCAAGGCAGTAGGCTAATTGTTCAACAGTGGTGGGAAGTAACAAGGTTTTCAGTACCAGGGTTCTAATTGTTTTGGAAGGTGTTTTTTTTCCGTTTTGATTGTTAATTTTAGTTAGTTTTAATTGGTTTCCAGACAGGTTTGTTAATTTGTATTAGTTCCGTTCATTTTTTTTTTAAAGCTTAATTTTAGAAAAAGTCAACTTTTTTGTGTGTGTATTTCTTGTGTGCATGATTAACAACTTTACAGTAAATATTTAGTTAGCAAAAACTAAAAAAAAAAAAATTTGGGAATTATTTTTTTTTTTAAATCACACAAATCAAATACAGGTCTTTTTTCTTAAAAAGCATTTTCATTTTTATTCTAACTTGACAGAAATGTTTTTTTTTTAAAGTTTATTTTAGTTATAGTTGTTCAAAGGTATCAGAATTTTTTATTTTTTTTTACAAAAAATATCAGTATTTTTACTTGAGTATGTGAGTACTTTTGTGACCACAACTGTTCATTTAACACCAAATCATTGCAGTCTGTCTCCAGAGTGAATTTTACGTCAATATATTTCATAAAACAAACAAAACGTTTCATCAGTAATAAATCAAAGCTGCGTCAGACAATTCCCATTAGACGATATGCAGTGTATGTCTATATCCATAAACAAATTACACTATATTGAAGTCCATTTTCTTTGGGCAATAAATCTACACATTAAAGAAATGCTGAATGTTGAGCTAAATTACACTGTGAAAAAATCTCATTAGAGATTGTGCATTTCATTTAATCAGCGTTAATTCTCAATGTAAATTTAATGATTTATAAGGATTATTCCAAGCAGGTGTTTCAGCGTTTGTTACTTGCACGGTGACTCTCATAAGGGCTTAATTTTGCTCATCATTTTTCTACTGTCATTCTCAGCCTCAAGCTGTCATTAGGCTATCCTATTAAAAATTGTAATGAAAGAGAACAAGTAGAGTGCATGCAAATGAGGTCATAATCATAAACGGCAGATGAATATTAAGAGCAAAAGGGCACAAAAAACGCATCCACTTGCCGCATTCCACAGACTCGTCGGATCCATCGCCGCAGTCATCGTCGTGGTCGCAGACAAATCGCTGGGGGATGCACGCTTTGTTGCGGCAGTGAAAGGAGCTGTCATCACACGTGTTGTTGGGTGCTAAAATGCGCACAAGAACAAGAAGGCCCGGGTGCCATTTTGAAATGCGGTATATAAAAGAGTTGGTGTCTTAAACAGAATAACAATCTACTGCTGTCTTTGTCGTCATAATTATTTTATAGTGGCGTTTCATCATTGAAGCAGTTAGGGTTCAAATGCTCCGCTTATGTACTGTCCTATTGAGCTACATGACCAACATGCAGATGTTCTATAGACACCTTCCCATTTGGGATTTTTGTGGGAATGCTGAGTGAGGATTCACAGCAATGTAAATCAGCTGAAAAACTGCTGAATATTTAAAGGCTGCTGGGTGGCATCTTTATTGCCGGATCTCAAAGAACAAAATGCGCACCTCAGGAGGATCAGCAAGTATTTTTTTCATTTTTTTTCTTCTACATAGAGTTCAAAGATAATGGGCGGACATTTATTGGTTTGCTGGAATACTCACAAAGCTTCCATTTAGATCCATCAGAAGTCATCATTGTGCAGATGACAGTCATGAGGGTAAAGTAGCTCTGAATGGCTAAGTTAGCATTGGAGTATTATTTGGTGTGTTGACATTTCAAGCACTGCGATTGGCTGGCAACCAGTTCAGGGTGTACCCCATCTACTGGCCAAAGCCAGCTGGGATAGGCTCCAGCGCCCCCCCCCCCGCGACCCTTGTGAGGATAAGCGGTTAAGAAAACGGATAAAATGATTGGACATTTCAAGCAAATGCATTGCAGGTCAGTACTGAGCAATGGTGATTTGCAAGCAACACAAGGGGCTCTATTCCTTAAACGCTGCAGATGCAAGGATCTTACCAACACTCAGTCTAACCTGCCTCTGTGCAGATTTAAGCCATGCGTCGCACCGGTCACAAAAAGCGAGCCCATGGATTTTATTTGAAAATGTCCTTTGACCGGACTTAAGTTTTTCTTTTCTGACCGCTCTTATAGTGTTTAAGGAAACAATACCAAATGTTCAAATTTTCAAGTTGCCATGTATACAAATGCCCAAAAGGACAATTAAAAGCTAGTTTATATATTCAGCTGCAGTGACCCGGTCAATTTATAGGACGACAAGTTGAGTTGAGTTTACCACAGCCAGCCGCAGAAAGTTCATCACTCCCGTCAGGGCAGTCTCTTTCGCCATCACAGAGCCAGCGTTTTGGAACGCAAGCATACGATCCCGGGCAGCTGAACAGCCCTGGAGCGCAGGTCACTGAGCCTGAGAAAAAGAAGAAGAAAAAAACAGCACAAACACTATTTTAAAAGCTGTAAGAATTTGTATGCAAATCAGAGCGTGCTAGTAACAATTCCAGACAGTGAATATTATACAATCACATTAAAAAAAAAAAGAGCATGGCAGTTTGAAATATTTTATTATCCAGATCGTTGTAAACGGAGGACCACCTCACTCTACTTACAAAAAATTAGATATTTCAAATAGGCAGTATAAGCTACATTGGAACAAGAATCCACATTATTTTCATGGTAAGAAATTGAACACCGAATGACCACGGCAAAGCCATTGAATCATATTCCGATTAATCTAGGCCATTTCTTTCTCAGGACACAGAATTTATCGCAACTGGACTGTTATATAATGTACTGTAGTATTATTATTCTAATTATTATTTTATATCAAACCACAAAAACATGGTACGATTGTCAAGGAAGAAGCACAAAGTTTGGTTTGACTAAAACTTACCCACACGCACCTCAAGCCCATTATGAAAATACTTCCTGACCATCCATTACAACAATTATGTAAACATTGCAAGGAGAAATCTGCTTTCCATTCGTCGCTGGCATTTTATTCATCCACCAAAGTAGCGCTGCCTCCTGGACCTCCGTTAAAGATCTATTTATGTCCACCTGAGTCATCTGAGGCGCCTGCAGTCTCATAACGCTTGTCTCATTAAGATTGCTTTATTTTGGCAGATTGTTTTTTTTTCTTTTCTTTTTTTTTTTTTTTACTCTGCTCGAGGAACAAAGGAGCTGTCTCTCGTCATGTACCGCAACTGATGTGACCTTTCCCCACAACAGGCATTTACCGCAAATCTGTACGCTCTCGTCAAGGCCGTCCTCGCAGTCATTCTCGCCGTCGCACAGCCATTGTTTGGCAATGCACTTATTCTTGGAGCAGGCAAACTGATTCCACAAGCATGAGGAGTCTGCAGAGGCAGGGAGAGGGAAAAAAAATCAATGGCACATTGGGGACGCATTGGCAGACACACTTGAAGGGCTGAGAGTTTTTTTTTTTTTTTTTATCAAACCTAACAAATGGCTTGGCTGTGGTTTGAATTTGCCTTGACTTGTCTGAGGAATCATACAGGCACCACTGCAGACAAACAAATTAATTAATAAGCTTTTCTTTTATTTGCTCCTATGATAAAACAAAATCCAAACACAGGCCAGCACTCGCTTTCTTGTTTCGACGACCTGTTTTCACAGTTTTTATCATTTTGACAAAACCAGTCACACCAGAAGTCCCGTTTTAAGCAAGACAGTGCCGGATTTTGAGAATCGTGTCCAAATTTTGCATAGGTCCTGATCGTGGTGTCACATTTTTTTTAGTCCAGTCAGCAAACCAATTAGGTTGGGCCATGTTATGTCAATCACACAGCTGTCATACAACTAATAATGTGATCTAATCGCTAACAAGCGTGTTTTCATCCTACCGGAAGTGGAACTACTTCCTGCTTCCGTGTGTCTAAGAATCATGGGAAATGCAGTCCTACGAGGCTAATGCTGAGGCCGTCGGTCAGACCCAATGCAAGCTGAGTATTTCTGGTGGCAAATTAAAATTTTACAATGCGGGACCGGCGCGAGGTCAACGGTACAGCCAACTTCCAATAGCTGCCGGGACAAAGATAGCATTTAGCATTAGCTAAAGCAATAACACAACCACCAGTCAACAGCTTGAATTGCGATTAAATTTGTTATAAATAGTTCCTGGTGAGAATTTTTTATACAGTTGATTTTCAGCTAAATTGTTGCGTAATGGTTTTTAATTTGGAAAATCTGCTCAACCCATACTGTGACAGTAAAATGTACCTAACCGAAGGGTAGGTCACTCTAATTCATCTCAACTTTAGTTTTCTTTTTACAGTGTTGCATTCTAATAAAGTGGACTTGTGAAATATTGTCATACCTTGGCTGATACAACTAACCTAATGATGATGGCCACACTTTTTTAATATCAAAGCCCTAAAGAATTGATTATTGAGGGTAATTTCCTTTTCTTCAATTTTGTAAGAAGCACCCGGCGCTGATGGGAAACAGTTAGAGGTTAATGGAAAGGCATCGTGGTGATCATTGTGTGGAAATGCACATATAGTCATTATCTGCACTGAGCGTGCGTCGCTAAGTCACTCCGCGTCCCCCCGGGGAGTCGTTCAATGGTGGCTTTCTCTCGGGTGCCAGGTTTGCCAGAGCTTTGACGAGAGAGGAGAGGAAAGGATGCGCGTTGCAGGTCAGACGACGGGACGAGAAATTATGGATATGGATCGTGCTTCGTGAAGGGTATCCGGGATGCGTGTGTGTGTTTCTTGTGCATTTAACCTTGCTGTCAGATTTTGGCTGTAAAGATGTAAGATAACGCTTAGATGAATGTTAAACGACTAAATGTGGAAACCATGATTATGCAGACTCGCTGTACGTGAAACGGAATTTGCACTTCAGACACTTCAAGTGCATTACAAAATCGCAGGTCTGCCACATGTTAAATATATCAAAGCTATTCTTTTCTTTCTCACGTGGAACAGCGCCTGCATAGAGCGGAAAAGAATAATGTGCACAGCCAAGTGACAAATGATGATTTCATCAAAGAGGGTGTGGAATTAGAAATTATTTGAAATGGCGATGACATTTTCCTTGAAACCCTTTTGCCTTTGCAGTCAGATTATCAGCGTCTGCAGCTTTTTATATGATAATTAACGCAGCTGAATGGGAGGATTGTCTACTTATCCCGAAATGCTATTCGGAACGAGCTGTGGAATAATTCATATCTATTCTGATAGAGGTGAATATGAAGCATGAGCTGTCATTGTTTCACACTGGCACAAAATGAGGAAATGGCAATGCTCATGTGTAATGCACCCCCTCCAACAATAATTTACACAATAAATCAGATAACTCCAAGACAATTAAATGCTAACTCGGAACTGCCTTCCGCTGCCTCGCCACGGAAGTGTGAACAAAGGTGTCGGCTCATAAAAGGAAAGTGAACCAGGCAAGGTTTGTAGAATCTTTGGCAAATAAGCCGTAAATACACACATTAGTCTTCTTTGTTTGACCATTAATGTAAATATTATTAATATTATTAGTAGTTATTATGTTATATATATATATATATATATATATAAATAAAGAAAAAAGCAGGTCAACGTTTTACGTATATATGGTGCTGACCTACGCTAAACCTTTGGGACTAATAGGATGTGCAATGGTCACTTTGATGAAACCAGTCAAGAATATTGCAAAAAATAAAATAATAAATAAATAAATACATTTGAGCAATTTTTGGGTGAAAATGATCACAATCTACATCGAGTCAATTGTGCGTCTGCTTCTTACATACTGTGTAGGTTGAAGATGAGACATGGTAAGATAGCGTACGATGATTTTAGGATGTGAATTTGACTTTCAAAAAAGGAGCCACGAGATCAATCTCTAATACAAGAGAGCAAAACAAAGTGACGTGAAATAGCCTCATGGCAATATAAATAATCACTGTGTCTCGCTCTCTCTCTCTCTCTCTCTCTCTCTCTCTCGCTGTCTCCTTATTAAAGTGCATGTTGTAAGTAATGCTTGTTTACAAGGCTCGATCCGGCAAAATGAACAACACACAAAAAACAAAAGGCTTCTTTTTGGGAACAAGCTAAACATCCCGTCATCCAACAGTGTCCGGTACAGCACACAAACAAGATTATTCAGGTCAGTGAGTTGACATTTGTTAGTTTACCGCACTGGAATTCGTCTGCGCCATCTTCGCAGTCTTTCTGGCCGTCACAAAGCCACACGCTGGAGATGCAGTTCCCACTGGGACATGAGAAGTGGCCTTCCTCGCACTTCTGATCGTGGGAAACTTGATGAACAAGAAGAAAAAAAAAAAAGCTGGTGTTTATTTAACGCTCGCCTAATAAAAAAGTATGTACATTGTCATTTTACCATTTCTTTCACACAGCCACTGTCTGTGTACGCAACTATAGTCGGTTATTACGGTAGCTCTTGTGATCACGTCATCATAATGAGTCAAATTAGCAGAATTATAACATGTTCAAAGTTTCTGAAAGTTGACTCTAAAAGTTGGACCAGTATGCTTTTATGTTTTTTGTTATTGTTTTGAACCAGCAGAACAACGTACAAGTTGCAAAGCCGTGATTTTAAGTAGAAAGGGAACGTGAAGCACCACTTTTAAACAAAACCCTTCAACCAAAATATCCACTAACCTCTGAAGAAAGATAAGCAAATTAATGTTGACTCGTAAAGTATGGATTTTTGGGGCAAAATGGCAAACATTTAAGCGACATTTCAGTCTCAAATGCAGTAATCGCATGACTCCAATAGTTATCTCGCGATTAATCACACATTTTATATCTGTTGTAAATTTACAATAAAATGTACAATGAAATATTTTTCCTAAGTTTTTATACTCTTGTTAACGTAAAAGTGGAAAAAAAAATTAACTAATAGAAATATGGCTGCATCTTTGAGTCATTAATACAATTATTTCATAATAATTAATCAAACTGAGCTAAAATTAAAAATATGTACTGTACGGTAAAAAACCCCGTGTGATATTGATTTGTGTTGAGGTCATTTTCTGCCCCTAGATGGCATAATTGCATTTGTAAGACATTGGTGACAGCTCAGTGCATTTTTCTTTTCATATTAACGGCTGTCTAATCTTTAACATGAAGTAACTTTAAGTAAAATTCTGCACATTTAAAAAATTGTAAAATACAACTTGACCACAGTCGCCGCAAATATGTGCATTACTATTACATTTATTACTGTTCAATTTTCACGTGGACGTGACTGTTGCGTTGCGACTGGAATTCCCCCAGTACAGGCTTCCCAAGTAAGGGGAGGTAAAAAAAAGTTTAAAAAAAGAAACAAAGAGTGGCGTTAAAGGAACTTTAACTCAAAATGAACGCACTCATTTTGACATCCCGAGTCAAAATCCAGTGATGTCCAATGCAAAGTCTATTTCCAGTGACTTACCCTGGCAGTTGGCCTCATCGGCGTAATCTCCGCAATCGTTGGCACCGTCGCAAATCCACAAGGAGTGGATGCAGAGTGAAGTTGAGTTGCACCTGATGAAATCTTTCTCCTTTACCCCCAACTTGTAATAGTGAGAGCAGTCGCTGTGGTCTGAATACAAAAACGACAAGAGCACAATAAGTGTCAGTCACCGTGGCAGTAAAAGGTAGAGGTAAGCTTGGTGTTGGGGGCATTATTCTCTGTGATCCGGATGACAGCCACATATTCCAGAGGCTGGATCCAACTGAGAGCACAGCTCTATTGCTAGAGGTAGCGCTTTGACTTTATGTTTCCTTTTTAAGTGCCATGCAAAAGCGCGGCCTTGAGGACTCACTGCAGTTTTTTTCATCCGAGGCATCAGCGCAGTCAATGACCTGGTTACACCAGGCGGTGCCGGCGACACAGCTCCCATCCTTGCAGGGTAATTCTGATGAGCCACATGTGACATCTGGGAGGAGAGAATTAGCATTTCACAAGGATAACACAGTTGGCATTACAAGCACAGCACACAACAATATTTGGTTTAAAAAATAAAATAAATCTCTTTGGCACAAGCTGCTACTTCCAAATTGCTGTCGGATGTGATGTCTGTGCCGTGTTAAACTCAAAGGCGATACCATTTTTCTAGGACTTTAAGTCACACTTTTTGTCATCGTTTGGCTGCTGGTCTTGTGGAAAGTATGACTTGTATATAACAAAACAAGAGCTCGGACCGGCAACCAAAATCCTGTTCCCTAATCGTGTTGACAGCAGTGAATGAGCTTCTAACCGTTTATTAGCTCCTCTGCCTCAAGTTGGCTGTTAGGCGATGCCTTCACTGATTAGATTGGCTAACTACACGAGGACTGATGAGCCAATCGTAGGCAGAGTAGGGCGGGTCACAAACACGGTGAATCAACCTTCAAACTTCAAACAACCGGACGGCTTTGCGGTCATTTACAAGAGGCTACTTGCGGCGTGGTTTCGATCCCCGGAGTGGGCACCGCCGGTTACACACTTACCTACATGATCTACTTTCGTTTTAGTAGCTAGGCAGGTAGTTGATTTTAACTCTTTGACTGCCAGACGTTTTCAGAAAAGGGATGCCGCCAGTGCCAGCCGATTTAAGCATTTTGACTGATTTTCAAGGTCCACAGAAAATGTTCTGTTTGGACTATGGAAACACACGTACTACCAAATGAAAGATTGGACTTTCATCTTTCATCAGAAAAAAAGAGTTTGTTTCTACCTTATTCCGTTCTTTAGTAATCAACAATAGAAAATGGTTAGTTTGACCCAATTTCGCCTGTGTTGGACCAAAATACGGAGAAATCAAGCTTTTAGTGAAACGATATTATTTCATGCATTCTAGTGAATTTGACACTTCTTTTTGTCCATGAATGATGCCACAAACACCTAAATAGTGCTTT
Source organism: Leptonotus elevatus (assembly GCF_054856555.1). Lineage (NCBI taxonomy): Eukaryota > Metazoa > Chordata > Actinopteri > Syngnathiformes > Syngnathidae > Leptonotus > Leptonotus elevatus. Next base: position 20,517,452 of record NC_141250.1, on the reverse strand, counting down.
ACTTCTATAAAACACTACCACCAAGAATGAAAAAGTGTTTTTTGATAGCAAAATACGTTTATTTACATTCAACAGTGTAACAATTTGACAACAATTTGGCAAACTATTTACAAATGTGTGCAACTGTGGTGCTATTTACAAATATGTGGATGTTTCAACGACAGTTTTTCTTTTTGTAACACTCTCCTGCGTGCAAGGAGACGCAACAGCATTTGCACAAGATTGCCTCTTCGCGTGCGCCACTTTCTTGCCGGCCGTTTTTTTCCGGGGAATAGCAAGTATATACTGCAGTGTCATCAAGTCTAATATCAGGATCATGCTACGGTTACGTTACGGTGGTGTTACGTCTCGCTTCCCCGTGTCCTTCAGTTGCTATACCGGGTTGGTAGGAGATGTTCTGATCCACTCCATTCATGGTGGCATCGTAGTCCAGAAACAGTGTCTTCTCCGTGATCAGACTGTACCCGCTCCTCCGATGAATATGCATTGGACTCGGGGTACTCTTCATTGTCCGATCGAATGTCCGCTTGTGCAGCTCCGCGTTTTCCGGCCTTAGCAGCGCTAGCCGCGCTAGCCGCGCTTTGCCGGTGGGGCTTACTACGTGTTCATAACAGTCACGTTGGCGTAGAGCTTCATCTTCTTCATCATCATCAATCTGCATTGGTCGATGCCAACTCTCCATCGCCCGATCGAATGTCCGATTGTGTAGAAGTACCCGGCCGGCTATTGTGCGCGTTTTCCGGCCTTAGCAGCGCTAGCCGCGCTAGCCGCGCTAGCCGCGCTTAGCCGTGAGGCTTACTACGTGTTCATAACAGTCACGCCAAAGCTTCCAACTTTGGCGTAGAGCTCGTTGTCATCATCATCGTTGACATCAATGCGCTTTTTAGTATTGATTGATGCTTTCCGTCTTTGAAAAAAATGCTCAAGCTGAGCTGCTTGTAACCGGTTGCTTGGTCAAGCCATTGTGGCTTGGATCAGCCATTGTCTCCTCAACACTCTAGCTCCGCCTCACGTCTTCTACTGACGCCCACGGTGGGCGGCCCATCCAACCTTGTGCAAAGAGAGTCATCGCTGCCCTCTAGGGGCCAAAACGAGTCTTTGACTAATCAGATCAGCCTGATTCTTTCAGCACAGCTGCCCAAGGCTTTCCTGCACCCGTTTTTGAAAAAAAAAAAAAAAAACATAGGGGACGTCTTTTAACGTCCTCGGCGCCCTTCCCTAGGTTTATGCTAAACGTTTTATAACGTTTATGGCAGTCAAAGAGTTAAAGTAAATTAAAACACAAGAATGGAGACATGTACTTTAAGATTCATCTTAAAACAATTTTAATTGTTCTTTGTTCACTAAATATTGTTTTACAACATTATTTATACTGTATATTTGTCTGATAAACTCATTTTTATAATTAATTCAGGCCGCTTGTGCTACCAGTAATAACTACAAACTGCTCAAGTCAATCAAGTCATGATAATATTGTGAGCAAAAAAAAATTACAGATTTTTCGTACATGTCATTGTATCTTAAACAGGACGTTTTTCTGGACTACTTAAAAAAAAAAAGGTGAAATTTTAGAGTTTACCCACTTCTCCAAGGACCACTACATCGCTGCATTAAAATATTTGCCAACGGCCAAAGAAAGTAGAAGACAAATAAGTCGTGGCCATGGCAGCTAATGTGTGACATATTGCTAGTAAAGAATGCGGCTTCCACCACAACAAGGATTTACTATTTACAGCACCAAAATGGCCAATAACTGACTAGGATTCTACCTTTGGCCAAAATGTGATGTAGGATTCTAGTTAAGGTAAGCCATTTTAAACGAAAAAGAAAAACGTTTTCTTTTCTTTTTTTCACAAAAAAGTAGAGCTTGTTCAATGCTGCCAACACAATCAGGAAATTAGGATTCTGGGTGTTGTGAGTGCAGACTCTACTGTTCTTTGTATCGTAAATTTACCCCCCAAAATTCTTCATGATGCATTTTTTTTGACTGGTGCAACTTATAGGCCAACTTGTAATAATTAATATTAATATTAAAATCAGGTGAATAATTCTGTAATAGTGATGAAATGAAATTTCCTCTACTTGAACATTTGTGTAACTAAATCTCCTTTATTCCTCTAGTGAAGCATTTTATTCAAGCGCTGTTTACAGAAAGAAAAGCACTCTCCGCTTGTTGGGACTCTTAATAAACAAAAACGTTGGCAGCCTGCTGAGTGAAGAACCAAAAAGGATTGTGCAGACATTGAAAAGCAGCTTTCTGGGGTGTCCGGCGAGGGCGGGCCTTGTCTTTTGTGCATCCTCTGTAATCTCAGGACTCATTAGAAGTTGAGAGGCTTAGCGCAGCATGAGGTTTTGTGGCTTGTAATAACATAAGCATAAACGTGGCGGGATCCTGCCCTCAGAGGCGTTTCAGGACGGTTTGAGCAGCAGATCAATCAGCCTTCACACTTACTGGCACAGAAAGCTTCATCAGAATTATCCCCACAGTCATCGATCCCGTCACAGAAGTGACTGTTGGCCACGCAGCGTTGGTTGTAGCAGTGCTTGAAGCCCTTACGGCAGTTCCTGTTGTCTGGACACATTTAAAGGACTTTTTTTTTTTTTTTTTTGGATTTCATTGGCGTGAACATAGCAAACAGCGTGAAATTCATCATTCAAGTCACTGGAGTGTTTCCTACCGCAGTACTGCATCTTTTCATCTGACTTATCTTTGCAGTGTGCGATTCCGTCACAGGTAAGCTCGTAGCTAATGCACTCTCCATTCCCACACTCAAACTCGCTGTGGATGTTGCAAGACGACTTTTTTGCTGCAGTAGGAGAAAGACAGACAGTAAGCTAAAACCCATGCATCAGTAGATACGTTATTGGTTTATCATTATTTACTTGACAGTGAGAATTTTAAATTACTTAATGGTCCCTTCCTGAAAGATCTATAATAACAAATGTAACCCATTTGCTTCCTATTCACACCTTAAACATTGTAACTAACTGTGCTCAATTTGGACATTTTCACTTAGGGGTGTACTCACTTTTGTTGCCAGGGGTTAAGCTATTAATGGCTGTATTTTGAGTTATTTTGAAAAACAATACATTTACAGTTATATAAGCTGCAAAATGACTACTTTTCATTTTGTCAAAGTGTCCCATGAAAAGATATAATGAAATATATTCAGAAATGAGAAGGTTGTACTCACTTTTGTGAGATACACTATGTGCTATATAATTTAATTTGTTATACTTATTTCATACTACACTACACATACACAACAAATGCAGTTTTGGCTGACAAGCAAAACAGACATTATTTTGAGACAGAAAAAAAGTGTTTCCCTTTATTCACAAAATATGTACCAAAAATGCTGAAATACGGACCGTACCGTGGATTAGCCGTACCGTGCCACCCCCTATGTGAAATATGTAAAACACTTGATTTTAAGAAATCTTTTTGGGTGACAAAAAACGTTTTTCACTTAATGCACAAAACACGTATTGAAAATATACCGTACCACGGCACAAAACCTGAAGTACGGACCGTACCATGGATTAGCCGTACCATGCAACCTCCTGCTATGTAAAATATTTAAAACAATTAATTTTATTATGAAAATAATGTAAATGATTATGACTAATTCTATTATTAATAAGTATAACAAATGAATTACAACCACCATCAAATAAATTATACAATTATGAAAAAACAGCTGATTTTACTAATGCTTTTATTTTTTTCTAATCAATTAAACGGACTCGGAAAACGGACTCAGCAGTCTGTGTGAGGCCCACGGGCCATACTTGACCCACCCCTAGAATGTAAACACCAAGGTTAAGCTACACATGTCTAAACAACTAATCCATGCCGAGTACCATTGAAATCAATATCCGCTGGTGCAAATACTTTACGGGTTAGCAGTTGCGGCCTCTGCATAATTGAATGGGACTTACACACACATCTGTTGTCATCGAGGAGGATGCGCTCTCCGCGGCAAGTGCAGTTGACCCTGCCTTGGGCGGTCAGGAGGCAAAGGTCACCGCAGCCTCCGTTCATATGTTGACACGGTGAGAGCTCACCTTCAAAAACAATCCAAGCCGTGTTAAGCATCCAGAAAGCGGCAACGCCGTCCTCGCTTCCATGTCATCCGAACCCGGCTTCCTGCGAGGCGCACCTCGTGGCGCTCTCTTTTACAATCAACAGAACCATTAGCGGATGATATTCCAAATATAATAAATGATCATTCTTGAATAGGAAATGTGCCAGATGCTTCCCTCAGTCTAAAAACAACCAAACCTGACTCTTTACAGCTAATGGAGACGACTCCTGGGAGGGATTTTTGCGATCCAATTCATGTGCAGCTGCTGAGGCAAAACTCAAATACATTGGGATGTTTTTTCCAAAATGCAGCATTTGGGATCTCACACATGAATAAATATCAATTGCACGTTGACAATAATCTACATAGAACATAAAAAAAGGCATGTAAAATGTTAATGTGATCGTGTGCAGTATGCAAGTCAATAAAACACATTAACCTCACAGTGCTTAATCTTAACTACCAAGTTATTACCATGCAATATTATTGACGGATGCATTTGAATAGACAGACAAACCTCCAGTCATTCACTGTCTTTCCCAGCCTTTACTGTGACAAGGCATACATTTGACATTAGGGGTAAGATAACTTAACAGGGGGCTCAATAAGAAACAAACACTTTACTAAAATGACTAAAAGAGCTTACGGCGTAAGAGCGAGATTTTCAAATACATGATTTTAAAAATACTTTGAAAGATCTTCATCATAGGTATGGGAAAAGAGTTAAAAACATTTACACTTTATTTTTATGTTCTGAATTTTTATTCATTCACATTATTTACACTGATTAAATCAGGGAACTGTAATATTTTTAAAGGTGATTTGGGGGGGGGGGCGTATTATACACGGGTGCACGTTATTCACAGAATTTCTCGCTAAGTGAAATTGAATAATTATCTGTAAATCACTCATTTAACACACACAAACTGAACCTCAAGGTGTTTAAATACTAGAGCTGTCAAATGATTAATTTTTAAATCAGATTAATCACACCTTAGAATTTTGATCAATCACGATTAATCACTTAATTAAAAAAGCTCTTTATCAACATTTTTTGCCCGCCAAATTTGAAAAGCACCTGTTATTTGTTAATTCTTTCAACATTTAAGTTATGAGGATGTCTTCAACATTTTTTGATCGACTGCACACTCATCCTCCTCCTTGTCTAATAAGTTTATGCATAATTTAAAATGAAAACAAGACCCCAGTAATTTGACATGAACAAATATTTTGATTGTGATATGCAAACATGTATTAAATGCTTTACTTTAATGCATGTAGTTATGTTTATTGCTCAAACACAACCTGTGCTCCCTTTAACATAACCATCCGCTGTCAAGCTAAAGGACCATCTGCGGTCAAAATTAATAGTGCGATTAATCTGCGTTAATTAGAGCTAGACCAATATGTTTTTTTCAGGGCCGATACGATTAGTAGCCAAGGAGGCCAATAACCGATATTTGAAGCCGATATTCATTTTCAGTAAAAAGGGGAGGGGAAATATTGCCGTCAATATTTTTTAAAAATACAAATCTTGACTCTTTTGAAAATTCTTAAAACATGCTTCTAAAACAAATTTTCTGACTTTTCAAAATGTAGAAGTTTAGACAATTGACATTTTTTTAAAATTTGTAACAAAGCATTCAGGGATCTTCCAAGGTTATCTGCACATCTTAAAAAGTTAAATGGAAACTTAAACAAGTAAATACCAAAGCTCTCTTTAGTTTTCTGCAGTCAATATTTTTTTCCCCAAAATTCAAACATACTTTAAATCTTAAACTTTCACATTTCTTTATTTTAATGTTGAACAAAAACTAATGGTTCCGAAGGTTCCCAGGGTCAGTAGCATCTCTTATAAAGTTAACTAAATATTTTTATAAAATAGTTCCCTGAGATTAAAATGGATTTATTTGGACCTTATAAGGGCCGTCAGATAAAAAAAATAAATAAAAAAAGGCCAATACCGATAATCGTCAAAATGCCCAATATTGGCTACCTCTAGCGTTAATACATGATTATGTGATAATTATTTGTAATTAATCAAAGAGTTAACGCTTGAACTTTGACAGCACTATTAAATACTCACAGTTGTTCGTATCCCTGGCAACGGCGATAATCCCCATGGGCTGATGGGGAATGTCCGCTCGAAGCACCTTGACGTCCGCGCCCGTATATTTGTCGGCCCGCAGCACTGACCTCCGGGCCCAGTCTGACCAGTAAATAAAATCCGCATGGATGGCAAGTCCATAGAAGTTCCCTTGGCCTGACTTCACAATCACCTGGAAGTTGTAGTTGACATGCATGAGTTCACATTTTCATAACTGGAACAAGAACGGGACTACAAGCATATTCTATAGGCAGGTGCATATGAAAGGTTCACAACACAATCACATTCTGTTAGCAGCATTTTCTCTTTCATCCACAAACAAAGCACAAACATCTGTTCACGATCTGGCCAGAGGAACAGTGACGGAAATTCCGATTGCGTGCCAAAGAATTAATGTGGATGATAACATTTCCTTGCATTAATCAACACATCACCCCACCCCAGCGCTGAACCCAGATGTTGCAGGGGGGTAAATTGCACTGTCATTGGCAGGGAAGAAGGAATCCATCAGCTTCCTCCTTGTGGGACTCTCCAAGCTTGCGTGGGAGGATCACAGCCTCCAGCAGCTCTGTAGTCGCTGCCATTAGTGGAACAGGCTTGTAAGCGGCGTCACATTAGCCCTGTGCCATACTGGGATGATTAGGACAGGTGTTGATTAAAGAAGCCCAGCACGCACGTGCAACAACTGGCCACGGGACGAGTGCGAGACAGTGACAGAGCGGGGGAAGGAGGCGGAACCGTCGCACGCCAGATGGGGTGACATGCTGCCAGGAAATTATTTGGGTTTTGGGAAGCTTTACACACAACAGCATATGCCTTGTGTGCTATACGTACAAGGCATATTCCACATAATTTGCTTTATTAGCATCTGTAACATTCAGCGTTTGCTGTTCATATTTACCACCACCAATATTTAGTGTACAGTGGTGACTTCAGATATGATTTAGACGGGCATATTTTCTCGATACCTTCTTAAAATAATCGCCTAAGTAATTTTTTCCCGAATTTTCAGGAAACACAAAAAATGTAACCATTTGCATCACGAGGAGATGATTTGCATTCTATTTAATTAGAACATGACAGCATATTTATATTAAGTACAATAATATAGAAAGGTATTTTTCTTAGTAAAAAACACATTACAATTTTTCTTTTTTTTTCTTTGGGAAGGTGGAGCCAATTACTGGCATCCCCATTCATTTTGATGGGTGAAGATGATTTGAGTTGCGAGAATGGTCATGGAACACATTATGCCCGTATCTCAAGGCACCACTGTATTTTAGAATCCTACACTGGAAATGCAAACGACTGAATAGCGAACCTGACTGAACCAAATGCTGCCTCACACAAAAAATTTAACGATTTGCATCACGAGGAGATGATTTGCATTCTATTTAATTAGAACATGACAGCATATTTATATTAAGTACAAAGTAGAAAGGCATTTTTCTTAGTAAAAAACACATTACAAAATGTTTTTGTTGTTTTTCTTTGGGAAGGTGGAGCCAATTACTGGCATCCCCATTCATTTTGATGGGTGAAGATGATTTGAGTTGCGAGAATGGTCATGGAACAAAGTATGCCCGTATCTCAAGGCACCACTGTATTTTAGGATCCTACACTGGAAATGCAAACGACTGAATAGCGAACCTGACTGAACCAAATGCTGCCTCACACAAAAAATTTAACCATTTGCATCACGAGGAGATGATTTGCATTCTATTTAATTAGAACATGACAGCATATTTATATTAAGTACAATAATATAGAAAGGTATTTTTCTTAGTAAAAAACACATTACAATTTTTCTTTTTTTTTCTTTGGGAAGGTGGAGCCAATTACTGGCATCCCCATTCATTTTGATGGGTGAAGATGATTTGATTTGCGAGAATGGTCATGGAACAAATTATGCCCGTATCTCAAGGCACCACTGTATTTTAGGATCCTACACTGGAAATGCAAACGACTGAATAGCGAACCCGACTGAACCAAATGCCGCCTCATTCAGCAAATACAGAAACTGAGGTCCTTTCTGCTACAATATAACATCACTGTACTTGTGAAGTTTAGTAGTTAGCCTTCTGTATACTGCTCCTTAATGGGCTTTAACGGGCTAATTTTCACAACAAAGCAGCCACAAGCTTTAACCTTTAAAATACAATGGTGAACAAATGTTAAGGCGTCCCACTGCGGCAGTTTTTGAAGTTGAACATCAGCCACTTCAGGTTTAATTTACACATTTTAATTGGAATGCACCCTGGGTGATCTGGTAGCAAAGCCTTCATTAAGGGGAATTAGACTGCAGGTGGGCCAGGTAGGAACCCCAAGGTGAAGGCTTTCCAGCTGACCTGGCTCAGTCAACATATGGATTGCTAATTGAGATGGGCCAAAGTGCTGGCCTACATGTCTAATCCATGGCGGGGATAAAAAAGGACATCGTGTAGTCAGACCCGATACACTGTAGGCCATATAGACCAGACCGGTCCAAAATGGAATGCCACATATTGTACTGGTCATGTACAGAGGCCTCACTTGGGGGATGACGCCAATGATTAAGGCATCATATCTTGTGATGTTACATCAAGTAAAAAAATTAAAAATAATCTGCCACATGATGCATGACACATTTGCTGTTTTCTCACAAATCGATTTTTTACCAGGGGCACACAGAGAGTGAAATTAGGGTTAGAGTTTTAAATGAGTGTTTTAAACTAAGGCTAGGGTTTCAAATTAACGGAAGGTAGGATTGGGGTTTCAAAGAACAGTTTTAAACTTGGGTTTTAGTGTTTCAAAGTAGGGATAGGATTACAAAGAGGGGTTTTTAAACTACAACTAGGGTTTCAAATTAGTGTTAGGGTTTCAAAGTAGAGCTTTAACTATCGTTTCAAATTAGGGTTTTTAACCTAGGGTTAGATTTTCAAAGTAAGGATTCAAAGTAGCATTGGTGTTTCAAAGTGGGGTTTTAAAATTGGGTTAGACTTTTAAAGTAAGGTTTTAAGTTAGAGTCCAGGCTGCAAATTATGTTTTCAACCGAGGGTCAGGGTTTCAGAGGTGGGCTAGGATTATAAACTGGGGTTTCTAACTAAAGTTAGGGTTTCAAAGTAGCGTTTCAAACCTGGGTTAGAGTTACAAATTAGGGTTTGAAAACAGGGGTGTGCAGAGGGGAGGGCCAAGTGGGTGATATGCACCTGAGGCGGGCATCCACATGCAACCCCCCCAGTCCCAATGACTGATTATCATTAGGAGGGCATCAAAATAGTCCAGGCCTCTCCTGTGCTTTTTGCACGTCTTGCTAAGTTGGAAGGAGATCTAAACAGTCAATCAAATCAAACTAAACTTGAAGCGTGTCAACAGTAGCACCTGCCAACGAGATTAGCACGCAGCTTTCCACACAAGCACTTTTATCACAACTCTGTCACTTTATCAAGTACTTGTTAGTAAAATATCATATCTAAGACTTGATCATTTACTGCACAGTCGTGTTGTATATTCGTACTCACATATCTGCCGGACCCATCGAAATCACATCTCTCAATCTTGCCGAGGCTCCGGTCGGAAAAGTAGAGCTTCTCTGCTTTGTGATCAATCGTCAGTCCGTTGGGTGTCAGGATATCGGTGCTGACGATGATCCTCATGTTCTTGCCCGTTAAGGTGGACCTCATCACGCTGGCTCTCTGCTCGTTCCAGTTGGTCCAAAACATCAGGCTGAAAACAAGTTGAAGTGAGCGTTATTCGTTCTCGTGCTCCAAATTAGCATTCGACCATTTCAACTCACTCCTTCTTTCCAAGTCAAAGGCCAAACAAGGCAAACTCCACAACTAACCTAGCTTGAAAAATAACTCAGGTGGAAGAATGGATTATTATTTTCAGGAATAAAATAAACAATACAATTTAAAGACAGTATCAATATATCATGAACTTTTTCTGGCCTGCAACTCTGCTGCATGTCATCTGCTTCCCTTTCACCCACAAGGTGCTCATCACAGATAAAGTCAAACTCCTATTCAATAGGATAATAATGATACGCATCACAGCTTTGGAGATAGTGCTAAAAATACAAATAACAGCTGCATCGTGAGGCAAAAAAAAGAATGATTCATATCTTGGTTTTATTAGCTCTGCAAGAGGGTGTCTTTGGGAGAGACATTTAGGAAGATAAATAACAGTTCATCAAGGGTCCATCAAGGCTTTCAGCTCCTCTGAGGTCGAAAGATAGAAATCACAACTAAATTGTCCCAAAAAGTTTAAAAAAAATAAAAAAAGATGAAGCTCTAAAGGTATTGCTCAAATTGCTAAAACCTGCTCAATAAAACAAAGCTGCAGTTGCAGAAAGGTGCCGTCTAGTTTGACCAGTCAGTACTGGCTGGTTGTCTGGGAACTCAGAAAACCAGTCAGTTTTCAGGCGCGTTTTCATGGTGATATTGTGTATGTGGAAAAAGTATTAGATCTTTGAGTTCATCTCATAAAAATGGGAGCAAAAACAAAAGTGTTGCATTCATATTTTTGTTGAGCGTATGAACATAAACATGTGCATCTCAACTTCTTGTACAAAATTAATTCTTAATTGTAATCTGAACCTCCAGCAGAACCAATAAACGTCTTTTTTAAGACCAACAGATACTCATATCGTGATAGTAGCAAAGGAAAGACTGCTTTCCTGTACGTAGGCTGTAGATGGTGAGATGTGTCAGAAAAGTTTTTTGTTTTTGTTTTTTGGGTTTTTGTTATTTAAATATGATCCACCATTTGAACAATATTTATTTTGAGATACCGAAAGATGATTTTAAATATGAGGGTTTTGAGATACAAATAAATTCAATTCACATCTCAAGAAACCACCGTACTTCAAACTAAAAGCTGCAAGTTTTCCCCTTCGGGGGTTAATCGCTCAGTGCACTTCCTCCTCCTCCTCCTCCTCTGTCACACCTTCATGCACTCCACTCGGCCAGGAATCGCCAGATGCTCAGGCCATTGTGAAGCATAGCATTGTCATTCTGAAGCAGCTTAGTAGCGGCCAATCGCTTGCTCGTTTGGCCCACATTGAAGAAGAAAACTTATAGTCTGTCTTTTGCGACAACAGTCCTGGAACTTTTCTGACAGACCTTGAAAACTGTGCAATAACTGAAGCAGATTTGGACAAAAGAAGGGCTACTGACTTTTGACACTCATCCAGGGCCAAGGCATGTGGGTGGTCTTCCTCAGAAAGAGTGACGACAGCCTCCCGACCACGAACACCCTCCCCCCTCTGCTCGATGGTTTGTCTGGTGATTGTGGAGGTCGTGGAGCTGGTCCAATACAGCGTGTCCCAGGCTCGGTGGTATGCCAGGCCCTCGACCGAGCCCACGCCTGAAACAACCACACAAAGTTAAGCATTTCCCTTCAAGACCGTGTAAAGCAAATTCTGAGATTTGTTTGTAAATACAGTGCGTGATCTATTATGCTTCAAGAATGACGCAGTAGTCACTTGTAGAGCGTTTAACAGTTTTTTCACCAGTTACATTTTAACCATTCAAATTTGGCAGTGTTGTTCACAACGCTTCTCTGCAATGTGTCAAATTTATAAAGACATTTATTTTCACTGGTGACCATGTCAGTGGCCAGTTGAAAGGCATCTCTCTATTAGCAAAGAGGCTAAAAATACTCGGGCATCAGGCGCAGCGCGTTCGAAAGGTCGTCGCCATCTCCAACCAACAGGAGCTTCGTAATGACACTCGAGTGGACGGCGGAGACATCTTGCTTCCATCCTTCAATCATTCACCTTGCAATTAAGTAGTCAGTGTGTTCTAAAGATGCTTATTTACACGGACAGATGGGTGTGAATAGCACCCTTGTGTTTCGGCTAATTACAGTATGGTCCATCTCAATTTTTAGACCACAAGATTTGAGTTGGAAATATTGACTTTGTTTGCAACAGATGGCCGACTCCATTTGAGTTTGGATGACTTTCCTTGGTGATTGCTGCAAAGTAACAACTCGTGTCTCAGCATGCCGAACGGACAATTATTTGGCAATGAAATGGACTCGCGTAATCAAACATATTTTCAACCAGGTTGTGCAAAAAATGTGTCAGAGAAGAGGGAAAAAAAAAATCTCTAATGGACCATAATGTCTACCAACCATCCTGACCCCCAAACTGTTTCATGGTTAAACTGAAAATAATATCGTGAGTAAACATATTAAGGATAAAGAATGTGATTGTTCTGATTATATTGTGTTTTTATGTCACACCTGCTCAAAGTATGACCATGTCTCAAGTGGCACTATGTCGTCTAAAAATAAATGAAACACAGTGTTGTTCTTGTGCTCAGAAATTCAAAAGAAACTACAGTTGAAAAATGTACACTCTCACTTCTGTAATTAATATACTTGCATTATACAGTTGGGAATTAAAAAATGTGACAAAAAAGAATAGGAATAAAAGCTTCCAGGCCAAACAAAATTGAAAAACAAATCCAAGGATTTTGTAAATACATCACGATAGACAACTAAAGTAGGAATTCTGGGGTCACCATGGGATTTACAGTGATTCCATTCCCCATTTAGTATTCCCGTTTATCCCAAGTCTGAACATTTGGTATTCCCCATGGCTTCCTGCAGAACTGTTACATTTATGTGGGACAAAACACTGAGGAAATGTTTCCAGTGAAAAGAAAAAAAATAAGAAAAAACACAAAAGCAACAAAAAGACAAAATGTAACCTTGTACCAGTTAAAATTCCAATGACAACAAACTACAACCAGGGTTTCTGCAAGTATTAGCAAATCTGAATGATTTAATACTTTTAATGCCATTTTAAGTCTTAATTTTGGCAAAACCCATTCAAAGACTTTTAATGCTTTTTAATGACCCACAGAATCCCTGACAACATCTTTGTATCGAGGACATTTACCCAGCAGCAAAATTGGACTGGTATTGTAATTATAATAATGTCTTAATATCGTGAGCATTATTAAAATGCAGCCTTTGCAGGCACAACACAAGCAGAGAGATAAAAGGCCATTTCACCACGCACATTTGAACTTAAGGCTGTGAAATTTATGATGTCAAATTTCACGGCTATTCAATTACTTATGTCTTTTGAATCATTTTAAAAACATGCATCCACACCGAGCGTGTTGACTTGACTTATTTCATGCAGTGGAACATGTGTTTGTTGTTATAAAAACACAACTCCTTTCATTACCAGGAACACAAGAAAGGCCAAGGGATTAGTTACTTGAAGGTGTGTATTCCGTCTTCAACAGTCGCCTTCGTGATGACAAACAATAAAGGGACTAAATTTAGACGCTTGGATTCGCATAACATCTAATGGCGTCGCATCAAAACAAAACATGTTGTATTGCAGAGCAACATGGCAGTTACTAGCAAGTTAGCATGTAGATTCTCAGCATGAAACCCACAAACCCCAAAACCTGCAAGGCACGTACTGAGTCAGCTGATTGCTAATTAATAGTTTGCAATAAAAGCCATCTGGTCGAATTTGCCACAAATTGTTGCTGGGTTGAAGGATTAATTATTGGGGGACGTGGAGATTAATTAGGGAAATATGCATGATTAACATCTGCACCTTTCATTAATGGCGGGATGCAAGTAGAAGTTCCGCAGACAAATGCAGATTTTATATATACGACATATAAAAGTTGTTGATGATTTTAAAATGATGCCCAGCGGGGGAAGGAAAAGCTAAATGGGGCCAGTAAAAGTCGTTTTCTCTTTACTGATAAACCTTTATCTTAATTTGACATGCATGGCTTACTCCCCCTTCAGGACAAAATAATTAATTACTATAACAATATAAAACATTTACGAAATAAGATCATAGATTTTGTCATTTTCTCTGCCGTACAGGAACCAAATGTGCATGCATGAATGATTCAATGAGCTTTGTGGTTGTTTTACTTACAGTAATGTCAGTAGGCTACAATATTGCGTTTGGTTACGAGAGTGTCGTACATCGTAACAAATCGGCTGTAATACTGGTAACATAAACATTTAAAATATGATAAGATAGCTTGAATGAAAATCCCTAAAAAAAAAAAAAAAAAAAAAAAAAGAAGAAGAAGAAAAAAAAAATTCCAGCTATTGAAGAAATCTACAATGTTAATCCTGGATAGTCAAATATAGCTTTTAAATGTCTTGCCATAAGGTATCATCGAGGTTTCTGCATTTCATACGACACAATGCTTCAAAAAATGATTAGATAGCATCTATTAAATTGTCTTGATAACGCAGCATCAGCTGAGTGAGGTTGTGCGAAGGAGGGGATCAGCAACGCTCTGCCAGCTTCCTGTTGTGCTCGCATGCGTGCGACTGTACAGTATGTGTGTGTGTGTGAAGGCTTGTACGTGTAGATTTGCCCCAATGCTGATCTTTGTTCCCCAGGAAAACGTCGTCCAATTGCAGAGGATCCAGACATAAGCAGAAGAGATTTTCACTGCGCTTTTGACGCCAGCCGTGTTCTCGTCAACACTAAACTGACACTCGCAAAAGAAAGCAGCAATGCAAGCGCGCGCTTTTGAACTGACAACTTTGCCTTTTATCATAGAAACCGATATGATAGATTCTAAATGTAATACTACATTTATTTTAGGGGTCTTATTTTTGATGGAATATGACTATTATATGGAGCCCCTAAAGTGACATGGGGGGGGGGGGGGGGGCTGTCCTAATGAGATACATCTACCGAAACTCAAAAATAATTTGCTTCACCCACTGGTCGCTGAATCAGTGGAGGTTGGTGTTTGTGGATCTCCCTCTGCTTCATCTATCCTTCCTGCCTTCTTTTAGTCTTTCCTCTGGTCTCCTGAGGTCTCCCTAATTTGGAATTTAGATGTATCTGGGGTTGGTGAAAGATTTTGTTTTTTCGGTGGAAGGTGGTGTCTGGTTGGTGTTGGATTTCCCTTTGTTTTATCTTTCCTTCCTTTGATCCTTCCTCTGGTCTCCTGACAATTTCACGACTCTGGTGGGACTCTGCAGTATGCGGTTAAGGTGAAGGGTCTGGGATTTATAACAGGTTTCAGGTGAATTAAAGACACACACACACACACGCACGCACGACGAAACCAACACGCTACTCATGAAAAGTGGCTTCTTGGTGAAGCTATCAAAACATTAGCTTGTATCGTTACAGTTGGTATTCCATACTTTTTATCTTGAGGTGACATTATGCTGCACAGCTCCCGCAGAGTGAAGAAGAGGCTGAGTTTCTCAGCTATTCTCATACAGTTGAGTTTATAGATTTGTTCTAAAGATATTACTAACACTTGAAATTGAAAAATGTTGATTTGTGGGGATTTATTAATTTTTTTAAATCACCAGCTTGAGTACAGTTCATACTCGGTGATGATTTATATGTAAGCAGAAAATGGATGGATGGACAAAGTTTGCTTGTGCACCAGATCCAAATTCATATCTCTGTACTAGCAGTGAATTTACAATTGCACCACTTACTTTCTGCAATCATTGAGTGTCCTGTCCAGTCGTCATTGATCATCTGGATGTTTCCAAAGTGAACGTCGCTGAAAAAGATGCGATTGGTGCCAAGCGTATGCTGACTGTAGTCAAATGCCAAGGCGATGACATTCTTGAAAAGAGCAGCGTTTTCAAAAGGCTGGACCGGTGAGTTGAGGTCATTCTCATCCGAGAGGTGGATGCTTTTCAGAGTCGTCCTCTCGGAGTAGAGGAGATAACCTTCATAGCGCTCGCAGGAAAAGCCGTTCTCCGATAAGCGTCCGTGGGCACAGGAGCAGGTTCGACGGCCGCTGCCCACGTGAAAGCAAAGCTGTCGGCAACCACCATTGTTCCTGGCGCATGGGTTTGAACCTGAAGAAAGAAAAATCAACACTATTGCACAGATGCGCATTTTCATAATAGTGTATTTTGGAGAAAAAAAAAATAGGGCAGATATTTTGTGAATCAATAGATGAGCGAAGGAGTGAAATCCTCAACCTTTCTCTCTGCTTCTAGTGAAGACGGTCACGCCCTTCAAATTGACCCCCAGGCCACTCCTCATTGTCACGGCCTCACTGCTGTCAGTCTTCAAGCCTCGTCGGATTGAACCGTTTGAGAAGGCCCTGGAGCAGGAGGTCAGGGTGGTGAGAAAGTGATTTCACTTTCCGTGAAGGCGATATATTTACAGAGCTGCATTCGGGCCTTTTTTTTTTTATTGATTTTTTTTTTCATTGCAGGATTATGACGATATTATAGAGATAGAAAGATCATAGCACAAAAGTAAAACCCGATATAGCAGCCATACCATTTGAACGTAGATTAGGAATAAATGCGGAGAAGAGCACAATAAATCCCACTTTCACAAGAGCCACTCAGCTGTTGCTGCAGACTAACCTTGTGAAGCAGCTGGATTCAAGACAATACAGGCACGTAAACTGTAAAATCAATTTTGCCAAGCCTCAAAATGATGGCCTTAAGGACAACCAAATAATGACACATCAGTGTCCTTTGAGGATGCAGCTGCGGATGGCAGTTTTGATGTCAACAGAGCCAGAATAGACTGGAAGCCTGTAAACAATGACTGCCGCCAAAGAGATAAGCATGGAAGCTTCCATAGCGACGGCTTCATAATAACTAGATATTTCTTCAGAGCAAAAAAATAAATAAAAAAATTCTCTTCTCACAATTCTCTGGTTGGCTGCAATGGATGTGAGAGACTGACCCCTGACAATTTTTTTTTGCCATTTTCCAAACTGCTTCTATTTGCTCTTCTCCAGTTGGATTTATGGAACAGACCTTGCAGCAGGTCAGGTAAATTGCAGCCATTAAATGAAAAGCTCACACACTAACTTGATCTACAACGCTATCATTTTGCCCCTAAATAAAATAAAATTAGATGTCATCATAAGAAATAATTTTAAGGCCTGCTGCACAACGAGTGACACGGCCGAACTGGACAGTCGTTTTGCTCCGAACGGCGAACCAAAAATGAATTGAAATGAGAGGAAAGGCTATTAACCCAGTCCAGCCCCCCACCCCTAAGAAAAAAAAGACAATAGCATTCTATAATATAGTAATTCATATAAACACACAACAATGCTATAGTTAAATATAATTAACCTTTTTTTCTTTTATTTATTATTATTTTTTAATTAATTCAATAGACATTGTGCTGGTCCTTCTTGGGTGTGCATCTTGACCACTTGGGGCAGTATCATGCCGAAATATAAAAGTTCACTCCGAAGTAGGCATGGCCCGATGACCGGTTCGATGGTTTACCCTGGTTTTAAAAAGTCAACATGGTGCCAGTGTGTACTAGTTAGCCCCAAGGACAACATGAGCCCACAGGTTTGTTCTAAAAATAGCTCACCAGTGACATGATACTGTGACTTGCTCAGAATATTAAACATTTTTTTTAATAGTTTACTTATTTATTTAAACTTAACATAACTAATGAAACAGATTGCGTTAAATAAAAAATAAAAAATATGTTTTTTACCCAAACATTACAAAAATTATTTTAATTTAATAATTTTAATAGTGTGTGCAATATTTTTGCTCACATACTGTTAGAATTTAATATCAGCCCATGACTACTCCTCAGTAAGCCACAAGTTATCTTAGTCATTCTTCGGAGAAGAGAAATAATATTTATTATGTTATTCATTAACTGTAATTGTTTTCTCGATAGTCCACTTCAGTCACGTTCGGCTTGATGTGCGGCAGGCCTAATGAATCAGATCTGACTAACATCCTACTAACAATTATCTATATCAAAAAATATATATATTTGCAAGAAGCCACGCAACAAACAAGATGAGATACAGTACACAATTTGTTGCTGCGATATACTGCCGGTGTGTGTTGCAGATAAGACACATATAACATTCCGTCATACTGAATCAATACTGCAATCTTCTGCTGCAATGTAAACAAAAGTAGCAGACTCATGATTTGGAGACAACCTTTATTAAAAGGCTACACTCTTCATCAGAACAGCTTTAGCTTTGCACAGAACCTTTTAAAGTGGAGGGTTAATATCAGCTCAGTGTTGCAGACTTTGTAGGGAAACCCGTGTTCAGTACCTTTAAGAAAAAGTCGATTACCTGTCAGCCCAGTAGATGTAAGGCCCAAACACAGCCACCGAGAACAGGTCCACATTGGCCGAAGACAGTACTATCTCCCGGCTCTCACCTGTCTCAAGGTTGATCCTCTCGATCTTATCAGTGCGGGCATCACACCAGTATAATGTATTTTCCTGAGAGGCAATTTTAAAATGTATATTAGGCACAAAAGGATAAGATGAGGTCGGGACTGAAAGAGCGTCGCTGTATGGAAGTGAGGCTTCCAAGACCAATGAATGCTACCTCATAGTCTATAGAAATGCCGTTGGGCCACATGATGCCCGAGTTAACCAAGGTGACTTGGTCTGTGCCATCCAAGCGGGAGCGGCCAATACATGGGTTCTGGCCCCACTCAGTCCAGAAGAGATACCTGCCAACAAACATAAATATATTGGATGGGTTGACGTCCAGAGATGAGATTTTGGTGTGCTTCCAAAATCAGAAATCCAAAACTTTAACTTAAATGTGTACGTGCGTGACGTATTTTAGTATGAAATATGCTGAAAGTCGACCAAGTCTATCCAGTAATCTCCCCGATGATTGCCAAAACCACAAGTGACAACCCCCCCACTATCCTTTTTGAATTGCCTATAACATTAGTTTAAATTGTTAATACGCCACATGATCCTCCCAAAAAATTTTTCAAATTCATTTGACAACATTAGCCTTAACAGAAGCACTCAAAGTGCACGCCCATGAAACAAAGACCCTCCAACAACCAACAACTACCAACAACCCGCAGCATTGACTCGTTTGCAACTGGACTCCTCTGGTTTCGCCTCTCATGTGGAAAAGGAGGAGGTAGGGCAATAAGGCCCAAAAATAAAATCTTTTTTTTTTTTTGTCATTCAGGACGATTATGATTTTAATCGATTTTAATCCAATAAACGTTTATTTAAAGGTTTCATTTATTCAAAAATAATTCCTGTGCAAAATGTTCTGGCAACAATAATGTATACTGATTCAAGATCAGTTTTAACATAAAGTTAACATTCACAGTTTGTGCTTAATTGCCACAATTAAGTAATTGATAGCTATTGTAAGCATGTCTTGTAAACCACCCATCCGGCATTCTGCCACTTGTGGAAAATTACAGGCTCAAAATAATATCTGGATATAACAGAACATAAGAACAGCTTTTAATAATTCAGAAGACACAATTCAATTTCCTGATTTAACACATTTTCAACGATTCAATTTCAAAATGACAATTAATCGAATTAATTCGATTTATTGCCCAGCCCTAGAAGGAGGCAAAAATTAATAAGTGTCAGTAACTTATCAAACATGGCTTCGGACAAACATGGTTGTCATAGCAACAATACAAAACAATAATACCAGTGATCATATCTCATATTATCCCATATTGGAAAGATCGGGTGGACGCAAGCAAAAATATTGCCTACCCCTTCTGAGGGTGGACAGCGATGCCTCTGGGCTGATCCAGACCTTCAGATATCACCACGGAGCGATAGGCACCAGTCAAACGAGATATTTCTATAAGATTAAAACCGTGGTCTGTCCAGTAAAGATTCCCTATGGAAACACAAAGAAATTGTCAAGTCATTCAGACATATTCTGTCTTTTGTTGTTTGAATACAAAATAATTCCTCCTCAGGTAAGAGCATTCATAGCCAAAAAGAATGGTAACACTAACCAGCCATCCAGTCCACAGCAATGCCTTCAACCCTGCTGATGCCGGAAGTTACGATGTCCTCCCGCCAGGTCTGATCACGTTTTGCCCGGGAAATTCTGTTCAGGCCCATGTCAGTCCAGTACACGGTGTCATTCCCTGCAAAAGGAGTTAATGACACTGCAAGATCAGATGATGGATGTGATTTCCCTTCAACACATTAGTGCCCTCAAACAATGCAGCTCACGAAAACACTTTTTATTACCGCATGGCCCATTTCACCAATATCTTGTGAGGAAAAGGGTGACGGTGGAAATGCACACATGGTCTATCCGAAGCTCTTTTAAGTTAGGTAATTGTCGAGCAAACATTAAAGAGTGGTAAGAAATGCGTGCGTTGCTAAAATCATTGTTGACTGTTTTTGTTATTAAATCGATATAAGAAAAGACGCACGAAGGACTTAGGCAGTGGTGGAAATCCTTTATGCCCATATATGGTCGATTTCATATTTTTTCATGAATCGATGATATCAGGCTGTTGCCACATCCTTTTTTTGTGTGTGTCTTTTTTCTTTTTTTTTTGCAATATTAACTCATTTGAAATGTTGAATATACAGTCTCAGGCTTATTAACTCTCTTGGACACTTGAACCGTCTCAAAAGTGTTGTAAAACTCCGCCTCCTCAATTTGCAGGAGTCGTGCAACATTATGTCGCCTCGAGGTTGAAAGTCTGGATATTTTTTTGACATCTCATGTGGGGGCCGCTGAAGATCGAATCTGGGTGTGTCTGGGCCGTGTCAAGTATTCCACAAAAAAAGGGGTTTAAGTATTGAAAAAAAAAAGTACAGCTAATCCAATGTTCTCAACCTTTATTAATTTCATAATTTAGATAGTTCTTCAGAATGCGAAGAAGATTGGTGACCCGGTTCTTTCTCTTATCCCTCAGCATGCCTAGTTGAATCATGACGTCTGATTTCTTGAGTGCAACAACTTTCCCTGTGACATGTCAGTGTGCCCCTGTGCTCAACAACAACAACAATAAATAAAAAAATAATAATAATTTCCTGTTTTTCTTGAAATTGACTTTTGTACCTTTCTCTTCACAGCAGATTTTGAAAAAGACATGACTACGTCCGGGTGACAGGATCGTTTTTCATTCCACTTGGTGCCATTTCAGAAATATGTTTTGCTGAAACTGTCATGACCCTGAGCTATGGTAGCCCGTAAGTGATGTAAAAAACAAACAAACATAAAACAAACACACAAAAAACGCCCGGCACACAGCAGAAGTATGACATTCAGCTCATTGTTTTATTTATTGCACCGCCCATGGCTTTCAGATCTTTACAAAAAAAAAAGAACGTGATTTTGGTGGTTAATAACACATTCACAGTTCAAATGGATTTTTGACGTCTATAGTCGTCAATGGCAGTGAATGAATGAATTTATAATTCCAACTTGAACGGTGCCATGTTTGGTCATTCAAACAAGATGTTGTTTTATTTATTTCCTGAAAAGTGTTACGGTGATGCAATAATTTGTACCCTCTCATTCCTGCTGTCTCCTAGATTCTCATGTTTACTTTTGCAATAAAAGGAGGTCTAGGTGACAAGCTACTTTATTTAATGCCATCCAGTCTTATATGGACATTTTTAAAAAGCTTGTGGTCATGTCAGGATTTCACATTATTTCTCGAGTCACTCATATTAAGAGCTCAGTGACGCCATGTGAAAGAGAAGGAGTTTAGGGAAGGTCTTAAGCCGCTTTTCAATATAAATATGCTGCCTTGGCTCATCTCTGTTCAACTGTGTGTGCAAGCCCAGGACGCGGGGATTTGGATTTCCATTACAACACGGTTACTAGCTTGCAGGCGGGCCTGGAACAGATCACACGCTGGCGCGCACCCCAGCTGATAGGGTTGTGATCCAGTGGCCTTCAAATTGCCGACAATTCATCGTTCATGAAATCATGTGTATAATGAACGTGACATTTCTATTAGCATGGTGTGTATCGATATGAGCACTCATTTGTTGTAGTTTCTGCGAGGAACATATATTATATCAAGATCATTCTGAACAATTCATTAACAATCGCAATTTTGCTACTTTTTTCTTGAGAAGATTTCATTTGCAGATAACTGCCATCTTTGTATTCCAATCAGCCGACATTAGTCTTACTGTTGTGGATGAGGTTAGGAACACAAAATACATCATGCAAACCCTTTCAGTAGATGTCGTTTGCTTCGGGCGTCAGTTTGTTCACTTCATATTCGGACCGCCTTAGTCATCATGCGGCATTTACAATCTATTACATACATGGGAGTGCGACCAGGCTCGATCGTCTGTCTTTGCGATGAATTTTATTATTTTTATCATGCGGCCAGTAAAGGGAAGTCGGGATGTAACAAATTACAGTATGCACGATTTGCTTCTTGCTTTGCAATGCACACTGTGGTTGCTTGATGCAATATCTGGGGAATTGCTTTGTATTCCAATTGTTTCGCAGGCTCGCTGTTATTCATACCCGGGGCTTGCCTGTAATGTCATGTGATTACTCCATCAAAACTGCACTCCGCCAGCCCACAGACCATTATTCAAACCCTCCGATGTAAATATAGCAAAGACCCATCCCTTGACCTGTTTATCTTAAGGCAGATGAGATGGGAAGAAATAAAGGCAAGAAAGTCATGCTGGTTTTATAATAATGATAATAATAATAATAATGATAATAATAATGCAATTTTCCCATTATGTAAAAGGGAGATAGTGGAAGAAAATATAATTACAAACATGGGGCACAAAAGGACATTCCACTTTTAATTCATGTGCCCTCATTGTCGACATTAATAATAATAATAATAAAAAAAAAACATAACTAAGATGTGACTCCTTGAATCAACAAACATCCTCTTGGGTATGAAATATGTTCAGCTTCAATGTTAACAGCAACATTAATCACTTGAAATATTCAGTCAAGTTACTACTCGAACAAATACAGATTAATTACACGCAATCGTGATTAGTCACATGCAATCATGCAATCAACTCCATTCCAAATATCATTTAAATTACAACTCCATAATGACATCTATTCAGAGGTTCTTCTCTATTGGAAGAACACAAATGTACAAGATGTCAGCCTCTAATGTTATTTCAGTCATTATATACCGTTTGCATGAATGTGAGGTTGGAAGTCCAGCACGTCACACGCCGTGGAAAAGTGTTACAAACTACACAAATGTACAACCAGTGTCTACTCTTACCTGCATGAAAGTCCACCCCCACAGCAAAAAGTGTCCCCGTGATAGGCATGAGGGCTTCAGTGTTGTCATTTGGGTCCAGAGAAATCCCTCTTATGCCCTCATGGATGGAATACATCACAAATGAATCCATACCTTTGGAGGGAAAACAACAACAACTAGCAGGTCAACCACAGCAAACCATCATGAAAACAACATATGAATGAAGTCTGTCTGCATAACACATTCCCCAAAAGTAAGAATGAAGATTGTACAATAGCAGTTATTTTAACAAACAAAAAAAGCATACCTTCACAGGACATGCGATCGCTTCTGAGGTTGTATCCAACAGTGCAAGAGCAGCTTCGGGTGCTTTCAGAAGTTGGAAAACAGAGCTGCGAACATCCTCCGTTGTTTATTTGGCAAAGGTTTCTTCCTGAAAGTTAACCAGGACCAGCACAAGTATTAGTTAGATTCATCCTACGAGAGCTGAGCGTGTGTGCCTGTACTTTTTGTGTTTGTGTTGATGTTTCAAGACTGTGGAAAGTCCTGAGAAATTGTTTCTAATTATGCTGTTTGACCGCTTGAGGATAAATGCTGGAAGGTGTGGCTAAAATGGTGTCTATTATATGAAAATGCCTTCAATAGCATGAGCAGTTATCCAGCAGAATTGCAAAGCGGAGTTATCTAGCGAGCTATGACAACATATGTGACTTCTTTTGAATAGTCTGAAACGTAGCCATTATAGAGCGCCTCATTGTTAGCCGCGACTGCACAGGCAGAATATCAAAGAGCCTGACTTGACAGTAATCGTGGCTTGGGCCGTGATGGCCACTTTAGAGTGCCTTGTTATCAGCCGTGAGTGCATGTGTATCACGAAAAGAAAGGTGGAAGGGCAAGGAGGAGAAAATAAAAAAAGACTTGGTGTGGCTCCTTTAGAGCGCCTCGTTGTCGCGACTTGGAGATTATATTCCAGCCAGCGAAGGCTGTGAGCAGATAAATTGAAACGGATTTATTTAGGCATAAGATGCTTGACATCCATTGATTCCAGGATGTAGTTGAGATATTTGATTGACAATTGAGCTGGGCGTGGCCTCAGCACATTCAGTGGACACGCCCAGAACGTTAACGTAAAACACCAAATTTGCCTTGTCATTGTCGTCTTTTGTGAGTGCATCTTTCCTGTTGATATTGTGTTACACCTGTTTACCTATTAAAACACACTATTCTAATATTTTCTTCTTCCCTGTCACAGGGCCTGCAGATGAAAATAAAATACAGAGCTGTTATCTGGTACAGAGCGTCTTTACTCTTGAGTGTAATGTATTCAGTACGTGGTGCATGATAAGAAAATGAATTTGGACAAAAAATGAACCGTGCCACTCGGTTGGAAATGTGACTGAAGACCCTACACACCTTTCTGACCTTCCCGGTCATACACCTTCATGTGGACGACCCCACCAGTCTTGTTTCTCAGATTGACAAAGTTCCGGCCATCCCTCTTGTTGACATTTCCAAGCTGTGCAGATTCATCATCGGCCCACCACAGTTTACTGCCTGTAACCAAATAAATAGAGAGACGGATCTCAGCAAAAAGCTTGGTTCTTTACAAGACACGATCACACACTCAAGAAAACGTCCTCAGCATTATTTTGGTTTTGAGGGACTATCGTGTTATATTGAGCATCAAAGTCTGAAAGAAGTTTCATTTTGAAAATCAAGTGTGTCTCTGTTGACGTCAATCCGCTTGTCTTGGTCATGGTTAGTAAAAAAGGAAGCCCACAGTCGCAGGAAGGTAGGAACAAAAGTATTTTGGGATGCTTCTTTGGAATGGAATACAAGTTCCAAGAAAAAGAAAGCTGCATTTGTAAGACTGTCCATTTTCATTTCTAAGCAAAATGGGCAAAAGTGTGTATGCAGTTTTCGCAAATAACTGGAAGAAACCACCAGATTTATGTATGACGGTAAAACTGCCCCACATGAATGATGTGTGTAGTGATAAAAAAAAAAAAAGCACAGAGTTGACTTTTGACTTTGACCAACCTTCTCATGATGTACAGTATATTTTGTATTTGTGTTACGGCAATAATTGTCAAAAGTTGAAAGATGATTGATTGGTTGACAACTGGTGCCTGTGGAGCTCGAGTTGTGGTCGCTTCATCACAACATTTTAGTAGGAGGTGGAAGGAGGCTGGTGGAAGTCGTAACTTTCTTGTATCATAATTTGTGAGTTGCAGCGACCGCCTGGACAGCGTCGGCTACATCGCTGTTTGTCATGACCGTTGGCAAAAATATAAGTTACATGAGATGTGAGCAGAACAGCTGATTTTGCTTGGTTTGGTTTCCTTTTCCGATTAATGATTAAAGCGCATGTAAATGGAAATTAAAAACCTTGTAAAAAGTGAATTCAGAAATTTGTTTCTAAACACATTATAGAATGTTTGAAGATAATTTATAAAAACGTGCAAAGACTGGGAAATACGTGTACGTAGTTCTCAATTGTGGAACCCTCGTGTTATTAAGCCGTTGCCGTAGGGACTTTTTGTGAATGTTCCCTTGGGCCGGAGGGGTTCTGTAACGTTTGCATGATATATATCAGAACAATGTCTATGTTTGTATTAGTAGCTATCCGGCGCAATTGTGATGTTCAGTTTAATGCATTTTTCCTTCAGATAATCCACTGGTATGGCCTTAATAGAGCGCCTTATCGTCGACTATGAGTGCACGCACACATGATGCAGAGAATGGGGGGAATTCTTTTTTTAAAGTCTGTCTTGACGGCCAGCGTGAGGAACAGCGCTTCAGGCTGGTGTAGGCGGTAGAGCGCCTCGTTGTTGGCTGTGGGTGCGAGCACATGCAGAGAAAGATTGATTGAAGGGGTGTAGGTATATGTGTACGTATATGCCTAAGAAAAAATGCTAGATGAAGTAACATCTATTTTTCCAGGACTTTTAGGGATACTTGATTGACATTTGAGAGCGTTCAGTTGACACATCATTTGATTTTATTTTTATTTATTTATTATTTTTTTTTATTTTATTATTATTATTTTTTTTTCATCATTTGATTTTATATACTCAACAATATTTGTATTCATTTAAATTAAGCAGATTTGTTAACAACACACATCTCTGTGATGTGTCAAATTTACAAGACATTTATTTTCACTTTACAGGTGCCTTTCGTGGGTGATGCTACAAACACACTTGATGTGGCTTAATGCATCGGTGAAAATGAGCTTGAAGTATGCTAAGCAAGTTCAACCTGCACATAACACTTCATTCACTCAAATAAGAGGCATTCTCATACAATTTAATAGCACATTATAATAAATTAGCATGAGGAACTCATCATCTTCAAGTCAAGAATATATTGTTACAAATAAATTGTTAACATCAGACCATTAGCAACATTATCAGTCGCTTCAAGGCCATACTCGCAAACATGCAGGAATGTTTCCCACTTAAACTAAAACTAATAGCTTCAGGTCTCGTGCCGTGTGTTAACAAAACTAGAATCGCTGTAAGTGCAAGTGACAGTCGACACGAAGTTTACAAAACACTTGACCCCCGGAGGCCACGCGGGCCTAGATTAGCTTTGCTCTCTATGTTAATTTGGTGCCGCGGGGCGCACTGGCTAGTTGTGATTGCTCGCTTGTGGCACATCATATTCAATTTCCACATCAACTGCTTGTTAGATTCAAGGCCAGCCAAGCCTGATGAATGGCCTACCTTCTCAAAGAGAGGTCCACGCATATCCCTGGAGCCAATCCAATTACTACAGAGCTATAAGACGTCCGCGTATAGTGTATCAACCCCCCCCCCCGCCTGGATGAATACCTTCTCCCAGCCAGCACGGCGCACATACAGTAGAAGAAAAATGAATTGATTGATTTTACCCGCAGCAATCTGGGATAAAATGGCTAATTCATTTCACCGTGTTCAGCGATTTCATGTCTGCTTCTGTCTCTTGCTGTGTGAGGGACACTCTTTCGCTGATGGAAATCGAGCGTTCCTTATTTACTCACGAAGCCGCCTTGGATGAACCTTAACTACTTCAAACAAAACCAACTAATTGATCATGACAGGATGGACAAGAACATAACCGGTGCTCAGACGCAGTTGGATAAATCTTTCCTAAACTATGACTGGCTTGTTTATTTATCCTATCGATCTTGGAGTGATATAATTAGCTTGCAATGCGTGCAACAATCACAGCATTAGCTTAACCTCCTACTATCTAATTACAATCTAAACAAAGGCAATGACAAGATAATGCTCAGTTGTGAATGACACTGTCAGTGTTTACAATTGTGGTCGATTGTGCGGTGGTCTACAATCGCACTGCATCAACCTGAAAGCTGATTCCACTCATTTGGTTACCTTGTTTACACACGAGAAGTGAAATTTATTCAAACAAAAATCTCAGTTCACTAGAAGCCAAACAAAAATTAACATAACATTTGGCATGCGATGTGCAGAATTTGGACCCAAAAGCAGGAAACGGGACAGTAGAAAATGTAAGAAAAACAAATATAGTAAAATAGGAAAATGATTACTCCAAAGAAGAAAAAATATCTGCCAACAGAACAAGAACATTTTACTTAAATTTGCCTGCAAGATTTTGAAAAATAAGAAATATAATACTAGGCCCATATCAACCACAGCAATCTTGAAAATAATATTTTTAGACTAAAACCAAGTAATATTGACTTTTTTCAAGCTGTAGAAATATTTTCTTAAAATTCATATGTACTCATTTAAGTTTGGCCAAGTGTCAAGCAGGGAGGTGATATGTCCCATTTTTATTGCATTTGGTATGAAACAGCGAGGGATTGAACCCAAAACCTCCCAGTCTGAGGGGAAAAACTCTACCACTCGACTACTGAGCTGGTACTATATTCACTGGAAAGAGGAAAAATGAGCTTGCACTTTTGTTTGATTGTTTTCATACTTGTATTTTTTCCATTTATCTTATTACTAGATTATTCTAGAAAATTCAATTTATGAAACCCCAGTTCAGGGCCTTTTAAGCCTCCCAGTACTTAAAACTGGCTGGTAACACTCAGGGCTAAGACTGCTTGATCAAATAAGATAATGAAGTAATAAGTATCTTAAAATAAGCAGAATGATCTTGCCTGCCAATCTTATTTTAAGTAAAAATAAACAAATTTAGGTCAAATTTAAGAAATTATATCTCACTTAAGATTTCTGTTTTTGCAGTGTGACGACAAATGTGTCACTGAGCAACTCCAGCAAGGGCCATGCTCAAATCTATATGAAGGAATAAAGGCCAATGTGAAAAATCCAGGACCATAGCAATTGCATAGCAACCAACAATATCCCAAGGACCCAACTCAAAATTACATGACCAGAAGTAAAGAACTCCTGTTCAGCCGAGGACATTTGAAGTTCAGTATTTGCAAATTCAAGTTAATAATATATATTTTTTAAAGTAAAAGTATTGCTTTGCTGACATCCTGTTACATCTTAGTGCCCAGGAACTATGTTGATGTTTGTTGATGTGCTTACTCTGGACCAAATGATTGCTTTGCCGTCATTTTGTGGCATCAACGAGCAATTACAAACTTTTTAGTGGGGCATCAAATGCTTTTGCGGATTTTCACTATTTGCAGCAGCTGTAATTGCAATAATCAAATCTGACAGTTTGAAATGGACTTCAGAAATGTGACGGTCTAAAAACCCTGCTTTACATGATTTCTGACATTACCGTATTTCTTTTGGATTACTTAGACAGATAGTGATGTCAAATTCATCAATCGTGCATTAACAGATAAAGCCAAATTGTGACATGACCAATTAAAGCCGAAGATATAATTGATGACATCATATCAGAGTACCAATCCTAAATTGGAAGTTAATATAAAACACGTCATACTTGGATGGACCAGGACTTTAAGTTGTTACCCTGTGACAAATGCGCTGTCAAGGCACAGTGAAAAGTCTCTATTTCACAAAGTTTGTAGTGTTGCTCACGCTCCCATTCCAAACAATTTCCCCCACATTAATTGTGATTGATGGCCACCAGCAGACGTGATTCTGCTGTTTGGCTGTACCTGCTAATACGCCGCTACAACGCCATTATTCTATGTCACCTTTCCTCCTCACTCCCATTTGTGAGCACAATAATAAAGCCTTTTCTAAATAGGAAACAAACAGTCACAGTCAATTTAAGGGAAGAAGTGTCCACACAAATCACTCTAACGAGATACAGAATGCTAAAGCATAACGAAGGGTAAAACAGCATTTTGTGTTGAAAAGATTTCCCAGCACCCGTGCTTCTTTTCAGTATAAATATCGCATTGTACGTATGCAAATGCGAGACACTCACCCATCACGGCGAGAGCAGTTCCTTTCGTAAGCTCCCTCTTTAGAGTTTCTAGCACCTCGAGCCCGGTCCCGTCCAGATTGCACCTGTTGATTGTGTTATTGGCTGAACTAATCCAGTATAGCTTGTTAGCCGCGTAGTCTACCGAGAGACCTGGGAGTCAAACAAAGCACAACAGAGTGAGATTTATGATCACAGCTGGCTGGAATTGTTTGCTTACATTACAGATTGTTTAGCATTAACAACACACAGCAGACAGCAAATTTGAAAGAGAAATGGATTGAATTGGAAGATAATAAATTAGTTTGAATTAAGTGTGGAAAATCGACCCGAAAAAGGAAGCAGACATAAACTTCTCAAATGACCTTTAAAATAAAAGTGACAACACCGTCATTATGTTTCCATTCAATAACAGAGGAAGGAAATACAGTCTGATTAGATTTTGTATTGGTATTTGAGTCATTTGTCTTTTTAAAACAAAAAACAAAAAAAGGGCTTTTAAATACTCTTCAAGGCCAACATCAATGGGTGGGATCTTGAAAGATATTTCAGTTGCGGACTCGTGGACATCTCCCACTATGTGTTGGATTTATGTCTGGCAGATTCACATTCATAATGCATCATTAATTTACTCTCGTCCTCAGGTCTGCCCTATAATCATAAATGAAGTCTGTGAATCATGGCACATCCTGCTGACAGGCCAAGGAGGGTGTAGAAATGCGGAGATCACTGCGAGTAAAATTAGTTTGTTTTGACCTTGAGTCAATTGAGAATCATTTTTGGGCGTCAACAATTCCGCTGTAAAATGCTCAGTTTTCATTGACTCTGTTAAATCTTTAAGAAAAAAAAAAAGAAAAAAAAATATCTTGCAATTCAAAAATCAACCACCAAGCTGACAATGAACATCTGTGGAATTACATATAAAACATTTTAAAAGCTTATAGTTTTACATGGGATCATTACTCTGAATCTATCTATGCATTTTCTATAGCACTTGTCCTCATAATAGGTGGCGGTAAATGGAGCCTATCAATAGTTGCGTTTCCATCCAACCATTTTTATTAGAATTTTTAAGAAATGCGAAAATAAAACTGAATGGAAACGCTAGAAATTCGAAAAAGGGCCCAAAATAAAATAATTTTTTTTTTCACACTTATTAGGGGTGGATTTTGAAATGTATCGAAAAAGGAAAATAAGAACTTTGACGATGGAAACAGGTTTAGAAAAAACCCGCTGGCAAGACCGGATACATGTCGATTACGTCACATGTACGTTTGTAGTCCCAAAGCAATATACGACGTCATCGCACAGCGCAGTCGCTTTCTGGTCTTCTTCTTCTTCTTCTTTGGTATATAGCGCCACTTACAGCGGTGGATTCCCCTCTCAATATTCGCAAAAGAAGAACAGATGGAAACGGGCATAAGTCGCATGCCCGTTTTGCGCATTTTCAGTAAATTTGCTTAAAAATTTTGAAACAATTGGATGGAAACCCGACTACAGTGGAATTCGAGCGAGAAAGGCAAGAAACATCCTGGACAGGTCGCCAGTCAATCACACATTTGGAAACAAGTGTGAAATGAGGAAAATACTTCCTGTTGAGCATCAATCTAAAAACGTATTTTCCAGAAATTGCATTTTGATTCAAGTGTGTTAATGGTTTTCAGATAAAGATGAAGGCAAGGAGAGACGCCTGTACATTCCACCTCATGTGATTAAATGACACATTAAGTGTGCAAACAGGACACTCAACTAACTTGCTAACGTTGGTGCATAGTCTCGGCATCATTTCACATTTCCGGGCTTCTTTGTGGAGTGCCTGCTTGATGTGAAGTGATCATCCAATTTCCTCAGTGAATGGGAAACATAAAACGAGCTAAATTTGTTTCTATATATTTTTTTTTTGTGTCAATGTTGGCTAGCTAGCATGCTATGTTAATGGCTAACTGCATTGATTGCTGTTATTTTTGATGTTTTAAATTGTTGTTTAAATTGAATTGTTTTAAAAATAAAGTTTGTTGCTTATTATTATTATTATTATTATTATTATTATTTTATAACTAACAAAAGACGCTTGTAGAAATGTTGTATAAAAGCAATATCACACTTGAGCTTGTAAGGTTGGACTGCATATCATCATGGTTCTGATTGTCTTTCTATGACTGAATTACAGCCATGATATATGGTACAGCTCCTTTACCGCTGGTAAAATATTTCTTAATTAGTGTACATCAGGGGTTTTAAACTCATTTTAAATCAGAGGTCACTTTCACCTAAAATGTAACCACAAGTGTGTCGGACCAGTATGTGTGGTCTAATTATTTACAAATAGCAACAACAAAAAAATTGTGCAATCTGTAAATATTCCCATTTATTATCATTTTATTGCAGAGTAATCTGAAATGTATCATTTCAAAAATAAACGCAAAAGTTTTGCATCAAATCCTAATTAAAAAGCCACATTTGTCACAAATGTCATTCAAGTGGTCGTCAGTGCGCCAGCCAGTGGACAAAATTACACAAATTAGGAACAACAAAACCTAATATTTGTGAAAAACTGCAGTTGGTGTTCCATCCTCAGGGGCCATATTGGACCCCTTGATGGGCCGGTTGTGGGCCGTGGACCTTAGAGGCTTCACAGTTCTGAAGTTTAAGGTTCAAATCTCAGTTTAGATCTTCACTTCAGTACTTAGGTCTAAATATGAGTGCAATGGTTATTTTCTGTGCATTATGTGTCGTTTAAGTCCAGGCTGAACCAGTCCAGACTCTCACCCAAAGTTGGCTGGGATCGGCTCCATCTTATTCTCGCTTTTTTGGGCTTTAGCTTTTAGGATGAAATCTTAGAAAACAGATTCATAAAAATGGTCTTTTTGATTTTGATTCTTCCATCCATCTTACAGCTGATGGGAGCTGTGTACTCTATAACGACACGCAGGTTAACCACAACACGTATGTTCCGGTGCAGGGAATCTGCCGAATGGCCTTAATCTTGTGAAAATTGTCCCAATCACACTCGTTTCATAAACATGCACGCCTGCTGGCAGAGTTGAATGCATGTGCATCTTTAAGCACTTTACAATAAATCCCGAAGCAGTTCCGACGTTTTCTTTGTCGTCATTATATGGCATGACACACACAAAAAAAAAAAGACTTAAACCTCCACGGGAAGAATGTTTTGTTCACTGTTCATTCATATGGTAAGGATGCTTTGTTCTCTGTGTGTAAGTGTGTGTGTGTGCGTACGTGATAGATTGACGTAATGAGTGGGTGGTACGGTGGGCGGTCTTAATTGAGTATGCCACAGATGCTGAGGTACTGACCGACAGGTTCCCTCTGGTTCTGGTGGAGGACTTTGCTGTTACTTCCATCCATGTGAGCCATG
Organism: Leptonotus elevatus; assembly: GCF_054856555.1. Lineage (NCBI taxonomy): Eukaryota > Metazoa > Chordata > Actinopteri > Syngnathiformes > Syngnathidae > Leptonotus > Leptonotus elevatus. The sequence continues at coordinate 20,484,586 of NC_141250.1, read as the reverse complement.
TTAATGGTGTTGCCATCTGTCCAATAGATTTTCCTGCGGGACAGGCAAACAGTTAACACCTCCACTTTTTGCCGTATAATCGCAACTGAGATGTTCATATCAACGAATCAATTCGGTTTATACAGATAATCATCACTCTGAATGATCTCTATCCGTCTTGGTGGTCAGTCAGAGTTCTTAATTCTGCGCATTGACGGCGACATAGTGATGAGGGATACAGATTTGTGTAATCTACTTACCCCTTGACGGGGTGCACTACAAGGCACCTCGGTTTATCAATGCCGTGGATGACGGAAGTCTTCAGGGACCCATCAAAGCGAGCAACATTGATTTGCGACTCGTCATTCTCCGAGCTAAGCCAATATAAGTTCCTGGAAAGCCAGTCCAAAGCCAGGCCACGGCAGTTCACAATGTCTGGGGAAAAACGAACCATGCGTCATTTTCAAACGGAGTTTTATTTTACTTTTACAAACCACAGGAATTTCTCCCACCTGAAGAAATGATGGTCTCCAGCTGGGTGCCATTGATGAAAGCCCGTTTAATAGTTTGGCTTTTAACATCAGCCCAATAGATTCTCTCCTCTTCGGCATCGTAATCCACTACAGTGACATCGTCAATGTCCGGCACCGTTAGGGCCGTCATGACGTTCATGTACGGGTTGTCGATGTCCACACCTCGGATTTCCGACCGCCGTACATAAAGAAGGAACCTTTTCAAAGCTGTTGGCATGATCAAGACATTTACAAAATAATTAAGAAACAGACAGTATCCGTGTTTATGTCTAGTATGTCTCGTCATTATCAATCACAAAACCATTCCCTGCAATATCATTTTTAGACAACAGAACTTTCCTGTTATACTGAGTAGAGTGCAGCCAATGCTGGTTTTTCTTCGTTTCCCTTTACACTTTACACCTTTCACATATACGTGAAAGGTAGAGCTGGATGCTTACAAAGCGGTATGTCATCAAGTGCTTCTCCTCTGCTGTATGGTAACTTTCATCAACAAGAGATAAAGGGTGACATGACTTTTTTTTCTTTGCTTGAATAGCACAACTGAAAATTGAAGCGTGTTTTTTTTCTTCTTATGATTGACCTTCAAATCTAAAGGCCTAGTGTAAGTGCTTGCAGCAGTTACAGTAGTAAGATCAAATCAAAATACAAAACACACTAAAGATGCTATAAAGTGATTTCAGAGATCTGCTTCTAATAACATTTTACATGCCTGAAGGTAATTGCTGAAAATAAAGACTAAGAACTATGTTATAGTCCATTGTGGAGATATAGCCTTAAATAATTTTTCACCATTTCTGTTTTCCTAATTGTTTCGGCATACCTAAAACGGCGCCACATGACCGTCCTTCACGATAAGCGTCTTGGTTCACACCACGGTTATCAGACACAGCTTTGACGTGCAGTTAGCAAGCTATCTAACCCTACACTAGGAAAATTCATCTTTCTTTTAGATAGCCTGGCCACGTTAGAGTGCCTCATTGTCAGCACTGAGTGCACGCACAGAGAGAGAGAGAGACGGATGGGTGCAAACAATCAATTGAAAAAGTTGAACTTGACAGCCAGCATGTAGACCGGCGGTTTGAGCCAGCATGGCCGCTTTAGAGTGCCTTGTTGTTGCGGTGTGGAAAAGTCGTGTGTCGTATTCGAGCCACAAGGGGCTTTAAGCGGATATTTTCTGCAGCTTGAACATAAGAAAGATGCTTGACAAAGTAGCACCCATTTTTCTAGATCCAAGAAGATTTGATTGACAGTTGACAGATGAGCAGTGTTTTGTTTCAGCGCATTTATCGAACACGCCCACAAACATTATCACAAGACCAAGAATGACAATTCTTTGAACAAATCACAAAATGACCATAAATCTGAAAATGGTCTCATTTGAAATTGGATGCGACAACAGGGTTTACTGGTGTCCATATAAATGAAGCCAGTATCGTTGATGTCAATCACGCGACATTCCTGTAATTGCGGACATCCTACTCTACATCTCCACTGTCATGAGAGGAAAAGTATGAAAAATGACAATTCTTTATGCTCACCAAAGCAGGATTGTTTGTCGGGCGAGAGCTTCATAAGGTGCGGACAGGTGCAGGATGCAGTAGAGTTGTAATTGATGAGACACAGATGCGAGCAGGGACCACGTCCATCATTTTCCTCGCAAGGGTTGGAGGCTGACAGGAAGGAGAAAAGAAAACAAACACAGAGAGGCTCTTTGAGACGTAAAAAGTTGAAATAGCAAGAAAACAGACATGCCCGGTTTAATTCCAAGTCCGAGAATGAAAATGCTGACTTTTCTGTCAAAAAAGGACAAGTGAAAATATTGTTTTTTTTTTGCTGTGAAGTCAAAAAAGGAGATAAAGCATCTCATTTGTGAATGCTTGTAAAGTGAAAACACATTTACTGTGACCTATTTATTATCAAAAGAAAAATCTGTATAAGCATAAACAAAAGAAAACAAAACACTTATGAGTGGTTTAAAAAACATGAGGGGAAATTCACAAGAAATATTATGCGAACCTTCTTCACCTTTTCATCCGAGTGCCTTTCCTATGACAGATACATTTTATCTACACATATATTATGATGACAATTACACAACATGCATGTAAATATATACGGTAATCTACAACTATCCACTGTTTCAGCCTGTACTGACATAAGACAAAAATGCTGGTGCTATTGTCAACATCTGCAACCTGGCAAGCATATGAATTCTGTATGTAGCATAATTAATCACCATGAGGCACGTATAGAACGTGTTTTATGCTTATTGGTCATAAGGCTATAGAGGCAGGTTTCTTTGTGGGTGTCGTTGCCGGTAAAAGTCAATCATTTATGAGTTATGCAAATGAGAGTAATAGGACTGTTGTGTGCTTTGTAATCTGCAAATGACTGCTCGCCGACTCTTACGCAGAAGCACCCGCTGCTTTGTGTTTCAAGAGGCTCCAGTGAAACGCCATTCACTGGCATCTGAGGCATATTGTAGGCTATTATATTTTCATTCTTTGTCATATCACATCACAGCCATTCGTCTTCTTCCTCTCACCCAAATGTTTAGGGTGCAGCGAAGCATCATGCGCACACGCTTTTTTTGTAAAAAAAAAAAAAGGATTAGGCATGCTTGTCTTGAGAAACACAGACCCCATTTGATGACATTTATCTATCATGAACAATAATGTTAATGCCGCTGCAGGAAGGAAATGATAATTAATTGGGGAAAGCAGAGGAAGCATTAAATAGACGTAAACCCGATTACCATTTATGATAATACTCATTTATGCATGGTACACGGTTTGCAATCACATGGAAATCTGGAAATAATGCAAATGTACGGGGAAGGTTAATTAGATGAGATTAAATTAGCTTTATATTTGAGCTGTGAATGAAAAATCATTATGACATATTTAAAGAAACAAAAAGTTAGTTATATAAATACAATATAAAGTTTAATTTCAGGAAAACAAATACTCAAGGCCTGTCTGTCTTGGCCGATGACTCCATTGCCATCATCGTAGTACTGATACGGAAATTATAGGTGCAGCGGAACTTCAGTTTTCATGATTAACCGGTTCCAAAAAGTGAATATAACCTAATCATATAAAAACCAAAGCAACATTTCCCTTAGGAAATAATGTAAATCTAATTAATCCAGACATGCAAAATATGAGCAAAATACACATTTTAAGAGAATAAGCATAGATTTACATACTGACCTGTGTAAAATAAATAATGTGTAAATGTCTAATGAAGTGGATAGATCAACCTTTAACATAACCTTTACATTTATTAAAGACTTTTGATTGCTTTCGATTGAAGAAGTCGGGAAGGTAAGAGAGAGGAGCCGTTTTTGCAGGTTCTTTCTTGAATCCTATCGTGTTTTTCTCCATCTTTCTCAAATGGCAATTCAATCAATCAATTTATCAAAATGGTTCAACACAGTGAAACCTTTTATTTAAAATTCAGGCAAAACAACCTCCCACCCGGTTTGCTGTGCAACACTTGGGCAAGTTTGGGCATCCTTGTGTGAGCCTTCCTGAGCATACAGGAAGGCTTGAATATATTTGCACAAATTACTAAATGTTTTGGATCAATGACAACTAAAAGCAGACTGAGTCATGAGCCAAGCACAGATTCCAGCTAAAGAATGGCCAAGTCATGCATGTTTCTATACATTTTGACGCAAAAAGTCGTTCAAAACCGAATCGTCCGAATGCGACAGCGAAGGGTCAAAACATGGATCTGTTAAATCAGTCTAAAAATCATCCATCAACCATCCATCCATCTTCCGAACTACTTATTTGCCGTGAAATTTTATGAAATAAGCTTGACAACTGTTTTCTTTCTTTAAAAAAAGGAATGTTAATTATAACATGTACTTTTGCAAACAATAGTTTGCCACTCAACAACTTAATAAGGACGAACTCCTCACCTTGTGGCTGCCGACTGGAATGGAAGATCTGCAGGTCAAAAGGCTGAGCGCTTGTCTTCTGGATGACGGTGACATTTTGCCCCGTCCACTTATTGGCTCTTGCCAAAGTGTTGGTCCTCCAATCCGTCCAGTAGACATTTCCTCCGAAGAGAGAGACAGCAAAAGGATGGGACAGGTATTCGTGGCCCTTGAGGATCTCGATGACTCCGCTGCCATCGTAGAGCGCCGAGAAAATGGCGTCTGAGCTGTTAAAGAGAGCGGCCCAAAAAGCTCCATATCAAAGTCGAAACTGCTCTTCAAATGCATGGAAACTGCAGTACATCCTTTAGCCACCATGAATGGGGAGTGGAATCTAACACTTTCCCCACATCTCATACTGGAAGTTAAGACACATGAAAGGCTTCAGTACCGTGCATCGGTCCAAATAATCCTCTTTTCCAGATGATCCAGTGTCAGTCCATTGGGCCAGGCTCCAATCTCCATATCTTTAAACACAATGTGGCGACCTTGTCCACTCATTGACGCAGCCTCAATTCGAGGGAACGTAGCATCCCAGTCAGTCCAGAAGAGAATTCTACGAATACAAAAGCCATATCAACATATCAATTCATTCGTTTTAAAGGCCATCCAACGAGCAAGCAAAGCTGTAAAAGTATGCAAGCTTAACTCCAATGTTTAGACCTTTGGTTAGAGTTGTTAATTTTATAGTACGGAAAACAAACAAAATCCATTTTCGAGTGACTGCCCTTCTTGACAGATGCAGCCGCTGTCCCAGAACAATAGCCGCGACCTCGCCGCAACCTGCGGCAGACCTTGAAACAGGAGACCATCTGTTTTATTATGACTTTTCACAGCTCAATGAGGCCTGAAAATGAACACCATCCATGCGACCATTAACAGTATCCCGAGTCCGTACCTGCGACCGACCGAGCCAACGCACGTTTTGCCTGCTTCACAAAGTCAACTTGAACAAAAGACAAAACAACCGAGTGACGACAACAAAAGTGTCCGGACGAAATAGCCGTGTCCGGCTCAATAGCCGTACTCGCTTGATAAGGTCTGGTTTATCAATGAACCTCTGCTTTGAGTGGATTCAAGTAATTAGATTAGAATTATTGCTCGGGAATGGTCGAGCACAAGAGAGCAGCCATTAATCCTTCAGTGGATGGCCATAACATTTAGCCATCCTCCCAAATGTGTTAAGAGCACCACGGGGGTGGGGGTGGGGGTGGGGGTGGGGGGGGGCAGGAGCAGATTACTCAAATCTTAAGAGTGTTAAATTGATTTTATGAATGTCTGGGTTTTGCTTTAATCTGAAAATATTCTTGCCTCGGTATACAGTCAGAGTTCAAGCACTGCGGTGCATTAATCAGGGATAAGCTCCAAATTTGAGGGCACCATCCATACCGCAGAATATCAATATTACGCATCGGTATGCAGGCCAACAGTCACGTTTTATCTCGCCGCTGCTTGGGAGATGAATCAAGAACGACGCTTGCTAAGAAAGGCATTCAAATAACACAATTTTACGTAGCGCTGACTGGGGATGTAACGATAACTGCAATATCGTGGTTCCATACCCTTGCCCTGGGTCCAGAGCGATGGCTCGCGGATGTTCCATCCCGCCCGCAATCAACGTTGTGCGCATATGCCCGTTAAGTTTGGCGACCTCGATCTGGTCCAGATTGCTGTCGATCCAGTACAGTTTTCCCGTAATCCAGTCCACAGCCAGGCCTTCTGGGGTGGCCAGGCCGTGTTGTATCACCACCTCAATCCCAGTCACCCCTGAGGCAACAACAAAATACATGATACAGAATGAATGGAGCGCATACTGTCAATCAAGCAAAAAGCACGTTTTTTTTTTTATTACGTTCAAGAATCTTCTCGTCGAAGTGTTTAATATGCTCAGCGAGAAACACTATCAGCTGTGCAAGACCTAAATGTGTGTCAGGACCAGTGAATAAAATGGCCTTTTATCACCCGCAAGGGTCTCTTTAGTAGGGTACATCACTTCAATCGTTTGTGTACACACACGCCACATGCTCCTATGTTGGCCCACCTCCAGTCTCGGAGAGCCTTCCCCTGTAGATCTTATCCTCCACCACATCTGTCCAGTAAAGGAGGCTGCGATTAAAGTGGAAATCCAGCGCGATGGTATTCCTCAGCCCCGGCACCAGCAGGCTGTAGTCCCTCTTGTGAAGGTCTATTCGTCTTATCTCGTGGCGAATGGAGAAAATGATGAAAGCCTCGAAGGGATCTGAGTGAGGAAAGTGACAGGAAACAAGGAGCTTGTTTATATTGAGAGTGTGACACCAGGGGCTCAGTTAATTGATGGTGTGACATCAGCTCTTGAGTGGCAAGCTGTGATCTCCTTTAAATGGATCTCATGGACAACAGACAAGACCCACTCTTTATATACTATTATTAGCTTTTATAGATATGGTGGGAAGGAACTATTGCATTCAAGTGTATTACAAAACAAATTTTCCCTGATTACTGTTTAATAACTAGTGATTGGTGTTTCGTACTTCGTATTCGTATAGTGATTATTTATTTTTAATAGGTTACAGATGTATGTTACAGATTCGGTCATTGTTTTCCAAAGTAAAAACAGATGTTTGCAAATGTCTTATTTTGATTAAACACAGAAGATAATCAGTCTTCTTTCAATAAGAGCTACAGAATTCAGTAAACAATTACTGTTGGCATGCTAAAATCAGAGAATTTGGACAATTTTAAATACAAATAATGAATTCAAATGATTGCTCGATTATTAAATGAGTTGTCAATTAATTGATTAATTTTGACAGCTCTCGAAGGAACAAATTATAAATACTACGTTATCGGTGCCGATACCAGAATTATTTTTAAGGTATCTGTAATTGTGACGGGGGCCGATCAGGAACTAGAAATCCGAAATTAGAAGAGCAAAAAATTGCCATTAGTTTCATGCAATATATATTTTTTATATTAGCTATATTATATAGGTATTTAATTAAAATTGTCTGTCATTATTTATTTATTTATTTTTGACATGCTGGTCGAAAAAAGAAGAAGTGGTAATCGAACTACCTTAATTTTTTAAGCATATAAATGTTGGCGGCTCCAACATTTATAATTATATTTAGGCCATAACATGAAGTGCTGTTTGATTGGTAACTGAAAGTTGAGTGGGGCATATTTATTTAAACTTTGCAGAGACTTGAAGGATTTTTTGGGGTCCAAGACTCATTTGCGGCGATTGGGTCGTATTTTTTGTAAGCCTACAAACCACAAGCAAGTGGAATTCTGAAAAACACACACAGAAAGGGTGCATTTTTTTCAGCGGCTAACATTAGCTCGTAATTTAGCAGAGGTATCTGTACTTATGTGAGTAGTTTTGCCCCTTCTGGACATATTTTGTTCTTACACAAACAATTCAGCTATATCTAGATCTGAAAGCCTGTCTATCAGAAATCTATGAAGATGAAAACACTTGACATTCCTGCCCCGTGCATTTCACATTAATTGCTTGCGATCGGAAATTGCAGAGTGCACTTATTTATATCTTTTGAGTCAACAATTTTGTGTGGCTGCAAGAAGTTGCTAAATCTAGTGACAAGACCTTAAACTGGCAGCGGCGCTTTGTGCTCCTAAAGTCTGCCCGCTGAGACTCAGTTTAATGAGCCGGATTATTTCTGCTTCCTGTATCTGAAAACAGTTTTTTCACTTCAGCTCACACAAGTAACACAATGTACATGTTGAAGGAAATAAACAAATTCAATCCGTTTTTTTTGTTTTTTTTAATGGGCTAGGTCCTTTCAGATATGTTGTTGTTAAATGTCCTCTAAAGGGTGACTTAAATCCTTATAAAATGCCACAGCAAATGCAATTAAGATGGCGGCCTTGCCTCAATGACACACGCCGTCGTAATAAGCTACAACGCAAGCACACAGAAAACATCGGCACTTTCAGATTTTTGCTAAGAAAGCCTTTTATTACCGGGAAGCGCAAAGAGAAATGTGGAGCGGCGGCGCACTTGGGACATCACAAAGAATCCAATAACACCTCTCTCCAGATTCAATTGTTTTTGCTTGCATGCAAAGTATGATTTATGATCAAGTGCGACAATTTTGATGGCCTTCCTGAGAGAAAATGCTTGTGTTCTCTTTCACGTTAATGTGTGATTAGAGTTGCGAATGCCATCAGTCTTAAAATGAAAATAGAGAAGCGAGTAATCAAAACAAGGTCCATTAATCTGGCCATGACAAGCCAATGGAGTGTGTGTGTGTGTGTGTGTGTTCGTGGTGTGTGTGTGTCGGAATAGCAAGCTCATTTAAAGTGGTTACGGAGCAGCCTCATGAAAAGTAGCTGATTCAATGACAACATGGCAAATACTCCCAAGCAACATTGACAAAGTGTCTGTTGTTGCTAAGGGATTCGTTTTTAGCAGAATGCCTGCAAAGGTGATGAAAGCTGCGGTTTGTGGGTGCGCACGACATCAACGCGGATCCAAAGAGACATTCGCCAGTCAGCACTCGCATGTCTCCCATAATTGAATGAGATTGAATTTGACCTCACAAACCACCTTCCGTTCCCGTTTTGCCGAGTAGCGCTGCTCTGCGGAATTCAAAAATTTGCACTTTTATTTATACATTTGTTTTCATAAATATGCAAATGCGTTACACAGAAAACAAAGCATGAACCTCACAAACAGTCAAAAGGTTGGACGCAGTCTCTCATTCAACATGATGAGGGGTTGTCAAAAGAGTAACCATGTGAATTCAGTATGTGCCGTTTAAAAAGATCATCTGAAAGCTTTTTCTACATCATGCATGCTCCACCAATGCCCAAATGAGTACGAAGAGCCCTGACCGTTTTACTCTGACTGCACCTATCAGCTTTTATCTTCGCTATTACCCGCACACTCCAGTTTCTTTGGGGAGGGACAGAGTTTTTCTTACCTCATTTTGAAGTCCCGTCTTTTGTTTGTCAACTGTGGCTGTCGCTTTAAGATTGTGCCCGTACTCACACGCGCACCCTGAACGAGCCTGACACAGATGCTTCAGTTACGCTTTGGGCCAGAGGTGGCAGTCGCGAGTAAAACAAAAAAAAAGTGACAAACTTCACAAAGATCCTTTAATAAAGAAAAATACTCGTTTTGGTCTGAAAAAAAAAAAAGTGGTATTGAACATCCCGATACTGCAGTTATTCATATCAATTACTTCTGGTGACGAAGGGACATGTAATCCAAACCCATACTGTGAGTTAGCGATAGACCAATATGGTTTTCCTGGGCTGTAATCAATTATTAGTCGTCAGAAGGCCGATATTTAAAGCCAATTTTCACTTTTACAAAGTACTGAAAGGTAAAATATTGGCATCAAATTAACCAAAACAAATCCAACTCTTAACTTTGTTGAAATCGCTTGAAGCAGATGTTTATTGAACAGCTTTTAATATCTGCAAACTATTGGCATTATTATTTTTAATCTTAGTCAAAAGACGTCTTTGTTTTAAAATTCTAACAAAAAGTTCAGGGACCTTGCAGGGTCATTAGCATGTCTTAAAAAGTTAAAAACATAAACATGCAAATCACTTCCTATTGTTTTCTACAGCAAAATGAGTTTTCCAAAATGTCTGAAGTCACATATTTTAGTTTTAATTTCAAACAAAAATAGAAGGTGCAAAGAGTTCCCAGGATCAGAAGCGTCTTTTATAAAGTTAACTGAATATTTCAATAATTAGTTTTCTGAAGTTAACACAGTTGTAGATCTAATAATGGCTTTATAATTCTTCAAAGAGGCAGATGCCGATATTTGTCAAAATGCTGCCTGCTAATTGGTCTATCTCTAAGCCATAATAACAGTATTATACATTTTTTGTGGAAAATAACTTTTGTTTTAAAAAGGAAAGTAGCAGGAAATGGCACTAATTTACTCCAAAATGCCAAGGCAATAATTCCTTAGGTTTAAATTGCGAAAGAGGCAATTTCTCAATTTCAGTTTCAATATATTTTATGCTTGCAATTCAAATATGTGTATATCCATCCATCCATCCATTTTCTGTACCGCTTGTCCTCACAAGGGTCGCGGGGGTTGCTGGAGCCTATCCCAGCTGGCTTCGGGCAGTAGGCGGGGTACACCCTGAACTGGTTGCCAGCCAATCGCAGGGCACACAGAGACGAACAACCATACTCACAATCGCACCTATGGACAATTTGGAGTGTCCAATTCACCTGCCATGCATGTTTTTGGAATGTGGGAGGAAACCGGAGTACCCGGAGAAAAGCCACGCAAGCACGGGGAGAACATGCAAACTCCACCCAGGAAGGCCGAAGCCCGGACTTGATCTCACAACCTTTGAACTGGGAGGCGGACGTGCTAACCAGTCAGCCACCGTGCCGCGTGTATAATGTGTTGGAAAAGTATCTGGGAGGGTTAAAACTAAAAATATTCCACAGCCGAGGTTTAATGCAGCCCAGCAAAAGTCAGTGTTTTTGCCTGCCGATGTATGCTTTTTTTTTTTTGTTGTATTAATAAGCCCCATATATGGCCCTCTCATTAAAGTTCCAAACTCTGTGGTCAGCAACAACACTAGCGCAGCAATGATTCCGAGTTTCAAAGAAGCGAGCGAGCGAGCCAAAGGATCAAATGCAACTGCAGCAGGGCGGCAAATTAGCATAAGCCACCGTCCGTCCCCGGGGTGAGTCGTTACCTGTGCTGTGGCAGCTGTCCCCGTCGGGGTCCAGCCTCCATCCGGGATAACAGGAGCACTTGACTGTGGTCTTGTATTGCTCACACACTTGGCTGCACTTCAGGTGGCGGCTGCAGTAGTCCACCGCCTCGCATGTCTTGTTGCTGGAGTCCAGGTGAAGTCCCGGCGGACAGGAACACACCACCCCTTTTCCCGGTGCCACCGTGCACATATGGCTGCAGCCCCCTCGAGCCACGAGACACATGTCTGAGGTAAACAAATGGCGCAGAATCAGTACATTGCCAGAGGAAATAATTGACTTAGGAACATAGATTGAAAGCAAATCTAGTTACTCCCTTAATTAAGAAGTAGCACTCTGCGGGAGCCATGCAAAATTGTGTTGCCTCAAGATTGAAAGTCTGCGTGTTATTTTACAAGTGAAACTATTTTTTCTTGTATACATTTGAGTAAGCTTGTTTTGTTAAAAAATGGATCACTGGAAGAAAAAAACTGGTCAGCCAGGAAGGTTGAAGGTCTGTGCAGAGCAGGGTTAGAATAGTTTTACATTTTTCATCATAGTTTTTTTTTTGACTTTTCGTTTTTTTTTTTAAACTTTTTAAATTAGATTTTACATCGTTTGCTAGTTGTTGTTTTTTCAAAAATCTTTTGTTCAATTTAGTTTTCAGTATTTGTTCTAGTCTTTTATTTATTTATTTATTTATTATATTGAGAGTTTGTAGAGCAATTTTTTTTTTTTTAAATTAAAAGGTCACTAAGAATTGTTTAATAAAGTAAACTAAAATGTTCAAATAACTGTTTTACTTTCTTGCTTCTGTAGCTAAGGACGTACACAAATTCTGAAATAAATACATTTAAAATTAACTCCAAAAGTTAATGTGCTTGTGAAGTTATTATTATAATTATTATATATATATATATAATTTATGTCATTTTAATTTGTTAACAAAAAACTTCTTTTTTTTTCCAGTTATTCTGGTCGTTATATTTATAGTGTAGAGTCATTCCGGCTAATTAAATTGCTTAGTCAGAATATTGTTTCCGTATTGCTTAAGGCTCTAAAACCTTTTCTAAAAGATTTGGGAAGCTGTTGTGATGACACTCATTTGCTTTTTTTTTAGTAGGGCGGCTGGCGTGACGCCTCTGACCGACCATTTTAACAAATGACAGTGTGATAAATTAGCAATTATTGAGCGTATTAAATTATTGATTGAAAATTATTTTGGGAAGGTGCGGTATGATGGCAATATGAGGTATAGTTTCACCTTGAAAAAATCTTTTTTTTGTTAGCATTTTTATTCAAAAGCACATGAAGTACTGTCCATTCCCGCGTAAAAGAATAGCTCGCACTATCAGCGTAGTCGTAAATTGAGTCGTGTGTGGTCACAACAGCTAATAGTAGGTGTGAGATCTGGTCATCTGCTGCAAATCAAAAGAAGACCCTGAAGCTCTCCCTGAGCACAACCTAATTGACTTTGAGGGAAAAGGTTCTTTTCTCAGCTAAGATAATGCACGCACTCAAGGGTCCTTAAAGGGCACCCCTGAGGCTTGGCTAGCGCTGCTCGAGAAAATGAAAGTCCATGTTTACGCTGGTCATTTTGAGAGATTAGAGCCAGAGTGCTGGCCACATGAGATCTCATTCTTCCCTCATATGGCACTTGGACAAACACTTGCCATCATTAACCGGGAGTGTTGCCACATTGTCTGTCCTTTTGGTCAGGGATCCGACACTGCAGTGACGCTACAAGCCCAAATGTGCACTGATAAAAATAGATGGAAAACAATATATTGTGTCAGACAAACACTGTTGGTGAGAAATCTGATATCATAACAGTTGAACACAGAGCCACATGTACTTCCACCAACCAACATTTCATTCTATGACCTGTTTGATTTAGTGATTAAGTTACAGAGGTGAGTTTGATTTGTTATGGGAGCGCTAATAACTCAAATCATCTTTTCTCATTGAAATGAATGGAAATGACATTAATTCGTTCCAACCTTTCCCCTAAACTTTTTTTTATGAGGAATGATCACACTACATAAGATTATACTTTATAAAAACATACGGTAATGACATAAGTCATTATAATTTTAAATAATTAAACTTTATTCAGCACTGCTTGGGGACAGTATAATGAATCTGCAGTGGGGCTTGGCCTGACTAGAATTCAAGTGGGATTCACAATAATTCACTGAGATGTCGCAACACCTCTCTTAGCTCACTAGTATGTCAAATTAGATGTCCTATGCAGAGGATAAGTAATATAACACTGTGAGTAGTGTTATGTTATCTACATGTTGTCTCTGCACCATTTGTGTTGAAATCAATGCAGAACATACACATAAACAGAAACATAAATGCTAATTAGCATTAGCATTAAGTTAACAGAACGAAAGGTTACATTATGTGGTTGTTTTAAATATAAAAGGCGTAATTCTTATTGTTTTGTTTAGGGAGTCAGAGAAATAAAAAAATAAAAAAGTCAAATGACGGCTCTTATCTTGAAAGACTCATAAATGGAGTCACTCGTATCTCAAGGCAGCAATGAATAATGATAAAGGCGGCATAGTAGCCAAGTGATACGCAGACTTCTCCCACATTACAAAAACATTTTCATTTTAGCTTCACTGAAGACTGTAAATTGTGTAAAGTAAGTATGAATGGTAGCTTGTCTATATGCCAGCAGTCCAAAGTGGACCACGCCTCTCATCCAAAGTCGGCTGGGAGAGGCTCCAGCTTCCCCTGCACATCTAATGAGGATAAGCAGTGTAGAAAGTAGATGGATTGATTATTGGGATAATTCCCATCTCTGTAAGAATTCATCATAGTATGATTATTGTGTCTTGGAGACAGCATCATTAACAGTCGAATGGATGCTGGACAAAACAGCAGCTTGCGAGTGCGTAAGAGTGACTGAATGGTCGTCCGTCTCGACGTGTCAGCCGGCAATTTAAGAGCGATCTGTACGGGCGTGTACACCGCCTCTCGCCGAGTGTCATTTGTGACAGGTTTCAACTCTTTGCAACCGTGCTCAAGATAAGACAATAAAGCAGCGTTGTTGCAATTCGGTGCTGATGATGCATACGCAAATGTGTCGAAAATATATCTATACGGTTTGGATAAGACACATGTGAATGATTCATTTGTGATTTATCAATTCATTTATTATTATTATTATTATTAGTAGTAGTAGTAGTAAATAATAATAGTAGTATAATTATATTAGTTCAATTTAAATGCGTGGAAGGAAGCTGGAGCTGAGATTCAAATCCTGAACTTCAGGTCCAACCTTAGGTTTTTCATTATACATTATCCCGCCACCCCCCACCCCTCCCCCCTATGTTCTGTTCTGCTTCTTTTCTCGCAAGAACCGGAAATCAAAGTTTGCGTACTCTAAGATCAGAGGCTGCCTTTTAACAATTCTTTGCTGATGTTTCGCTTTGAGAGATCTACCAGAATATATCTGAGTACCAAATCCAAGTACAAACCCCAGTAAGATTTAAACGTCTTTTTAGACATAGAAACCACAAAAAAAAAGGTCCGAACGTTGTTGACAATTTGGAATGGATTCAAGCTGTTCTGCAGCTGAAGTCTCACAAAGTTACCAAACTCCAAACTTAAAAGGTCAGGTTCACGCCCACCTCAAACCGGCGGGATGCGCTCAGCATGCAGTCGAATTTTGTCAGACCATTTCCAATGTGGACACATTTTCAAAGGCCAAACTTTAGAAATTCTCCTGCTCGCCTCCTTTATTTATTTTTCATTTCTAATGTCACCCTATTGATGCTGTCGACGGAGACTGGTTAACAGAAGGAAAAAAATGACGAAGGAGAATCAGCTGGTCTTTTGCTGTGACTGGGAACTCATTGCAGAGCAAACACAATGACTTGGCAAAGAAGTTGTTTTTTTTCTTCTCATCTACAGGCCAAAGTAGAATTGCCTGCAAAAATATAGCAATAGTTTTAGACGTTTTCTTCATCGGGTGTAACAGACCTTGGTCGCCCTTCACTAAGCCGTGACTTAAAAATACTTTGATTTAGAAATGTCGAGTCCTAATTGTATCACCCATCGATTGGGTGCGGTGAGATTACGAAGGGATACCACGAGAGAAGAGGCAAATGAAGTGGAATATAAATTTGTCTGATCAAACCAGTCCTAAAATTTGGTGCATTTTTTTTTTTTTTTTTTTTTTTACAGATGTGTAATGCACAGACGATCCAATTTTACCGCAAACTGGTCCTTCGTCTGAACGGTCGGCGCAGTCCACTTTGCTGTTGCAGATCTTGTCAGGTGTCAGGCAGACGGACGTGTCGTTGGCACAGTGGTACTTGGGCGGCTTGCAGATGGCCGACTCGCAGGACTCCTCATCCGAGCGGTCCTCGCAGTCGATGTCGCCATCACAAACCCAGCTCTTCGTGATGCACTTACCTAGAAATACGTGTTTTTATACACTACATTACCATCTCAGTTATTTACATGCTTTCTATCAACACCGTGGATTTTATAGACTGTCACAATATGAGCCAATGCAGCAAGCACGAAAATCCCCCCAAAAATAATTTAAAAAAACCATAATAAATAAAGTAAATACAAAATTCTGCAGCAAGATTCTTGGCTAAGACCAGAAGGTTGGATCACATTACCCCAATACTGGACAACTTGCACCGGCTCCCAGTCCACTATTTAATCATCATTTTGCTCAATTTTACCCCAAGAGATGGGCCCAGAATTTATAGGGAGCATTAATAATACAGGCAGGAAACTGAACTAATGAACATCAGTGGCAAGCGAGCCAGGGGTGGTCAGGAATCATGTCTGTATACGAATTTGATAAGAATCTGTCTTTTGAATAAAATGTTCGATTTTTGCAGTCAATGTCAAACATATTCATTATTTTCACACAGTAGCAAGCAAACAACAAAGTTATTGTTTATCTCACCATCCTCAGTCATGGTTTCATGAAATGTAATGCGCACATATCCAGAACCTTGTGCAACACATTTAGAATGAAGAGATTTTTGTGTCATTATGCTTTTTAAATATCAGCAAAGCATTGCAGTTTTTTTTTTGTTTTTTTTTGCACCAGTGTGATTTTTTTAGGTTTTAGCACTTATTCCTATTGTTACGTGGCTTTTGTTCCATTCAAGTTTTATACTCGCAATATGCTGCCTTTTGGTGACTTGTATAGCTAAAAAGAAGCCAGCAGGTTCTCGAGGCTTCGCTATTTGGGCTCTACACAGTAAATTTGGTAGAGTAAATTTTACTTTGAAAAAAAGTCTATATTTGGTCCCAGTCTAAACAGAGTAAAATATTAAAAAAAAAAAAAACTCAGCTGTTGAGGAACAATCCCAGAACCTTCAGGTTGTGAGACAGCCAACTTAACCACTGACCCATGCCACCCCTACTCGGTGTCAATATATTTGCAGGTGTCATGTGGAATCCTCGTATAACTCCGTTTTTGGTCTCCTTTGGGACACGTCAGCAATATATTAGCTAAAAATAAGTCCAGCATAGCTCAAGTGGTAGCGTGGCTGTCTTCCATGCTGAAGGTTGTTGGATTGTTCCTCAACCCTTGAGTGTTTTATTCTTGTGTGTTTTTTACCCTCTTCCAAGTGTAAAAGTTTACTCTGTTTAGAGTGGGACAGAGTATAGTCTTTTTAGAGTAAAATTTACTCTATGAAATTTACTGTGTAGTACATTAGAGCAAAATTAAGAGCAACAATATCTGTAAAAATCTCAACTTTTAGCATTTGGTTGTGTGTATAACTAGCATCTTCTGGATTGAGGCCTGTTTTGCTGCCTCTTCTCCTCTCATTTATCCAATTTGTTCCTTGCTTGGGTCAGACCAGGGGAATATTGTTGATTTTTATCAACTATGTGCTTGTGAAGCCTTTACATGGGCTAAATGAACAAACTTGACTTGACTAAGGCGGGGTGTGCACATACCGATATTATCTCAATATATTCTCAATAATCAATTATCCTGTGGTGTGGTGTGTGTAAGAGTGTTTTTTTTTGGGGGTACTAAAACAGGCATCTGGTTTGGGGAAAGAGACTGGCTGTTGTCGGTGGAAATGATGTTAAGTGTGTGTAAAAATTGATTGTGATGTTAAAAATCAGTTCGTGTGTACTTTGCTTATCACTGCATGAGAGCTGTCAAGCTGTCCCGCTTGTGGACATCTCAAGTTGGCGATGTGGTGTTGCCATGCCGGTGAGAAAATGTTTCCAAGCTGGGACATATTGTTTGAACGCGTTACTTAAAGGCAAGAATATTTGTTGGGCCTCAAATACAATACAAGCAGATTGTTTCAAGTGAATAACAGCGACGGTAAAGTTACAGAACTTCTTGTTCATCATTTCCGCTGCTTGTTTCCAGCACGCCGTTCCTCCACTGTGCACATTTGAAAGAAGTAGGCGGAACTACTGACAGAGGTGAGCAAAGCAAACATCACAGACGGCAGCATGCCTCATCATTTTTTGTGCCGGTGCAGGATTGCAAGCATATTCCAATTTACAGATTTTCCTTCAAAGTCACCACATTGGTTTATTCTTGGTGCCAGATCAGTGTGTGTGTGTGTGTGTGGGAGGATGAAGCGACAGCTGAGGGTGTCATTTTGTGTGTGCGTGTTCACATTTGTCGATATTGATTTGGAAGCTCTCCGGCTGGCTGCCCCATAAAAAAAATATTAAAAAAAACATATCCGCATATCGCTGTTTGAGTGAGGCCTCCCATATGTTTAGTGCCTGTTGTGACGCCAGCACAGCGGCAACAACACAAAATGCAAGGCTGTGGACTAAAATATACATTTTAAAGAAATGCTCCACAATCATAAAAATAAAAAACATGTTGGTGGCATGCAAAGGGTGATCTTTTGACGGAATTGATAAAAACATATTTACAGCTTGTTCAAAAAATAATAATCAGTGGGATGAATACAAAGCAGCCAAGGGAGTGCAGAAAAAAAAAAGAAGCAAAACACAAAAACATCATTATTCAAGGAGTGGGTGGCACCAAAAAAAAAAAAAAGGTTGTGGGGGAAAAACAAGCATGAATATATATATATTTTCCACAATAAATCAAAGAGTCAAAACATCATTTTGGATTCAACTTAAATGGGAGCTAAACAACACATGTCTCTTATTTAATAAATGGCTGAAGTTAGCCTGTAAACCAAGACGCAATCGCTGGTCACAATCTCATTAAAGCGGATTTCTGAGGCGGGGTAATTAAATGAACCAATCAACGAAGAGCGGACGTGATGTCAGAAAAGCCACCTGTGGGCACTTCCTACATGTGTAGTTGGCAAATAAATATGGCTGACCTTTTGCACATGTGCGCCTCAGACCGTGTAATTACGTTCTTACCGATGAAATGTGCATGTAGCGCTTCTCTCAGTCTTGTTAGTACAACCGTATGCCATACACGGTAGCATTTTCACCGTAGAAACAATAACCTGAAAACACTACAGGAAGTCAACGTATTCAAGTTAGGCAGCCTAAGCGATTGGCAACATAAGATGGCCGCACGACAGAGAGTAAGCAGTTCTGGTAGTCCATATATAAACCTGTGGTCTTCTTTAGAAATAAAATAAAAAAAATAAAAAGTGCCATCAGTTGCTGGGGTTTTGATGACTCGATGCGTTTCTGGCGAGTTTAATGCTTAATGAAACAAAGTATCGTCTCTCCCGCATGCCATTTTGAATGTTATGAAGATGGACTTCTGCAGCCAAAGAGTGAACTTGCTTACGAATTTTGATTGCACGGTTCGTTTTGAGCAGGGCAAAGTCGCGGTCAATGGCAGGAAAGTGAGTGTGGCTTGCCTGGCTAGACTGAAAGTAGGAGGCATTCATATATAAATATATATATATATATATATATATATATTTATATATATATATATATATATATATATATAATAAAATAAACTGTATACAGACTTATTGTCTTATCTGTACATTGTTGTAGGTTTTTCATTGTTATATGCATTAATGGACTGAGTGTCATATTCCAAAGAATATTTTATCCGATATGAACCTATAAATATGTTGAACTGAGACTTATACGTGAATTCATTATTCCTCAAACGGCTGTTAAGCTTGTTCATGAGAACAAGATAAAGAACTATAAAATCACTTTACATTCAAAATTACCTATTTTATTTAGTTTATGACTATACTTATTATTTGGATTGAAAAACATCTCTTCTATTTCTCTTAGTCAATTTATTTACAGAAAAAAAAAATGCAGTCCAAAAATATAAATATTGAAATATTATCTTTTAGGAAGCAAACGAGTCTCACTAAAAATGCTTCCATCTTCCCAGCTTGATGTTGCTTATTTAAAAAAATGGCTCAATAATTAATTTTTTCTCTGCCTGCATGTGTGTAGCTGTTGAATAGCTCACCTTTGTTTGCATGTATTCTCTTTAGTCTCGAGAACGAACAAGGTTGAAATCAACAGAATCATGTATTTTATTAAATCCCTTTCAGCCTCTATTTGTCATCATTTCCCCACAGTACAGGAGAGTACAAATAAGGGCCAAGACCCACGTTCAAGATTGAAGAAAACAAATTACAACTGCATTGCTTATTACGCAACCATTATTTGATTTTGACATTACCTGTATCTTTGCAGGTAAACTTGGCCTTGGGGTCGCACATCCTTTTCGTGCCTTCGCAGTCTTTCTCGTCGCTGCCGTCTTCGCAATCCTTGTCTCCGTCACATCTCCAGCGCTCCGGGATGCAGGTCCCATCTGTGACACAGTGGAATTCTTCCCCGCTGCACTCAATCACAGATGGCAGGGCTGAAAGGAAAGTCACTCAACTATTGATTGGATCGCATCAGAGCTCGGCAATACACCGTCGCGGGCCAAGGCGCAGCGGCCATGAATCATTCTTTGGGGACAACTTTTATTGTTCAGATATTTGTATTTACAGGTAAGGAAAAGCAATATTCCTTTGCTGCTTTTTTCTCTCTCTCAAAAATGAAACTTTTCCACATTTTGAGACTAGCGTCACTTTTATATGCATTGGTGACTGGCATGTGCAATATCGTCGCTGCAGGGCAGAAATGCCACATGTCCAAATAGGTCCATTTCAAATGATTCACAAATCAATAGGATTGGTCTGTCCCCCACGTTGTGTGTAATGTTGACACTTTATTACCCAATTTAAAGTGTTGACAATACTTGACAGCAAATCTACAAACTCTCTTAATCGCTCAGCTGTCTGTGAAATGTGATAAAACTCTGCCTCCTCCCTTCACCGCAGAAGCCGTGCAGCATTATGAGAGTCGGAATATTTAGGTTCAGTATAATTGAGTATGCCTGCTTTGTTATGAATGGATCACAATAACACTCCGGTGCAGAAGGAACCAGTTATCCACAAAGTAAGTGCGTACAGATTTATTCTTGCATTCCTGCCTATTAACTCATTCACTTTTAGCCATTTTCACTGAAGCAATCCCCTTCGCTCATGGTTGTTTTAATGGACTTTGAGTGATTGTGCAAGGCCCACAGAATATTGTGTTCTATTGCTATAAAAAAACATGGCCCTGGCTGATCTCTTATACTCTGCTGCCACCTGCTGGCCATTTTTGTAATCAATAGTTTGAGCCCCCTCTTCATGTCATAAGCTGTATCAGAGCCTTATGTATGCTCTTGCATAAAAAAAACATAAAATAATGTATTAATAAGTTTTTGGTCCTCGAGTTACGCCGTATACGACTTACATCGTCTCGACTTTACGACGCCCGTGTCTTGTCCATAGCACCTTCTTTTTTGTTAATTTCCCACAGTAATCACGCCATTTTAAAGCTATTAAAAGTTGTGTTGTTGTTACCTCCAGCAACAGACATCCATCAAGCAGGTCTGCTCGCCATCAGGCTCGTCACAGTTCCGTGTTTAATTTTCCATTAGCTCCGCTTTGCCGTCCGTCAGCAAATAATGTCCGTGCATCTTCCGGGTGGCACAAATATGTTTATTACGATTACTGTACAAAGTATTTTGATGTAAATATCAACTTTAATGGTGAAATCCGACTTAAGTCCAAATTTTGGTTATATCGCCAGCGTAGGAACGGAACTCGAGGCTCCTTGTACTAAAAAACCTACTTACACGTTTTGGGGTTTGAATGAGTTTAACTGCTTGGTCTTCTCATAGATGCATTTATTGCGTCAGTAATGCTTCTCAGACATTTGAGAAAGAGACTGGAAACAGAAGGTAGCCACAGCCATTTGCTTTTGTTAAGCGCCGTGCTGGCTCCGTGTCCTACCATTTTAATTAACGGCAGCCACAGGTACGGATAATGGATGAATGGATAAATTAGCAGTTGAACATTTTGGGGTGTTGCTGTGTTGATGTTAACTTGGTAACTCAAGAAAGTATTGTGTGATTTCCTGAAAAGTAGTCCTTTTGGAGATGGCAGGATTATGCACAACAGCGCCGAAATTATATGGATACGATTGCCGATGGTCAGTCTTTCAATTCCCACTGTTGGGGTAAATGGCTGACTGTCCGGATATAGTAAGTGCCGTGTGATTGACTAACCAGTCTAAGGTGTCGTCAACTGGGACAGTCTCCAGCCCCCTGTGACTGAACAGAATAAGCAGCGTAGAACATGGATGGATGATTTTTAGTCGCATGCCCTGATTTCCAGACGATTCAGTTTTCAACGACTTTTTGCAAATTTTGTCTCTGTTTATATTTCTGTCAAGCTAGAACAAAAGACCATTCACCATCTGTTCCCAAGGTTTAGAGGACATAATTGCTCATCTTAAGAGCAATAGAAATGGGAATATAATAAGAAACTTGGTGGTGTTTATTTTTAAAGACAAAACAATCAAGTCAGAAATCATGTGCAGCCGAGTCAAAGCTGAAGCTGACTCACTCCTTTGTGCTAAAAAGCAAAGACAGGCCCACAAGCATCAGAAAATGGTTTGATGAATAGTCCACATATTCCAATGACAAGCAAGTGAGCTGTGAGGGTGCATTAGTTGTTTTTTCCCCCCTGCATTAATTAGATTAAATGATTCAGCTCCTGATGTTGAAGTTCCCCCAGAACAGCGACTAGATAAGATTAGTCACACATGAGTGTTAAAACAACGTTATTCAAATTAAGATGATTCATTGCTGAACTCGTAATTACAGCAGATGAATTTATGCATTGCCTTGAATTGCCAAAACACAATTAGCACGCTAAAATGGATATAAGGAAACAACCCAATCATTAAAAGTCATGGCTGGCACTGAAAGATTAACGTTGTCAGGGTAAGGGAAATTATTTTATAATTTAGTGTCAAATTAGAACAACAGAGCTCAAATCGACAAATATGTGCATAAAATGAGGTGTGCCCACTGCATGTGCAATCAAATACCTGTACTAGGACCTGGAAAATGCATGCTACTCGCTAGCATCTTTTGTGAGCCATTAAAATATCAGTTTAAAGGCGCCACTGTCTTTTTTTGCATTGTGACAACGAGGCGCTCTAAAGTCATGCCAGTTTTTGTTTGAACTGGCTGTCGAGACTGACTTAAAATGAGTGCACTCAAGGCAAACAATGAGGCACTCTAATGCAGGCTAGCCAGCAGATTATATGAACAGAAGATGTATATTTGGAGTGTAGGCCTAGCTAGCTAGCTAACTACATGTTGTTTTTTGCTACATAACCACAGATGTGAATAAAATTAGCATTCCAGGAAAATCTGGTAAACCTAAATGGTGAAAAAGTTTGACACTATCTCTCAGAAAAAAATCTATGCTTTGTTGCTGTTGATGACAATGATGTCATTCTCACCTGCTGATCCACCCCGGCACGTCGTGTTCTCATCACTGAAGTCCCCGCAATCATTATCGCCATCGCAGGCCCAGTTACCGGGGATACAGCGGCCACTGGTGCACTGGAACTGGTTGTTGGAGCAAGACCGGATGCAGCCCACTTCATCGCTGCCATCGCCACAGTCGTCCTCTGAACAGATTTACAAACACAAATGACTCGGGGTAATGCAAAGTACTTTTAAAATGTCCTCTCCAAACCTGAGTCACAGCGCCACTTCTCACTGATGCATCGGCCATTGGAGCAGGTGAAGTGCGTGAGGACCTCGCAAGTGGGAAAAGCTGTCAAACAAGAGAGACATTTCTTACATAAACGGATTCACTTAAAATCGATGCTCACCGAAAAATCAGGACACGCGACAGACTGATGTAAATTTAGTGTAAAGTACAGAATCATCAGAACATTCTGTTGACGTTGAATGTTTTTGTTGGGATTTTCCGGTAAGAAAATGTTACATTCTGTAGCTTTTAAAAAGTCCAACTCAATCAACGGTTGCTCACTTGTATGCCACTTTTATTTATTTATGCACTTTTTTTTTTTTACGTAACAAACTGAAGTGAATTTATTCAAGGGAATGACGATATCTTTTCCACACAGTTAAGACAACAAAGCAATGTGGCCTGATCATCCGGCATGTCAACGTTTGTCCTCTGCCCACATCTCATTCAAGGAGACTTCTGCGTATAGAAATATAGATTCTTCTTCTTCCTGACATTTCTATTCCCAACAGAGATTGTTCTCTTCTCAGACTTTCTGATAAGCCTTGGGTGTATAAAGTGGATTCAGATATCCTTACAGGATGTCTAAACCTTTATTGACTTCAGAATGAAGTGCAATTCTAGATTTGAATTGATTTGTTAGCATCTGGTTCTCCTAACTGAAAAAGGCTGCCATGGCAACATTTTTATGTATTTATTTTTATCTGACAAGTGTCGTGTATACTTTCCTCAAATACATCAGGTCCCACTGACACACCGTGGCTGGATGGAATTTAACATTCATTAAAAATGAAGCAGCAGGCATCCATAAATAATGAAGGTTTCAAGTAAACAGCCAGCTTGGCTAAAAACGAGACGCCGACATCCATAAATAATGTCAGGTTCCCATGAACAAAGAGCCCGATGTGAGACGTTGTGTGACAGCTCCTAAACTACTGACAAACAAAATCTACATTGGTTTCCATCTAGAAGGCAAGCGCCACTTTGCTTCAGGTATTCTCAGACCCGCGGAAGCTCCAGCGCCGCCGCCGCCAGGACTGCTCAGTCGAGCACCGACCGGGAGGGGACTAACGCCTGAGGAAGCTTAGACAACAGCGAGCGAGAGAATATGTTTTCCTGCCCAGCTTGATTATGATTGAATGAAGCCAAGCATGAACTTCAATTACTGCTTACACCCTGGCTGTTTGCGACAATGTCTTGAAGCGGCTTAGGATGCGCCAAAGGGAGTCGCAGGCGATTCAGCCCAGTGCAGCACTTGGCAACGATCAGTCACTGCAAACAACGGCATACTAATGGAGATTAAAAGGGAAATCCCAAACCTTTCAATTCTTGGAGTACAGCATATGATTACGTGTATTTTCATACGCTGCAAAGCAAGTCATTTCTGTGCACATTCAGCAATTGATCAGATCAATCAAAAGTAATGTGAACTTTGGGAACAAAGAAGTCAAGAAAACTGCTTGAGAGCGAATATAGGGTGGGGTCCTGCCAATGGGAATTTATCAGCATGAATGAAAAGAGAGCTAATTAACAGATATTGAAATTCTGCTACTGGTCTCTAAATCACAGAATGGCTTAGTTTCTGAATACATTAAAATAAATGCTCACGGAATAGAAATCTAGCAGACTAGGGTTAATTAGTGGAGCCCAGAGTTTGAAGCAAACACGGTGAAACAGTATTTAGCTGTTATGCTGCAGGCAAATGGAATAAGCTGCTCTCGCACAACTGACTTTAGCCCCAAGTTTAAATGCATTTAAATACAGGTAAAAACTATGCAATTCCATGATAAATGCTTCCAAAATCATGCTCTTGCGCTATATGTTTGTTTAGCAATTTTAGTAAACGACCATCATTTCTCAACTCTTAAATTCTTCATTTTTTAATGTCTTCAATTTGTTGTTTTGTAACTATGTGAAAACGGGCACCAGTGACAAAGCGGATGGCAGTGTGGTCTATTGAGTATACTTTCTACCTTCTGTGAATGACAAGTAGACCTATACATTCTATTTAAAAACAAAACAAAAAAACTGCCATGCAGTGGGGGCCGTGGTAGCTGAACTGCAATATAGTGCGGGGACACTGTGTCGTAAATTAAAATAATTTGGAATAGTTAAAGTTTGCTCTGTAAATAATTATTTTGTGTATTTCACGTATTCATTGAAAGTGTGTTTTCCAAGATTAACTCAGACTGCAGCTTTATTTATTTATTTTTTTGGATTGAATAATACCATTGAGACTTGACTTACGAACAGCATCAACTGTAGCAAAGTACGTGTTCAGCAACACCCTTCAGGACAGATGGCGTCATGCGGTTTCTTGCTCCAAAGGACCAACATCAATAACTCAGCTTGAAATATCTTAAACGAATGCGGTAATGTGTGCCGGCCCGTTGACAATCCAAAATGCATGCTTTTTGAAGAATTTTGAAATACATGTCTGAGTTATCTGCTGTTTTGCATGTTATGTAATAGACATGCTTGTGCAGTCTCAGACAAATACTGTTAGATATTTTCTGAAAAAGGAATTATATGTGAAAAGGTATAACAGAAGAAAGCATTCATTTGATTTCATCAAGGTATGCTTCTAAATCTCAACTTTCTTGACTTGGCTTTTAAACATGCCACTTGATTTTCTCTTTGTGGAAGGGCGCACACATTTGGAAGTGGTCTCACAGGAAGTAGCATAGGTGCTTTTCCCACTGTTTGCAATCACTCTGCCAAAGACTCTCCTATTGGATGCGGTGTCTGATGCCACAACAACACCACTTCTGAGTTCAACATTTTTCAAACTGAGGTGCGACGTTGTGATGGCAAACGCCCACCTCGCATGCTGCTTAACAACGCGACACGGCATTCTGTCATCGCACAATCTCGCAGCACATAAACCTGTAAAAAAATAAGGAAGAAACAACATTTTGCTGTCAAACGCAGCTTCAACTCCTGGGAAGTAGACCCAAGCCATCCTAGCATGCCTAGCAGCATTTCATTTGTATAATTGTCAACACTTAATGACATTATATAATAATAATAATAAAAAAAAAAGAAGCAATTTGCTGGCTAATTTTTTTTTCTTTATGTTCGTGTAGATTCAGAATTATCACAGTAATCGACAACGATTGAATAAAAACAACTGGACTTGTCTTGTATATTGAATTTGTTGGTGTTTATTTTGTTTCCTGAAAATGTTTAAAAAAAATGGCTTAAATATGTTATTAGGGTGATGATGCGTAAATAGTTGTAGCTAAATACGTGTTTTATCATTCATGCTAGTTGTTCAGTTTCCCCATAATGTAACAGTAGTTGTGTGTGTGTGTGTGTGTGTGTGTGTGTGTTCTGCTTGCTTGCTTGTGCATCATTTTGTTGCACCCAAAGTTAGCTTTGTGTTCCCTTCATTTGACTGATGGTTCTTGTAGTTTGCAGCGCTGTAGAACGAGAATGCATTATTAAAGTTGCATGAGAGGGGACACTATTAGAAACAGCTCACAGTATGGTGCAGTGCGGTTTAAAAAAAAAAAAGCTACCTAATGTAGATGTAACTAACGCTGTAGCCACTGCGAGTGCATTCTAAACATATCAACGTGTGTGAGCATTGGAGCAAGTAGTCCCCAGGGTACCGTATCCATCCCCTTTTGGTTCACACCACAACCAAGATGCTTTGCGGTTGTCTTCCCTTTAACCAAAAATTGGTTCAGACATCCTCTGTCTGACACTCAACCTGGATCAATGCAAGTAAGCGCGACCGCCTCTCATCTCCCGCGGGACGGCTGTCGTCACATCAGATCAGATGCTTGTCCAAACAAACCTCTTGCTGACGAGCGGCGTAATTTGCCAGACGCCCACGTTGGCTCTCTCTCACCATCGACATTTGGATGAAGACGTCATTTGCCTTAATAGTCACTATCCTGCTTTCTGCAACCCACTGGGCGCTCTGATGGAGCGCGAAGCATCACGCTGCGGGCTGACCTGCCAGCTGAACCCGTGACGGAGCTTCCGGAGACGACGTATGCTCGCTCCCAAGTCCTGCTGTGATTTCACACTGAGTGCTGACATAGATAGATATAGGGTGTGTGTGTGTAGTTATAAGAAGTGATTTAAAAATGACTTATTTTGGTCGCCTGTGTTATTGTCGTGTGTCTTTCATATTTAGAAGTTCCACTCAAAATAATTGACATACTAGAAGAGAAAACATTTTCTTACTCATCTGGGGATCATCATGTGAAAAGTGAAGAAATGCTGTCTCGGTTTCCAAATGTTCCATCAAATTGTGGAACACATCAAAAATACCACATACATGCCGGTAGGGCGGCGTGGCTCAGTGGTAGAGCGGTCGTTTCCCAACCCAAAGGTTGTGGGTTTGATCCCATGCCGATGTGACTACATTGAAGTATCCTTGAGAAAGATACTGAACCCCCAGTTGCTACTGATGCTGCGTCATAAGTAGTCGACTGTAAAGCGCTTTCAGGGCCTTGCACGATGGAAAAGCGCACCATTTGAAGCTCTGACTTTTTTTTCCAATTAGGAGGGGCGAGGATCAAACCTGCAAACCATGTCGCCGGTTTGCACTACCTAGCTACACAGTCTAGGACCTGATTTTAATATATATATATATATATATATATATATATATATATATATATATATATATATATATTTGTCTCGCGATGAAAACCGGACATGATCATGAATTTAGAAAAAAATTATCCGGACACCCGGGTAGAATGTAAAAAAGTGGACATGTACTAATGTACCCTATTATAAGCTATTCTACCAAATCTGTGCTATTTGCATCTCCAGGAAATAAAATGCATACATGCATGATAAACTTAACTGTCAATTATATTGTTTTATTAATTAAAGTGTCACACGCACATGGCATATTTATTAAATGAAATGTTAAATATTAATTAAAACTTCTTTAAACCTGAATTTTTTTTATTTGTTACCTGTCCTCACTTCCTAAAAAAATATAAATAAATAAAAAAGACTTTCTAAAGAAACATAATCATTTAAATCCTTTACAAATGCTGTTTTTTGTTTTTACGTAATAGTGTTAACTCCTTACCCCAAAAGACCTCAAATTTATTATCTAATAAGGCATTATTTAAATCCTCAGCATGTCATGTGAAGGCAAAAAGTAAGTTATTTTTCAGCTCATATATTATGCATGTTATTTTGGATTTTATTCATTTATTTTAAACACAATATTTGATGAAACACTATCATGTGCTTTGCATCAACATGCTAATAGCAAAAAAAACATGTGGCTTTATTTCATGTATTTGCTAGTTCAATGCTAAAAACTAACTCGTCACTCTCAGTCCTGTTACTTAAATGAGGAGTTTTAGTCAAATAAAACAGTGGAAAAACCAAACAAACATTTTCCCTAGAATTGGCATTAAAGCTTCTTGAATGTTAAAAAAGCTGTTAGCGCTGCGAGGACTGAGCACCACATACATAATGTAGCAGCTGAATTGTTGAAATCAAACTTGACTGCGAGGTGAGAACCCGCCATGAGACTTACTGCACGAGACTTCATCAGACGTATCCCCGCAGTCATCCTCGCGGTCGCACAGCCACGCTTGAGGTATGCAGCGCCCATTCTGACACGCATACTGGTCAGTCTGACACGACCGGGCTGCCATAAAAAAAGAAAAAAGAAAGAGGAGAGACCCACCACTTAATTCAACCTGCATAAGTCAATGTAGAGAACAAGCCTAATGATCACTACATCACCGGGATGTCAATGTCTGCCATGTGCTTTATTGCTCGATCACTCAGCTGCAACTCGGAATGCCTGATGGCCTCGGGAAATTATGCCACTCGACGGGCTGACAGCTACATGCTGTGCAGCGCTGGTGGACACCCACAGACGGGCCCCCCCCAGTGATCTCTTGTTGATGCGGAATATACGCGTCAATCCGATGACGAGGGAACATTCATCACCTTCTGCTTAATGCGCGCTGATTGAGACTCCAAACATAAATCGCTCCGGAGAGGGATCGTTAAGGACGCCGGAGCTAATGTCATAAATGTTATATTGTGTTACATCAGTTCTGGTGATTAAAAGTTGAAAGCCATTCATTAAATAGTATACGGTGGTGCAAAGAGATACAAATTTAATTTGTTCTCTGGCCACACGTCTTAAATCATCTTTCCAAATTGAAATCAATGGAAATGCCATTAATCCGTTCAAGCCTCACCTATAAAAAAAATTTGGAATTTCTTTTTGGACTCTGAACGGGAATCCTAGAAGGAGCACCGGTTACGGAAATTGCCGTCAACTATGTTTTTTGTTTTTTTTTAATGGTAATGAGCGGAGAAAAGTCTTGGCCGATTTGGGTTTGATTATTAAGCTAAAAGTAAAAAAAAACACACACACAAAAAAAACTATGGCCATTAGTTGGCAGCATTGGGTCTCTTTTGGATGAAATCTCCATGTATCAAAACAATGCGGAAGGTCATGAACATGGCGGATATTTGGAAATTCGACCGTTACAAGCAGCTTGTGATTGATCAAAGTGTTTGTCATGTTAAATCTTCTACCAAGGGTGTCCACAAAAGAGAGAAAAGACGACAATGATGATGATAAAAGTTAGGAATAGGGGATAATAACATATCGTCGCTGCTATGTGAAAAACACTTATGTCCATTTTTGTCATTTTTTTTATTTTTACCATTTTGGGATGTCAGCATTCAGATTCATCCCAAAAACATAAAAGTGTAAAAAAAATGACAAAAATGGACAAAAGGTTTTTTCACATAGCAGCGATGATATTCAACACCGCAACTATCAATGCTAGCCCGTGAATGGTCATTTCCATTATGTGTTAGCATTAAGCTAGCGGGGGCATTCATAGGGATTTGGTTGTTTTAAATACACGTGGTATAATTCTAAGTTAAGTTTTTTTGTATAGTATTGAATCCCTTCTGATTTATTTTTTTTTTATCTTTGGGTTAGCATATTTGGCTCGATAGAGGCAGGAAATCCGCACCTGAGCACGTGCTGTTGGCTTCATCCTCATTATTACCGCAGTCGTTTGTCCCATCACAAAGCCATTTCTTGGGAATGCAGCGGTTGTTTTTGCATTTGAAGTGATCGATCGCACACGAGTAATTGTCTGCAAAAGAGAAGATTCACGTGAAGTTGACAGCAGAAGGTGCGTGCACCCGTCAAAACTGCGGACGCACGTTCTCATCCAGCAAGCGAGCCCAAACTTTTCTTCTGACCCGTACTGTACATAGAGCGCAATACAGATGATGAAATATAGCGAGAAGAAGACGAGCTAACAAATCAATATGGTGTATAAAACATTGTGTTTTCTGACAGCCTCCATAAAGACACTATTCTTTATTTGCTGCATCCATGTGGCAAATTGCAACCATATATCACATGTAGGAGCCACTGACCAAGTGTCAGGCTTTGTGAAAGTCTTTAGAGTAAGTGTAGGTTGGTGCATGCTGTAAATTCATGTGGGAAAGGTTGTTGTTCGCACCACAGCTGAGAGGCCAGTTTGAATATTTCAGGTTATTTGCTGTGTTATTGCATTTATGGAGCCAGTGTGATAAATATTACACTGGTATCAAAACCAAAAAACCTAATTCATCATCTCTATCAGAATACAGACTGTCATGATTTTTAAGTGATTCACTATTGTGGATGCTTGTATTTGTCAACACTCTTATACGGCTGCAATGCAACAAAAAAATGATTTTAATAATCAATGAATCTGTTGATTATTGTGTCAATTGATTGATGAATTTCATCGCTGTCATCACTTTTGCCAAATTGACTGCAAAAAATACACTAACATCAAATTGACTGCAACAAATACGCTAACATTAAAAACAAAACAAAAGATGTATTTATTTCTTTGGTCGGTAACATGTAACCAATTTGGCTAAAATATTGATCACCGCTTTTCAAAGTTAAAATAGACACTTATAAATGTCTTATTTTGATTCAACGTGATGATAAAGTCTGCTTTCAAAGAGGACTCAAGAAATCAGAGAATATTTACTGTTGAGAGGCTAAATTTCAGAGGATTTGGACAATTATAGTTCTCTAAACAATTCATCGGTTATTAAAAAATATCGATTAATTTTATTATTGATTAGTTGTCGGTTAGTCGATTAATCGTTGCACTTCTACACTCTAATAAGGAAGGGTCCTATTTTGGCATATGGTAGGTAGAGTTTTCTTTGAGTATTTTGCTAGACTAGCACAGTGTTTTGCCCATTGTGCACCATTTTGGGAGGGAATGCAACAGACTCTAAAACGGCTTACTATATGGAGGATTCTGCTTTGAAAATGTCTAGTGGTGAATGAGTGAAAGATTCTGTTTGCATTATTATCAATGTAAAGAATGTCATACAGCTCCTTGGTATTGAATCTAATTAGTTTGTGCAGCTAAACTATGTTAAACGCGATGACAGATAATCTGCAGGGTAATAAAAAAAAACAAAATCCGAACACCACTTTTCACTGCGGTAAAAAGAAGGACAGATGGGGAACAACCTAATGCTGGTGCTGACATTTGGAACGATAAAGGTTAACAGCATTGAACATTTTTTTGCTTCTCATTTCTGCACATGCAAGCGAGCGTCGAGACAAATTGAGCAGCGCTCACAGCACGTATGGTTTTCCTCATCACTGCCATCAAGACAGTCGTCGTCCCCGTCGCATTTCCACAGCGCCTGGATGCAGCGCCCGTTGCGGCACTGGAACTCCTCGCTTTTACACCACTGCGGTTCTGAGCTGCCGCTGGAGCCTTCTGGGAGCACAAATAACAGGAGAATTTCCATGAAGAATCGGTTTAGTGGACATTATTGGCATAGCTATGATGATGTAAAAAAACATGCTAATAATGTGTTACGACCTCATGGGTAACCACTGGGATTTGAATATAGGATACAGAAACGCATTGGGAAGATTTGGCCACTTAATGAATATGTTCCTCAAGTGATTTGTATTAGAGAAGAGGCAGCTATTAGTTGCTCTTTTCCCCGTAGAATGGAAAGGATTACAGCGCACTGGGAAAAGACGATTTTAAGCCTCTTGCACCGTCGGACTCGTTTTTCTCCCACCTGCACAGGTGACATTGTTCTTTTCCAGAACCTGGTTGTCAGCGCAGGCACAAACTCGGCCTCCTGGGATGGCGAGGCAGAGGGTAGCACAGCCGCCATAATTCAAACTGCAAGCGTTGTCACCTGGGAGCACAAAAAGACGAGATCCTAAATAAGGTGGCGGGCTCATTTGAAGTCCCAGTAAAGTGAAAATAAATGTGTCGTCTACATTTGACACAGCACCACCCCCGCACCTTGCTCTTTTGCTTTCTCTCTGTGATGTGTATGCACTCACAACGAGGCACTCTAAAGCAGCCACGCCAAGTGCACATTACAATTGTGCCGGATAAATGCTGACGTGAACCAAGAACCAGGGCAGTTTTGTTTTATTGGCTTGGTTAACAATTATGAATACAAAAGTAACAATGAACGACTTTTTAGTTTGAATTTTTGCAAAATCAATCTTTTTTTTCCCCTACATTTAAACTTTGCATAGTAGCAAACTGTATTTTCTTCTCTCGAAACATTAGTGAGATTTTGGGCTCTGACCGCAGTAGCGATTTTGCCGGCTAAAATGACACATTTGGTTTGTACAATATAGATCAGTAGGAAGTGCAAAAAAAGTGAAAAAAGTCTGACTGCTCTTATCAGCCTAGCCTAATCACTTAGCAGCTAGCCACCAACCGCTAACACTGGGAACAGGCTACACTTTCTACAATGCCAGGATAATAAATTACAAGTTTTTTTTTTTAAGTGTCATTAATCAGCAATTGAAGATTATTTCAAGGTCAAGTCAACCCATAAGATTTTATGTTGACGTTAGCCTTCTCCCTTTATGCTAAACCCAAAATATCAGGAAAAGTTAAACGGTGAAAAACAGTTAAATTAACGCTCTATTTCAACAACCGAGCAGTTCTTTTCAATCTTTGCACTTTTTCAGCAATTATCTCCAAACATGTAGAATCTATTTAGAAACAAATTGCTTTCCAGGGTCTTTAACGGCTTTCCAAGCCGTAAATGCCATGGTTCAGTGAAAATTAAAGATTGCATTGATAACTATTCAATATCCCTTGTCTAATATATGCAAGTTGGATGTCACAGTCTCTAAAAAAAAAAAGCATGAAAAAAGAACAGAAAAGAAAATTAAACTTTCCTGTCAAGACACATTGCAAATTTGCTTGCGGGCAGATATGGAAAACAAACAGCCATATGCAACTTATTTTTCATTGAAACAGCAAAGAGACAGTGCCTGAGTCAATAAGATAATGTATTATTGGATTCGTTTTGAGTCAAGTAATTATTCTAAAAGTACTTATTATAATAGCATGTGACATCAAAAGTGGAGATATGTTTATATATATTTTGGCATCCACGAAGAGTAATTATAGTAATCACATTCACGTTGCTTTTAAATCTGAAGCATTCATATTTTTTTAAATGTGTACATTTGGGCGCGTGTCTGACCGTTTACACACCTATTTAGAGCAGAACAAAAGAAACGCCTGCCGCGCGGACCGGTTCCGTCCGTGCTCCGCTGCCAGCTATATCCGTTACCTCGGCTATCTGCACTTTTCAGCTTCCTAACAGCGTGAATCCATCATCATTTGCGCGAGAGTGAGGAAGCCTTCCTTGGCCACCCGATGTATGCTAACTTCACAGAGTAGCGGCTCAAGAGATTCCCCGAGTGTCTGTCATGCGATTTTACACCGCGGCTTACAATGCCAACTTTGCTTCCGCTATGCGTGTATGCAGATTTTTTTAGGGTATGTTATTGGAGGTGTTCTCTTTTAAATAAGCGTAGTGTTGCGTGGGTGAACATACATTATCACCTGCAACCACTCTTTGGTGCAGAACTGTCCACACTTTTTCCCTAAGGGGGCTGCAGAACGACAAATTGAAGAATATTCTTCACCTTACATTTATGTGGCATGCTAAAACCAATCCCTGAAGAAATTATAAAAAGGTTTTACATATAAGATTTGTAGCCTTCCACTGAGTAGCAACCAAAATCCCTTTCCCACATTTAGAACCAAGACCAAGCGCAATCTGTAGTAAACAAACAATCTTTAAAGACCCAGTAAAGTGAATTCAGAGATTTGATTCTAATGACATAAACCACGTTTGTTTTTTGTGACCGCCTGGTCTCGTCAGACCGGTCCCTTAAGTCTACTAATCAGCTCCCTCAGCCATTGGTGTCTTCTCCACGTGATCCTCATTGTCTTGTCAGTTGCTAAATAATTAGGTAGCGGCTGCTTTTCAGTTGTTGTCCCAATCAAGTTTGCATATATGAGTCGGTTCCCAGTTTTGGTTTGCAACTTTTCTTCTTGGTTTTTGGACTTCTATTAATTTGATTCCACATGCCTTGTTTGACTTTTTGTTTTTGAGAAAATAAATACATTTGGTTGAGTATATCCTACATGTACTCCTGCCTTGTCTCCTTGCTGACCTGCATTTGGGTTCTATAGCCCACGGCAATCACGACAAATATATATTTATGGCTCAAACATGTTGACCATATGTAGGCATAAAGGCCGTTAAGTGGGGTGTGGTTTTGGCATATTCAGCAGATACGCCCACTGCAATTCAAGAGCTGAGACAAGGGCTTGATTTTTCACAATGTTTGAGGCCTTATTTCATATACTTGGCCATTTTTTTTGGCGGCATTCTTAACACCACTCTTCTCTTTGGTGTGTCAAATTTATGAGACATATTTTCAATTTACAAGGACTTTAATGTGTTTGTTTACTTGAGGATCATTAAAGTATTATGCTCATCATTATTATGCAAATCTGACCTTGATATGGAGCCGAAAGTGAAGTAAACTATTTTTCCCCCTCAAATTTTTTTTTATTTGTGGGGGATTATAAGGACATTTTGTTACTATTTTAACTGTGACTAATTGATGACATCTTTATCAACCCAATTTATTATTATTATTATTATTTTGTATTTTATTTTATTTTAATATTATTATTATTAGTGGTATTAGTAGTAGTTGCCAGCCCACTTTCTAACACCACAACATTTAATGATGAGCCCCCCAAACCACACCCTCTTTTTAAAAAATGTAATTCATGTCAAATGTTTTTTTTCATTTGTGCGGCCTGCAGGCTGGACTTTGAACGCCCCTGCATTAGTGCCTAAAATTGTCTCTGGTAACTAGCCCATATTATAATTAGTGTTGTTCCGATACCGATATTGGAATCGGCAGACAGCCCGATACTGCATTAAAACAGTGGTATTGGTGAGTACTAACAAGTAACATATATTAATTCTGACACTAATATAAGACTTTGGATGCAGCATCTTGTGTCTTGCTCATACACGACATTCACTGATGTGTGACATGTTCACTGCATGCCGAGCTAAGATATCCTATTGGCCCTTAAATACTCTGAACCAATGGTAGGACAGCTTTTTCATGTTGAGAAAAAAAACAAACAAACGTAGGTATCGGTATGGTATCGGCATCGGCTCGAAATCGGGGGCCAAATAATGGTATTGGAACAACACTAATTATAATATAAACTGTTCTCAAAAGGATGCAACCAGTATACGAAACTATGAAAAATCCAAATCTGAAGTCCAAAAAGAAACATAAAGGCCACATTTGTACACAGCTTTTCTCGTGGTCAGGTGTAGCTCCTGCCGTGGTCATTGGGCAGTGACTGAACGTGCGACGATGATAAATGACTGAGTAAATGCAGATTAGGGTTTGATGTTCTTGTCTCACGGACGTCACATTTATGCGGCGTCTCACAACTCAAGCAGTTAATGTAGCCTTTAATGGCGTCATTGAACAGTACAAGCTGCCGGAATGTCTCCCACACTTTACTTTTTTTTTTTTTTTTGGGAGTGGGAAATGGCCACTGACTGCTAGTCAACTAGTACAATATCAGCTCAAGTCAAGCTTTGTGAAATATGAACTTTTAGGAATGACATCGACAAAAGCAGCGCATGAACTAGCAAGTTTGTATCTGTTTGCAATGTTCCAGTTTGAGGTTATTTATTCTCTTTCACACGGCTGGGCTGTCAACTTTTTGATCTGACACTTGGTGTTTTGTAATGAACTTTCCGACCCAGTACACCGGGTGAAGACTCACGCATCGCTAATATCTGGACACATAGCAGAGACGGTCAATATGCAGTCCAACTTTGACTGTGTGGGTTTGTTACGGTTCAGTGGCGCGGGATGAGGGGGAGAGTAAAGGGGAAAAAGAGCCAACCTTGCTGACTTTGTGCGTCATAAACCTGCAGGCCAAATAATGGTGGCCTCTCACTTCGCAGCACATTGACATCCCCGGTAGACAAGTCCAGCTGGAAGACTGACGCGTTCATGTACTCCGTCCAAAAGATAAAATTGCGATAATGGGATATTCCAAAAGGGTGATTTAGCTCCTTTCCATTGTAGACCACCTGCAATGAAAAGTAGATCAACACTGTCATCGGAAACATTGCGCACTAAAAAGTGTTGGGTTGTTTTCGCTGGGCAGCTGTGGATTTTGAGCAGAATGGGTTACTTTTTTTTCCCAAGGTTGGGTTAATTATTTTGACTCAGCAGATTGGATTTGAGTTCAAAGCAAACACGGTGAAGCATTTGGCTGTTGTGCTGCACACAAATAAAACAAGCTGCCAACAAAGGGGAAGCCAGCCCCCAAGTGTAAAGGCTTTTAAATTCAGGTTAAAAACTTATGTGAAGCACAATGAGTTACCTGATGTGCAAAATGTGCTAAATAAATTAAGCTGTCTGGCCTTGCCTTGCTTTGATAACCAAGTAAACCATTTATTGGTAGACTTAACTCATCAGTATGGGTAGTTTTTTGTTGGATAACAATCTTGACCCAACGTGCTAGGTCAAATCCTCAACCCAACATTGGCTCTGTCCTTATTGGACCCAGTGCTTTGTAAGTTAGCTCAACTAATTTGGGTTACTTTCAACTTAGCCGTTTTAAGAGTGTGGCGATTTGACAGTAAATACTCACCATTCGCCCAGTGCCATTAAGGTAAATCTTTTCAATGTGATCATAGTAGGCGTCGCACCAGTACATGCTACTGGAGCTGTGGTCCAGGGTCAGGCCATTGGGCCACAGCATGTTTGTGGTGACAAAAATGCGGCGGTTTGAACCGTCCATCCAGGCTTTTTCGATCCTCCCGATGCTGTCGTTGACCTCATCTTCTTCCCAGTCCGTCCAGTACATCCAGCTAGCATGATCACAAAAACACAATCAAACAATACTGC
Organism: Leptonotus elevatus; assembly: GCF_054856555.1. Classification (NCBI taxonomy): domain Eukaryota; kingdom Metazoa; phylum Chordata; class Actinopteri; order Syngnathiformes; family Syngnathidae; genus Leptonotus; species Leptonotus elevatus. The sequence continues at coordinate 20,447,094 of NC_141250.1, read as the reverse complement.
GGATTTGACGGCTTTTATTGGAGTACATGCTTGAGCGTTTCGTTATATAGTCTGCCGACACTGTTGTGTTCAAATATACCATATTTTTGGGACCCTAAGTCACGCTGGAGTCTGAGTTGCATGATTGCATCAGTCAAAAAAATGCATATTCAAGAAGAAAACAACATGTATGTCACTCAAGAGTATAAGTGGCATTTTTGGGAGAAATTGATTGTACAAGAACCGATACCAAGAAGAGAAGAGCTTGGACTGGCACCCCAAATCCCTGCTCACTAATCACATTGACAGCCGTAAACAAATTGTCATAACTTCCGATTCAAACCGACAGAACAGTTTTTAATTTTAGTTTAAAATGGTTAACCTTCACTTGAATCCTATGTCACATTGTGGCCAATTGTAGAATCCTGTTCGGTTATTTCACCTTTTGGTGCTGCACATAATAAATCCTTGTTGTGGCGGAAGCCGCATGCTAAACTAGTGATATGTCACACATTAGTTGCCATGACTACTATTTCTTCTTCTTCTTCTTCTTCTTCAATAGAAGTATGAGGATGTTACATGCTAAAGAAGGTGGCAGGAATACACCAAATCTATTTGCAAACCGCCAAAAGAGAGCAGATTAATACACATCAACGTATTAGTCACAGCTGAGTTTAAGCCAAACTATGAGAAAAAAATGTGATTTATAGTCAGAAAATAACGGTATGTTGATTAAAAGGTGACGACATCGCCACACAGATGCTATTTTGTTATTGTTTGTTGTTAATGTGAGTTCACCGGCCCGGCATGTATCTCAAGGCACAGCTCAGGTCGTGCCACTCGTATCTCAAGGCCCCAACAGCATAGGGCTTTCTTTCAGACCATACAAAATCCAAGTCAATTATTGTAATAACAGGCAAAACAAAGCAGAAATGTGTGTCACACGCAAAGAGAGGCAGTTGATTCCAACTGTCTGCAAATGATGAAGCCTCGCCCGTACATTTTGACACATCGACTGATAGTCCCTTTGATATTTATCAATCAATATATCTGAGAGCATACGTAGGCTTGAAAGGGATCTGTTTCATACCTGAGTGACATGCCTCACCGGGGGTTTTGTTCCTGCGAACCTTTGGGACTGATGATTTCCCCCCCTCCCTCGCCTTGCTTTGATTCCAACAGAGAACACACCCTTAACTGCCAAATGCCAGATACAACCGCCGCTTCAGAATACTGAGATTAACTTCACAACCAGCACATCCCGAAAGAAATACGAATAAATTGGAATCAAGATTTCCCCTGATGTAAAAGCATATAATTAAAAAACCCTGGCAAAGAAAAGCGAGCATGTTGTAGCGTCGCAAATCACTCACGCTTAGCAAGTTAAAAAGATGCTCCGCTGCACATCATCACATCGGGCATTGCCAACCAAAAGTTCTGCAGTCGTGTATCCCAAGGATGGAACTCGCAACGGACTTGTTGTGCGGGGTCAACGGTTTGACGTGATCTTTTTTTCCAGTAAGCGTGCTCGGGGATTTGTTCCTTTTGAGCGTTGCCGAGCGAGCCGTGTGGCCTCCCGCTTCTCATCACTGCATCGCTGATGGAGGGCCGGCAAAAGGAGGATGAAAGGGAATCCAAAATTGAGGTGAATGACGACCGCCTATGTTTCCAAGTCATCTGGATGACCCCCATGAATTATTCAGTGGCAAAAGCAAAACGCACGCAGGAAGGCACGCGCATCCTATTAGGCTGGCAATTGGGAACTACATCGTTGTGATATCTGAATAAAAACACTGGCCGCATATTTTATTTCATGTGGTTGCTGCCGTGAATGAAAACCCCAACAAAAAGTGAGCTCATTGACGTCAGTACATTGTGAAGGTGGACAGCACACTCTAAAGAACTGCTTATGTGTACGAGTACAGTATCGTATACCATATCAGTTCATTAAAATGTACACATCAAGTCCCTGTTGGATGGTGACATTGCATCACTTTGGACTTGATAGCACTACAGCTTTTGAGTAAAAAACATTAGGGGGTGAAACTTATCTTCCTACGTCAATAATGAGGGGAAAAAAATGTCACCATATTGGATGTCGGACAAATTTAGGCACCTCACACTCAAACAGATTATGTATATGTATGGCATAAACTACTGATGGGCGAGTACTATACCGGGTATCGGTATTGGGCTGATACTGGCCTTATTTTACGGTATCAGGTATTCATGGAGACTGACAAAACCGTTGATACAGTACTTAACTCATTCAAACCCAAAAATCTGTAAATACGTTTTTTAATACTTTTTCCTTCACTCCCAAAAACGTACTTATAAGTTTTTATGTTTTTTATGTAAGAGCATACCGATGACTTTGATGCAGCTTATGACCTCAAGAGGTGGCTTAAAGCAATGGTAGTTATTACAACAACAACAAAAACGGCCAACAGGTGGCAGCAGAGTATAAGAGCTCAACCATGGCCATGTTACAACAAGGTCTTTTTGCCAGTATTTTCAACAGGAATGTGAATAATGATGAAAATTCTTCTTCTAATGCTAATTGCTGCAAAATGGAAATAGATACAAATATACTTTTTTTTCCTGATGAAAGAAGAGACTCTAATCTTTCTTTTGTTCCATGTTTTTATAGCAATAGAACTACTTCACTAATACAGCAAAGGGGGTTGCTTCAGTGAAAATGGCTGCGAGTGAATGAGTTAAGGGGGGGAATCTGACATTGAAGAAGTCCTCCTTGACAGTACATGGCGCTATTCTGCGGCAGTTTGACTCACAGGCTAATCATCATCTGCTTCACAAAAAACAAATAAAAGTCTTTGTTCATAATTTTTGGGCATTGCATTCAATTCAACGAAAATCAACACTTTTCGCCTCGGGCACCAAATCACCTCGTGTGATTTACAGATATCTGTTTGTCAATTTGTTACCAACTCGTGTGTCCACTACAGTATATGCGTGTCGAATCTAAAGACAGAGACAGATGTCAAATCCACGGGGACTCAATTTGAATAATCCACAACAGTCTCATCTCTTTCAAACTACTTCCTGTGAGTTTAAGGGATCTAACTCCTCAAGCGTAGCCTAGCGGAGATGCCTGGTCCGCTTAGTGCCAACTGAGTGTAACAAATACTGAGCAGCATGAGCAGCTTTAGCAGGCGCCTGCATCTGACTTGAAACTTGTCAGCAATGAAGCATGTTCGAACCGCGACGCCACACACGCTCAGAGGAGCCATTTCCTCGTTACACCATTCAGCCTTGCTCAACAAGCGACCACCAGAATTACGGGGTATAATTGTAATCCACGCAGTCTGGTGATAAATTAACTGGACAAACAAAAAGCATGGTTGGATTATTAATTTTACGAACATTAGGGTCTCTAATTACTGGTTTGCTACTGATATGATCAGCTTGTAATTAACAGTGTGATGTGGATGTTAGGTCTCTGCATACAAACTGATAACTGTGCTAGGTCGGTATAAACCTGCAAAACAGATGCTTTGCAACATATGCACATCACAAATGCTTTAAAACAACAACAGATTTCACAAATAAACAAATATTATAACTGCGTGGTTCAACAAAAACAGGTTCAATTAAAATCAGGATTTGAGTGACATAGGATTTATAATGTGAAAAATGATGATAATGTTGATATCTTTCCTTCATGTAGCGGCAGAACTCGTTAAATCATACCAAATCCCAAATATTCAAATTCCACAGACAGAGCTGAGGCAAGTGCTGGTTTATGGCTGAAGCCGAACCCTAACCCTTATCCCATCACATTGCGCATTTAAGCCACAGTCTCCTGATCACGAGCCCCTTTTAAATGATTATTAATACAACAACAAAATATTACATTTGAAAACACACAAAATGATTCAAAAGTCATATATAATTTTCCTATCAAAGTTTGTGCAAGTAATCCAAGACCGATGTTGTTTAATTAGAAATACTTAAATACATGCAACGACATAGAAATGGTTTGCCGTGACTGAATTGATATAAATTAAGAGCCAATCTATGCAATTTGTGGAAAACTTTAATGGAGTGCTGCAGTGAGGTTAATTATCATCTTGGCTGGTGTTATACTCCACGCTTCAATTTACAAAGGAAATAATGTGTATTAGGGCGACGGAAGAAGTCATCAAGTGGGTTAACTGTGGCTAATGAGCTGGTAGTGGTGGTTCATCTCCTAGAACATAGACAAGCACCCAATCTCTAACTCACTATTACAAAAGTACTTTTACCATCACACACTTTAATCTTGGGCAAATGTTTCAGACTCCACATTATGTGACCAAACAGCTTTCTTTACCTGTTTAGAGGGTCAACCACAATGGCCCGAGGATGCGACATGTTCCCTTCCAAGAGAGTTTTCCTGGTCTCGGAGGCACTCTGCAACCTGGCAACACTGATTGTCTTCCTGTAGCCATCGTTGGTCCAGTACAAATTATTACCGATCCAGTCCACTGAGATTCCTTCAACATTGTCGAGTTCTGCAACAGAACATTTTGAAAGAATTCATAAACACAATAACTCTGAGAAGTAAAGTGAGGTTTTAAATCAATAAAGTATCACCAGACAGGGCAAACAAGCACATTTCAGTGTGTGAGTAGTACATTTTGAGTACACATCGAATGTTTTGAGAAGATTAAATGCTTGCAAGATGTACTGTAGGCTTTACAGTCATTGGAAATTCTGAATGTGCTATAAAAGAAAAACAATTTTTGACTAACCATCGTTAAGTATCGTTTCCCTGCTGCTCCCATCGATGTTTTGCCTTCCAATGAGGAAACTGGTGGTGTCAGCAAAGTAAATATGTCCTGATGCTGCATGGTAGTCAATAGCTCGAGGGTTGACCAGATCCTCAATTTGCACCATATGCTCATCACTAGATTTAACGTTCATATCCAAACCTTGGATGACACCAGGACGCCCCTTCCCGTAAAACAGGAAGAGATTGTTTTGAGGCTCTAAAAGGGAACAAAAGGAGAGACCGTTTTCTGTTATTGGAAATTAATTGCCGCAATTTGTCAGTGCTGACCCTAGTATTAAGCTCTCTCCATCAAGAGCATTGTTCTCTAGTCCAACCCATTCACTTTATTGGAGTCAATGGCCAGTGCCAATGACGCTTCTTTCCCATCTCAGTCCTCCTTGCGGTAAAAAGTTGCCTGGCAGTATAAGAAAGAAAACACCAAGGCAAACAGACAAAGACAAATACTTACCTTGGCTGTGAATATTGTCTCTGATCTAAAATAACACGCCATCTGCATAAAAGGACAGAGTAGAGAAGACTAGAAAGCTGACGGAGCTCCTTTGTGGCCTGCCAGCCGCATGGGGGCTCTGCATACACTCAAACCCTCGGCGAACCTCTAGAGAGGCGAGAGTAGGCGTGAAGGAGGGCTTCCAGAGAAAGAAGCAGACCTCTCCTTGCTCTCAATGCCAACCCGTGAGACTACAACGCTGAGGGTGAGGACCACACATGCCTCAATTCAATTTATCATTTTGTGAGGGAGAAAGCAACTACCCAGGAGACAATTAAGCCTTGCGAGAGACCCAGATATCAAACTCTAGTGTGACCGCTGTAAGAAGCACTACCATTTAGCGCCACCGTCTCATTATGTTTAGGAAGCAAAAAAAAGAGAGTGCAAAGAGGCATAAAAAAGATCACTTGTGCCATCAGATCATTTGTAATGGGGGTATAAATCAAAATGTGTCAGAGCAAAACCTCCTGACGCTTTGTTACCCAAAATGTAACTTGCCCCCCACCCCCATACATCCACCTCCCTCCAAATGGGACTTGAATTTGATTTACTGCTTTTAATGTCAACCACACAATCTTCCGTCATTGATCAGCCTGGTCAACAAACACAGACAAAGTTAAAATATTATATGGCGATAATCAATCAAACCAGCAGTGTGATGATAGCGCTAAATCGTTTTTGAAATGATCTGTGTCCAACAGCACACTTCTTAATCAATGTCAGTCTACGGCAGATTAATGCACCGTCTGCTCTGTTATGACCTTATGTTGTCCTTTTCAGACATTCATTACAAGCACTTCCAATTAGTTCTGTTAGTGACAGACCTTAATGATAAAAAAAAGCTTAAAAGGATATATTGTATTTTCAAGTAGGACAAACTTACTTTTACAGGACTGTCCATCAGAACCAAGGCTGTAGCCAACACGGCAATGGCACGTTCTGGACTTGTAGCTGCCGCTCAGGAGGCAAATATGCGAGCATCCACCCAATTTCCCAAAGGAATTCATTTCACAGGCATGAGACTTAACTGTGGACAAAATCAGAGCATATTGTAGAAAGACAACAAAACACTACTGTGTGCACAGACGAAAGCCCGTATCCCACTGAGGTTACAAATGCTGATTTCACGCCAGGGTTTCGTTCAAGGTTGCAGCATTTCCTAAACGTTCTCTAAGCAGTCTTAATGGTTTGCTAAACGGTCTTAATGCAATAATAAACACCATCAAGGCTGTTTAGAGAACTATTAAGACTGTTTTGAGAACGTTTAGGAAGCGCTGTGACCTTGAACGAACCCTGACGTGAAATCAACATTCGCTAGTGTCACAAACGTTCATCCCTCAGTTGGGTATGGATTTACAGGGTTGAAACAAATTGTTAATGAGTACAGTGAGTTCTTGACTTAACCGCTGCGCAATGATAATTATCGCTTGAAGTCACTTCGCCTTCAATCACATGTTTTGGTATTCACAACACGGACGCCCCGTTGAAATCAGCAGGTGGTCTGTCGGTGCAGCAAACTAGCTTCGGTGCCTCGAGCGTATAGAAATATTTGAATAAAAATGAGACCGGTAGCACGGTCACTTGAAAAATATGCAAGTCTATCCGCAAATATAACAAAAGTGCTATGAAGGCCCATCTGAAAAGGCATTCGCTAACGTTAGCTGATCAACAGCCTCAATCCTCACGTCAGCGAATTCACCAAACACCCTCCAGCAACAGTGAAAAGACAAAGGATGACAGACGGTGTTTGATCAATAATCGCGTCGTTGTGAAAAAGAATGTCGCCAACAACTAGTGTTTCATTTAAACCTTTTTCTCATAGACACACGCAAACTCTTATTCCTGCTTCCAGTCGTCTCCCCCACGAATAACACTCAGACACCTTCACAGTGTCACAGACTGTCGGAATTTCAAAATCGTATCTGCCTGTCTTTGAGGCCATAAATGTATGTGGACATGATTGGACAAACAAATCAGGGAGTGAGGCCAGTGCAACTTAGGACACTGCAGTCAAGTGTTAACAACTGAAAAAAATATCGTCATCATCATTATCAAAGTCGACTCGACTATGATCACCTTGGCTTTAACTAAAAATACAAATATCTGATCAACGCCTTGCGCACACTTCCTGTATACAGAACATGTGGCTTACCTTTGGGTTGAGTGAGTTTGTGGTAAACACGGAGTGCCTGCGTGTTTCCCAGACTTGCGAGAGTCTTGAGCTCTGCTGTGACATTGAACCTGTTGATTTGCAGCAGCGCCACATTGAAAGTCCCTTTCGAAGGTTCAGAGTGGGTCACCTCGGTAGCGTAGACAAAGTTCTCAAACACGGCTAAAGCATAAATATTTGACACCTGGGAAAAAAACACATAATCACATGAGCTTTTTTTATTATACCATAAACCTAAAAGGAAGTCCAGCGAGGTGGCTCAAATCATGCAGACTGTCAAGGTGGAGCAACATTTGGCAGGCCCCCAGGCTGGACCGAGAAGCTGGACACCCCGGCGGGGCTGACACTGGCTTGATACCTCGGCATCCATGCTACATTTAGCAGGCTGACCCCCATGAAAAGCGACATGACTGGCTGAGCCGTGTTCACAGGAAGTCAAGTTAAACTCAAGGGGGCATGCGACGTGATATCGGATGCACACAGAAACACGAGTCTGAATAAATAAATAAACACGCAAATGTACTGTTCCACATCTCTTGACGATATTGAGTCATTCACATTTCACCTGCACAAACGCATAGTATCGCTCTGGTTGGTGTCTCCACTTTAATAGAATTTAGACTTTTTAGTTTAATTTAATGATATGTACACTTGTCATTAATTAATTGTACAAGATATGACCCAAGGAAAGCAATTCACCACATTTTAATGAACTAAAATATGTTGCCGTTTAAAAAAAAAAAAGTGACGAAAATATTGTGTGCCTATATGGTAAACAAACACATCTGCTTTCATGCAGCACCAGAGGGTGGTTAACTTAATGTAAACATTAAACCTAAGCTTGACAGGACAAAAGTGGCCTATAATGAAAACAGTCGGGGCCCCAAAATTGACCCCTGTGGAACACCATTCAACAGTGGAGCAATATTTTAATATGTTAATGGGTTTTTACTGCTCCAGAGCAGCTATCTTAACTTCTGTATACTTTGTATATCTGTATGACTATTAAAGGGGGCGTTTGCATTTTTTTAATCACTATTTTACATATTTGTTAAAACTGTCAGTATGGCCTGACAATAGTACATTAGTAAAATGATCCAGAGACAAAACCAGCTAAGTAAAGTGTTATCTTATCTTGAAGGTTAACTTGTTTGAAAATGAAAAATGTTAACATATTACTAAAAACCAATGCCTTTACAGTAGATTAAGGTTTTTGGATGGAGACTGTTTGATTGTGGTACTAGCTAACATAATTGGTGTCAATTGTAAATTCTGTTTTCTGACAATAATCAAATTAAAGTTTACAAGCGTACATGAACAGACTGCAGTCACACACTCGTGCATATAAAGAAGCCTTAAATTAGCCTATTCAAGCCTCTTTAACTACCTTTCTGTGCATTTGTGAGGCCTATCACTAACAGTATATCCTCCCTTCCGTATCGAGGCCAAACTAGTAAAAAGAATCATCAAACCTAATCCCGTTCATGTAATACACATAGTTCTTGCATGAATATGTAGATCCGTGTTCATATTAGCCAACTGTATGCTATCGTGAGCTGACCTTTTACGTCAACATGACAAGTGAATTAATAAGCGAGACGCAATACTCGGATGCGCCACCTGTCTCATTGTGATAAAATGGGGACGGAAACAAAACGCATTCACTCACTTGGCTTCCCTGGACGATGTTGTGTCGGTTTTTGCCTTGGTAATCCACAACATCGATGTAACCCAGGTAGGCGTCTGCCCAATACACAAGTCTTTTGACCACGTCCAATGCCACAGCTGTGGGCTGCTCGATATTATAATCCACCAGCCGGGTCCTGTTGCTGCCATCCATGTTGCAGCGCTCCACCTTGGCCTCGTTCCCGTAGTCGGTGAAGAACATCATTCTGCAAATAGGCAAAGTAAAGTGGCGCCTTGAGATACAAGATACTTGTAAAGTATGTCAAATCATCTCTTCCTATTGAAATGAAGAGAAAGGCTTTTAACTTTTTTTTATGCAAGGACACACAGAAGGCTTTGGTGCAGTTTCTGACATGAAGACGTGGTTTAAAGCAATGGGAGTTATTTAATAGAAAATGACCAGCAGGTGGAAGCGTAGTATAAGAGATTAGCCAGAGCCATGTTGCATCAAGCTCTTTTTGTCAGTGTTTTCACCAGGAATGTGAATATTGATGAAGCTTAGCTATATTCCAAATGCTAACTGCTGCAAAACGGAAACAGACACAAATAAACCTTTTTTTCCTAGTGAAAGAAGAGACTCTAATCTTTCTTTTGGTAGGTTCCATGTTTTTATAGCAATAGAACACAATATTCTGTGGGCCTTGCAAAATCAGTCAAAATCAGGTAAAACAGCTGGAAACGAAGGTGGTTGCTTCAGTGAAAATGGATGGGAGTGAATGAGTTAATCAGCCTCCAAAGAAAACACACCAAAAGTTGTGAAATATGTTTTTAATGAGGAAGAAAGGCACACAATGTGACTGTGCAAAGTCTCCTCTCAGTGACCCACTATTGTAATGTATTTTTAGTCTACATAATGTGTTGATATAACGGATGTGTTCAAAGGGTTATAACATCGGAATTAATGAGTCCGTCCGTCTACGGCATTTGCATTGTGTGTTAGCATTAAGATATGTATTTTTGTTGTAATGACAAAGAGCGGCGGCGCACATCACATTTTTGCACCCAAAAAAGTATTTGATCAGCTTTTTTTTTCTGTTCATGGTCACATCTGCAAAACTCAACCCAATCAGTCCCACAAGACCACCTTTTGTAAAGCTCAACAAAATAAGTCCTACGAGACCACTTGGCCTTCCAGAGGAAATAACAGATGCAAAGTGTGAAGCATGTAAACACGCTTTTCCAAAGCCTCAATGATGATGACTGTGAAGGCCGTTAGCACTTTACACACGGTCAGGTCTTAATGCTGCCTCGACCAGGTTTCACACATTATGCTTTGAATCAAAGAATCTGTCCAAAGAATCCGATTCCAAAATAGAATGTCTTTCCTGTGCATGACTGTTACCAGTAATTTCAAGCTGGTGTGGATTTACATACATGAGGGTATGTCGCTTGAAGATTGTAGATTTTCATAATGACATGCCCACCTTCCTCTGAATGTTGTTTATTCAATGTTGTGTTTGTCTTCAAAAAGGATAACATTATCCACTTTAGTTATTACTGCAAATCAAGACTTTTTCAAGGAAAAACAAGAGCAGAATGTTTTCTGCATATAATGACTGTAATTTCCCAATGGTAAATACCGTAACTGCCAAATCAAAGCTGAGTTTATACACTTCAGTTATATTATTTTATTTGAAATTGGTTGTGGTGGTGTATACAGGAAAAATAATAAAAACGGATTATTACTTGCAAACCTCACTGTATTTTGATCCATGTAGCAGTTTCACTGTCACAGATTTTATTAATTTTTTTAATCTAATTTTCCATGGTAGTTTTTCCAGTATATGATTGGATGATTGTAGAGATTATTTTTCCTCACTGAATAATGTTACTGCAGATTTACGTAGCAATAAGTGAGAGCCAGGAGGAAAGAATGTGTAAATGACAGAAAATGTGCGATATTAATTTCTGTCATATTTAATATGGCATCTATGTTTATACTACAACTTGACTTATTAATTGGCCAATATTAACTCTTTTAAAATTGGCAAAAATCAGCTTATTTTTAGTATTATTATTTTACACGCTAACACATTGACACATGAGATAAAGAAAATTACAACTTCCCCAACACACACACACACAAAGGCCCATTTTCCAATCTGGACAAAGTATTGTGAAGCTGTTAAATGTTCTGCTTAGTAATTCAAATCTTTATTTTTGTAAGCATCAAGGGACCAATAAAGAAGTTATTTTATTATATTTATTATATATTTTGTAATTAATCGGCCAATTGATCGGTTACCATTATCTTATTCTGCCAAATATCAAAATCTGCCTCAACAAACTCCTTTTTCATGTGGATTTGGGAAAGTGGAAAGGCAAGAAGCGAAAAGGAATACAAGTTGCCAATAGAGTTGTGAATTGGAGGCCAGAATTGCCAATGGCAAATAAGACAGCTTGAACTTATCGCGCAACGTTTATTTGATGTTGATAAATAACAAACCATCAAAAATATTCCAGCATGAGGACAATACAATAAAAGCCTGCCTGAATCATTTGGAGTCTGCTCTTTGTAACGTAAAAGTGCCATCCTTCATTACTGAAAGACAAACGCGGTGGAGAGAGAAAATCCAGAAGTGGAAGGATATCATGGAATTGTGGAATTACAAATGCCAGAGTGCTGCTTTAGACGGCTTGCAACGATACCCTCGTGTTGATGTCGGAGCTGGAAAAGGGATTCCAATTCCAATTAACAAATCACCTACTGGATGAAGCATCGCCCAATTTTGGAAACTCGCACAAATGAAGTGGATGTTTGTTTTATGTTTATGTGGCAGCACTAACAATGCGTCTCTCTTTCACAGGCAGTTGTTATTGCTAATGTTAAGTGATGGATGAGTTTGGACGCACAGTACACTGGGTATTGGAACGCTATAACCAATCACAGCAGCTGCCAATCCAGAGTCTTTTGTTACTGATGACTAAAATGAAGGCTGGTCTTAAGTTTGTCTTGCGATGAGCCATTTGTCTATTGGTTGATCGGCATGTCAGTCTATGTCAGACGAAATAAATATGAGAGCAGAGCGTTTTGATTTATTGCTTGATATTTAATTCTATTTACAGGTACATTTATTTTTTGCATTTATTTCCACATTCATTAATTTTTTTAATTATATACATTTTTTATTTTTTTTAAATTGACTTATTTTAAATTTTTGGCAGTTTTGATCCTCCATACCAAACTGGACACTGAATGCTCGGGCAGGACAGATTAGCAAGGTATCTGGTGTGGCAGTAGTATGGGAGTGTTTTTACGATTATGAGCACAAGACGTGCTACATTTTATTCCTTCTCTTTATACACTTGACATTACGAGATAATCCGTCAGCATAATCTTTCGAGACACCAGAAAATGGGCCATTTGTTGACGTTGGTCACAACGGGGGAATTTGCGCACTTCACTTAAACGTATGTACCAGGCTTAAGAAGCACTTGCTCAGTTTTCATTCCATGTGAATGAATTAAATAATTGTCTTTTGAACACATCCCTTACTTGGGATGATGACAATCTTTAATGTTCGCAGCCAAATCGGTTTCCTCCAACATGTTTACTATTTGACGACTAACAGACAACAAATCTGGATTTGCTTCTCTCCTAATGTTAGCGCTAGAGAAAATGGATGAATAGAATAGAATACAAAATGAGGGAAAAAAATACTTTTGACAAATGAATGAATGAAAAGCCGTGTTGCTCATAAAGCCACCCACAGATGGATCTTGATCACCTGAAGTTACTGTCAACACAATAACAGCAATTTCCATTTCTTCAACTGTAATTGTGGGATATTTAAAAAAAAGCGTGCTGCAGAGGACCTCGGGGTATGAAAGCAGAATGCACACGGGAGCCAACCCACTCAGTACCTTTAATACTGTGAGGGGGGTGTTGAAATCAATTCCAAAAGGCGCAGGGAGTCCGTTTCGCAGAAAAAAGGTGTTTTCTAAAGAGTCTCCATTACTTTGGACCTAAATTGAAACGCCATGTGGATTTTCATTCTGTCCAAAAATATTTTACATTGTTTGGCGCAGGTTAATGGACTGCTTTTTATATTGCGCTTTATCTACACCATAAGTTGCCCAAAGCGCTTTACAATGCCTCACATTCAGGTCCAGGTCCACTGAGAGCAAATCCAGGTTCAGCATCTTGCTCAAGGACCACTAAGACATGGTCACCAAGTGTGAGGATTGAACCCACAAACCTCACTGATGGGAGACGACCGCTCTAACACTGAGCCACGCCGCCCCGCAATTAATAAAGTTTTGTTGTTATTTTGTTGCTGAGTAAATAAAAATAAGAGAATTTCTAAGTGATTTTTCCAAGTCTAGTCCAATGTGTGTACTCTCCTATCATGTTCACATTTGTTGGGCTACACTCATGTTGGGGGCTCTTAAACATCAACCAGTAATGAGCAACGATTCTGCAGCCAGCGAAAGCTTAGCGATCGAGCTCAATGTGCACATGTCAGGTCAGCGGAGAGAAGGGCTGGCCTCCAAAACCGCAGATAACAAAAAAAAAAAAAGCAGCATCAGCAAAGAAAACCACTCCCCAAACAGGTGCACATCCATGTAACATAATGACGACAGCGTCCTCGGATCACAGAAGGTGCTGATTCAGAATTTTCCATTCAAGCTTAGATTACATGAGATGAATTTCAACAAAAAAAAACACAAAATGACTGGCAAACAGTGTTTCCCTTCCATATGGCATTTGCAATGGAGCAAGCAAGCATATCTTACAAAAGTAAAATTTTGAACACAAAATATGTACAGTATATAAAAAAAACCTGACAAAACAGAGATTTGGTCATATTTATTATGTTATTTTTTTACAGTCCACTTTCATTGTACAGTATTCAACAGAGTAGTTCCATTCATTTCATTGAGCTGCCTTCACGTTAATTCTTCACTTCTAATTCTGAATTAATAACCGAGGTCACTTCTGGTGTTCCTCAGGGCTCCGCACTTGGCCCCAAGTTTTTTTGGTACTTTTATTCATGATTTAGATTCAATAGTGCAATTTGTGTTCGCTTTTTGTGGATGTCGCCAAACTTATTAAACGTATTAGTTATTTTTGTCGTTATGATGATGTCAGCGATGTACAGTAATCCAATCTGATTACAATCACTAGAATTATAACAGAATTCATATCTCATTTATTGTATGATTTTGCCAAAATCTCAAGGTGTTGTCAGTCTGCTACTGCCTCTCCTACTGGGCTAAACTTTTTTTCATCCACCTTGCACATCCGAAAGGCCATTTTTCGAGATTTCCCACAAGAGCTAGACAGGTGAGAAACTACAACATCTACATTATGAGTAACGTCATTCAATTTTGTAAACACATTGCGGGCATTGCATTGATGAGCAATAAGCAACACATCTGAAGTGGTAATTGAGATGTTAAAGTTGTATCAACCTAACAGACACGTATTCTCCTCAATCATAAGCTGCTTAGAAGACTTGGTGACCAAATGTGTCATGCCCAAGGACCCCTTCAACAACCGTTTAATTTGCTTGTGTCAGTGTCCAACTTGTCAAAGTTTAAGATTTATCTATTTCCCTCTAAACCTGTAGCAAGTTCATTTCCATGAAGTGTGCCTATCCAAGCCGAGATGTGAGAAACAAGGACGCGGTCAAAACACGCAAGGGTGAAACTCCCAATTTGCTGGATGATATACGGGCCGACATTCACCCGGGTAACGAGCTCAAGCTGACTGAAAGAATGAGGTCGGAGTTTCCGCGGCAGGCAGCAGCCTTGACGTGAATCAATCCCAAATCATGTCATGTTCAAAGACGGCCGGTGTACGGTGAACAAACTCAATTCCGACGGGGGACGAACCGACAAGTAAGTGATCAGCAGTCCGTAAAGCAAAAAGAGGATTCCAAACACTGGCAGCTGTTCAACATCCAGCAAAAACACGTGGCTTAGGGCTAACAGTCCATGTGATGATTTCTGTTATTATAGGTCAAATTAAAACCATCTCTTCTTATGTTAGTATGTTTAACATTATTGGTCTACTTGAGCAAATAGCAAAAACACAATGACTGAGATAACAGATACCCAGTTGGCCCACAACCACTGTGACAGGCTGCATACACGGAAAACGACAACAATCATTCTCACTGCCTGATGTGCGCTTTTCAATCCAACAGTAAAGAAAAACTGCACACACAAAAGTCGATGGCTTTCCTAGTAAAACTTCACAACTGAAATGAAATTTCAGCTCAGATCAACATAAATTGCTTGGATCCATTTTTTTCCTGGCCTCGTCAAACATGCTGTGACCATCTGTTGCCAGGCAGAGTTCATATAGGGAGTCATCCCGATGGCCCAGTAGGCCAGTAATAAATAAATACATTTTAAGAAGTCCACCAGGCTGTTCCTGTTCCTGAATAATAAACTAAACAGCTAGTCTGGGAGCAGACAAGTAAAGCAATTCAGTAAGACCAGCCAAAGAGAAATCCCTTAAAAAGCCAACCTGTATGAATCAGAATTCATCTGCCAAGCAGCTGACTTCTTCACTTGCTACCCCCCTTAAAAGTAGCTACAATGTCCTGTCGTGTTTTACAAACACTTCTGTGCGGCTGTTAAACGCTTTCCTGATTTCTTCTGGTTGTCAGCCCGTGGTTGACAGACTTCATTGGCAACATGCTCACAACTTGAGCAGCCATTCTACCCGAGTCTGTCAAAATACACACCAAAAGTAAAGTCGCAAAAAAACATATTTGTCAATCGTATTATTCTGTGAGGGACAGCAGTTACTTATTTGTGCCCCAGAACTTATAAAAACATTCTATTTTAATTAATTTTAATATTGCCATGGTCCCAAAAACTTAATTTTTTCACGTTTTTTATTTTTATTTGATGGAACTTCTGACCTGAAGAGGTCGCTTAAAGCAATGGTAGTTATTACAAAAACAGCCAGCAGGTGGCATCAGAGTATAAGAGATTAACCAGGGCCATGTTGCAACAAGCACTTTTCCCAGTGTTTTCAACAGGTTTGTGAATAATGATGAAACGTATATATTCTATATTCTACTGCTAATTGCTGCAAAACGGAAACAGATACAAATATACTTTTTTCCTGATGAAAGAAGAGACTCTACTCTTTCTTTTGGTAAGTTCCATGTTTTTATAGCAGTAGAACACAATACTCTGAGGGCCTTGCAAAATCAGTCAAATACCAGTAAAAGAGCTGGGAGCAAAGGGGGTTGCTTCAGCGAAAATGGCTGTGATTTCAGTTTGAATGTTTTGTGTTAGTTTTTATTAACTATAATAACCTTGTTTCAAAGCGAGCCATGCGATGAGTCAGCGTTGCTCACAGCACGTTACTTGGTTGTATTTTATAGTTTGAGGTGTCATAAAAGCAACAAATATTATCGTCGGCCACTGTTCTGCTTGACATGTTTCTTTTCCCAAAAAGCTCAATTTCTCTGTTTTTAATCAGAAAGGCCCCGCACCCGTTTGTCACATAGTTAATGGCAGACGGATTCCAGTTTTGCACCAGTGACAACCTCAACAATCATTAAAGGCTTCTCTTCCTCCATCCTGTATTAGTTTACAACTTGGATGCGGTTTTGAATGGGAACAATTCTCATTCATATGACTGACAACATAAAAAAAAAAAATGCATGCACCGTTGCACAATTATTTTCCCCCTAAAACGGAAAATGCTGCTTGCTGAATTTCCTCACGAAATATGTAAGGTGACAAGTGTGACTGCAAATGTGTGTCTAGACAACAGAAGCATCACCAGGACGCAGAATAATTTAAATCCCTTCATTGTAACTCACTCACATTCTTCCAGACACTTCCTTTGTTAAGCATAGTAATTATTTCCTTCATCAATAATTTCCTCTTCTTTACAAACAAAGCCCCGATGTGTGATGATGAACGAGTCAGCCGTGCTTTTTGAGACGTGTTGTGACACGGGCGGCGGAGCACTCACCCCGTGAGAGGATCCAGAGCTATTCCTTTGGGATTCAGCAGGTCGAGCTGGAGGAGAGTCACACACGTGTCGCCAGTCTGGTCACACACAAATATCTTGTCGTTGACCCGGTCAACAAAATAGAAGTTGCCCGTCAGCCAGTCGATAGCCATGTGCTCAGCATCTGTAATGAGAACAAAATAGCTGTAATAAACAACTTCCCGTGGCTGCTCCAAGCGTATGTCGCGCCTTCTAATGTCACTAAAATGTCCCCTTTCACACATAATGTGGCCATTCGGCATGCAGAATGGCCACGTTCGGAAATTTAGAGCGTAGCCCAATTGTGCATTTAGAGACCCGAGTGGTCGGATGGCTGCACAGCCGACGGTGCTGGTGCTTAAGAGATCTTTCCTCAGGGAGAAGATTGCCTTGAAAGGCAATATTAGGATGTGGATGCGGCCGCTAGCGCCTCAAGATTACATTCCTATGAAGGCAACTGGTTTGGTCAAATTATATTTACAGTGTCTGAACAAAGTGCAAACGGGGAAATCAGATCATAGCGATAAACACATTGCTCAACGTGGTCTTGCAAATCCTGCAGTTCGGGCGCTGACTCCCATCACTCAACAAAACTCGATATTTATAGAGTGCTTTAAAACAACCACCGCTGTTTTCTTAAGATGGAACTCAACAAAACAGCAGAGGCCCCAGAATTGAACCTTGTGGAACACCATACCATACGTTCCGTTATACATGTGAATTCATGTCATGTGTCATCATCAGGGTTATTATAATTTATAAATTTTCATTTTTGGTTCGTTTTTATTTCATTTTGAGTTTTGTTTTTTAAATTTAGTTAGTTTTAGTTTTGAGGGTTGTTCTGTTTTAGTTTAAAAAAAATGCTTAGGTTTATTTTAGTTTTTAGCAGTGTTGTGAGCTAAATTAAAAATCAGGCGAGCCGAGCCATTGGAGCCAAAAGTCAAGCACGCAAAATTACGGTACCAAAGACTAAAGGACATTTTTGCTATAATTATAGCTAGTTAGTTAGTTTTGGAAAAATAAGTTTCAGTTAGTTTTCGCTTTTTATAAAACATTTTTTATTTTATTTTATTTCATTAACAAAATAGTATTTTGAATTTTAGTTTTTTCGTTAACTAAAATAACCTTGGTCATCACTCCATTTTTCATGTTGCATCCATATAATCAATTTACATGTTAATGCTCGCTAATAAATAACAAGATAATGAGAAGACGTTCTTGTGGAACGGTCTGCTCATTACACGTTTAATGTCAATACAACCGAGCTGCAAGAATAAATGAATAATTAATAATACATAATATCTATTTGCCATCCAAGAAACACTTAACATACAGAATCTTTGCTGCGGGAGATATGAAGCACAGTTGTGTGATGATGGTGACATTAATAATTCAGCAGAAAATGCAGCAGTAAATGTGAACAAAAGCTAAAACATGTACATGAAACGCAGACTAAACGAGGCAGTTTTTTTTTTTTTATTCTCTCTTATTCGCTCTGTGGAGTCGCAGTCAAAATTGCATCCTCTCTAGAAGGGGTGACCTCATCAACTTGCTGTTTGGAAGAGTCTTATTGGAGCCCCTTTCTCAACACAGGGGGGACCCTTTGAATGAAAGAAGAATTGGATCTGTCATGTTTCCTATAATGTGTTGCACGTAATGGATGTGTGCACTTCCTGCATTTATCTTTTATTCCTAAATAAGTCTACAATCCAACATTTGGACAACTAATCGAATACTGTACATATTGCTTTTAAACTTACTTAACTCTGTAATTGTTTTTAAATGTTGTACCTTTTAATTACAGTTGCTAATGTCAATTGGCAAAATCTCAAATACTAATGTCCCTTTTCCTGCCACGGATTAGTAGTAGCTATGTTTACGAAAAGTACGTAAGAAAAACTTACTGTGCAAGTGTTTTTGTGTTGGTATTTCCTTTTCCCGCGTGAGTCTGCGTAGATTCCTCATTTCAGCACAGCGAAGTTGCCCAGAGGACTCTTTGGACAGAACCCAGCAAACCTTGTCCTGGTTGTGCTGGAAATCCATCGCCAGACTTCCATTTACGCTGAGAGACCTCAGGGGCAGAAAGCCCGTTCCGTTGAGATGGGTGATGACAATACGATCTGATCCACCCATGAGAAGCAAGGGATGCCTGTCCCCGGGATCTAATCCAGATAGATAAATAAATATGCTTCAATTTATTTGCTCTCCTATGGAAACGTCGAGGAAGGAAAGACACGCTGACAATAACAAAGCAAAACACATAACTGCATTGCATCAGACTAATAAAAGTGGAACAATAGTGGCGCTTAATCAAGTGTCATCATTAATCAATCATGCATTGTTTGTGTTCATAGAGAAGGAGAAGACACAGTCTAAAAGGCTGCTTCACGAGGACAGATGGATCAAATATGTTCGTGTACTGGCAAAATCCAATTTATTAGTCTCCAATAATAAGTTGTAGCTCAATCTATAAAGAGCACATATATAGTGAAGTCATTAGGAACATAATGTCAAATTCTGATGGAGTGCAGCGCATCTTATTTCGACCCTCATGCTTTTGGCGACTGGGGAAAAAAAGTCAATAAAAGCATTAATCAGAAACAAGCAATTAGCCCTTACTTATATTTTCATAATTTAGAGCAAGGGGTATTATATCAGCAAAAGCAGAAATATTAACCATCATGCATGTTTCAGAGCTGTGTGTGTGTGAGATGAAATATTTCAATTCGGTCTGAACAAAATGCAAGAAGATTAGATCAAGATTAATTCTTCAATTGCACTGCAAGGGTTGTACCTTCCCATTTTACATGGATTAAAAAAAAAAAAAAAATTATACACCGCTGCTTCTCATCTACCGGCCCCGCAGAACGGTATCTCAAAATTTATATTCATGAACTCTGGCAAGTAATGGTAAACCCATAGTTATCGCTGTACCACTCTCCCACTATGCTAAATTAATATTAATGTAGCCCGGCATTGGGTTCACTTGAGTTTATGGCTAATCATATTCAGTTTATTCCTGGTAGGATAGCAGTCATATTGATTAAAAGCAGCAACAGTGGCTTCTCTCCCCTGCTAGGTGTGCTGTGCCTCCAGCTATTTTCAACACAGATGCCACTGAGATGACAATAAATACAATCAATTTATGGTCCTGAGTACAATAGCATTATCATATTTGTTGTACTTATTGATTATCGACAAACTAAACATAACATCTATTTAGTTTGTGTTACTTCTAAGTGGGCCTTTTAATTCATTTGGGTATATTAGCTATACTACAATCTGGCATTAACATAAATCAGGTTTACGACGGGCATTGTCTCGGCATTAAACTCTGTAGACGATTCCCACTTCCCTCGTGCTCATTAATATTATCATTATCCTGGCCTGACCGCATCTTTCAATTCCCACGTGGGTGATAGATGTAGTCACCGCCAAACCGCATTCATTTTGCTCCAACAACCTGAGGAGTCGACGATACGCGCACTCGGATTCAACAAAAGCTGACGTTTCCTGACGCAAACTCACCTTGTTTGGCTTTGCACGACGTCATATCAGGCTGCAGGATGTATCCGTCCACGCAGCCGCAACTGTATGACCCGTAGGTGTTGGTGCAGGTTTGACTGCATAAGCCATACTGGGCACATTCATCATGATCTGGGGAGGGGGGGGGGGGGGTGAAGAAAAGTACAGAGTCAGTGGTAACAAATTAACCGTGCTCTAAGATGACCCAAATAGATCAAGAATAACTTCATCAGGCTTCAGATGAGCACCTTAGGCAAACATTTGGATGACCAAGGAACCTTGTGGTGACAGTGGGTATTGCATTATGGAGGACCAAAACAGCCAAAATTAAAAATAAATAAATGGATAAATAAATAAATAAATAAAAGAATACAAGTGAAAATAAAATTTATATATATATATATATATAAAAAGAAATATATAATTCAAAAAATTTAATGCAAAAAAGAAATATAAATGGAAATAAAAACAGCATATATATATATATATATATATATATATATATATATGCCTAAATAAAAAAAAATAAAAAATAGAAAATAAGTTTAAAAAAATATATATATATATATATATAAATAAATGTGGAAGCAAACACAAAAATAAATAGATAAATATAATTAAATATCAATCAATAAATAAAAAATGCTCAGCTCTCACATTTATTTATTTCTTGCTGCAGACGCTCTGTCAGGACAAAATGTTATTCAAATGAGAGGGCGGTCCTAAGCGTGTCTTAGGTTGGACTTCGCCGTTGGAAACTGCCTTTTAATGGTCGAGTGAGCGGGTTGGCAAACAAGGAAGTCTCGCCGGCTTGCATGGAGAGCTCCAGCAATGGACCACAAGCAAGAGTTCCAGCAATGTCTGCGTAGACAAGATAGTTGTTCGCTAACCTACTCATTTTGGCAGTTTTGGTGGTCCATATTCCATCAGTAATGATTAACTGTCCATCGGCTGTCCGACCCGTTTTTCTGATGAATGATGAGAAACTTAAAAAAAAAAAAAAAGACCTGAGTGGTCGTCCGTCAGCGGAATTGTCATTAACCAGGTCAAGTACCGGCAGACCGCTCAGTCCGTCACTGCCCGTTTTGTTGACGAATGACAGACTGACAGACAATTTGTCAGTAATGACAGAATGCCCACCTTTGTCTGCCGGTCCTAAAAAGAGTGGCGATAAAGTGATGACGGAATAATTGTGGTTAAAATAAAATAACGGACTGAAGACGGAAAGGTGACGACGGTTCTGATACTACCTCTGAGGGAAGAATAACGGTGGAAAAAATTGTCACCAGCGCTGTTTAGAACAAGACAGACGCAGAAAAAAGGTGCAGGCTGTGCACGACTTACCCATAAATATAAACCAATACAATGAAATCTTGTATTTTGAGAAACTGATGGATGAATGGACTGCTGTTGACCTGCGTTGCGCAGTGTATATTATAAAGTATGCACAAACGAGAAAGAACTCTGGAGGCACACCTTTTGGCATTGAAATAAATCTCTTTTGGCAGAAACCTGGCTTGTGGTGCTTTTTGTGATGAGCAAACAAAGCCACAGTAAGACACACATCTAAATAGTGCGCCTTATGTTGTGTGCTGGGGCTGCGCTATGCTGCGAACCGCCTATCGACAGATGGTCTCGCATACCTTCCACCTCCCGCTATTTCACCTCGGGGAAAGTCTGATCGAGGGCAAAAGGGGAGACAGGAGGAGGAAGGAGAGAAGAAGTGGGCGGCGGCATTTCAGAATCTTACCTCGGCAGCTCGTGCCGTCCTCGCCGACCTCGAAACCGTCAGCGCAGAAACAGAAAGTGCCGTTCCTTGTCATGACGCAGCCGTAGCGGCACCGCAGCTCGTGGCAGGCTGACAGAAGCTCTGCCGGGAAGATATCGAGATGTGAAAATGTGGAAATTTGACCTTTTGGTTGAAGAATTCTTTTTGTAGATATTTGATGCTCCTATTGTTGAGAGTAGCTCATGTTTGTTGCCACGGTTCATCATTCTGTTGGACCTGAGCTCATTTCTTGTTTTGACTTGATAAGAAGAAAAACATTGGTCAACACACATTTTAGTGCCCGGAAAGTTTCAACAGTTTTGAGTATATTTTTTAGTAGTACCATTCCTCAGCCTAGGTAACATAAGTAGCAGTTCTGCCATTTAGTCAAAAATATACAGCAAACTTCTTTGCATGCTCACTGCATGTTTCTTAATCATGAATGTTAATATTGTGTTATTGTCCTTGCAGGGATCAGGCAAACTATGACCTTATTTGCTAAGCCTGCAGATTGCAGATCATCATCGGCATGACAATGAACGGTAATTACGTCGACTTTTGACTCCCTCAGGAAGTGCCAAGGTAGTTCCTTTATTTGTTCACGGCGAGATCAGTGGTGATGTTTGACTCTCCATATTTGGCAGACTGTCATCATGAATAAACAGGACTGATGGAGGCTAAACCCCTAAAACAAAGCTTTGACTGGTCCAAAGACTGATAAGCCAATGCTGAGCATTAATTAATGTCAAGTCACAGAAAACATAGAAGCTTACAAGTCATTGTCAGAAGTTTTTTTTTTCCTTTGTTAAGAATTGAAGACATTTATATGCTGCACGGAACGAGATTTCTCCTGAAATATAATTAATTTCTGTAGAAGAATGGGAATGAATGACACTGAAAGCAATCATTACCCTGTTCGGAATGAACCAAATGCTCATTTCCATGGCAAATACTCTTTGCCATGGAAACCCTGGGACATCGACAGTATACATTTTTGTCTCTACATAAGTTTCGGAACTTTTTGTAGATAGGTTTACAAAATATTTCCAGTTTTTAGTCACTTGCATTTTCACTACTGTACGAACACTAAAAATATAATCTTGCTATAAAAAGCATTGTTTTTGTCTCTATTTTTCTACAACTCTAGGGTGAAGAGAACGTGGTGTTATTGATAAATGGAAAGATTTTGCTGTGTGCTGCTGTGCAGCAAAGGTCGTGTAATGATTTGTTGGCAGCCTACGATCTTCCCGCTGTCCTAATCATCTTCGTCAGCATGTTTTTATTTACTACACTCAAGTGCCCATCCCAGGCAGGTATATTAAATAAACATCAGGACTGATGCCAGACATGTTCAGTTCAATAATTAAAAGTACTTTTATTTAATGTACAGGGACATCATTGTCTATTAAAGTCAAAGTTCACTCTTGGATTGTTTGGAATTTGATTAGTGGGTCAAGTCAACTATGACAATGTTAAGTAACTGTTAGCTAACAAGGTAACAAGGTCTCTGCAACATTGTGAAGGATTCCCATTCATATTTTCAAAATAGATTTGTACGTTAGCCTTAGCTCTAAGTTAGCGTACCCTAGAGATAAATCACCTAATGCTGCATTCGAGGAAAGTGGGAAGTCGGACTTTTCCTACTTCAAAACAGGAAGTGTGTAACTCGGAAATCCCACTTGCAAAGTCGGGGGAAAAAAATAACCTCGACTCTACCGACTGACAACGTGACATCACTCTGCAATGGCGACCCCTTTGGAAACACAGACCGTGAATGGTGAAACACAATTTACTCGAGTATGAAACTGTATAGCTTTTTTCATTCATAAATATTCGACATAACTTCACGTAACACAGCGTACGTGACAGTATGCCGCTGTCTCCTTGCATGAAACTATACGGTGAACTATTGAACTGTATAAAATGCCTATGAAATAAGATAAATACAATAAATGAAGCCAAATTGCGAGAAGGCAAGTTTGCTGGAGGTCAAAATGTGTTTTGAGGACCAAAATAAAAAACTATTTATCACTATCCGCAATTTTGGCTGTTCACTTTCGCCTCAAACGCTTTCAGGTAGGAACTGGGAAAAGCCAACTGGGAAAAATCCGACTTCCCACCATTATCAAAACCAGCATACGACCAGCCTCAAAAAAATATTTTTCATGGGTGACATAGTTATGGTTTCCCGCCGAGGGCCATTAAGACCGTGAAACCATCCGAATGTTTCATGTCCTCATATTATTTCACAAGCACAAGAACTGAATAATAACTAGTTTTGAAATCAGACCTCAAGGATAGTACTGCAGCTTGTTCGTCATGCTAACAAACATCGCTTGCAATATCTCCATGTTATTAATTCTACATATGCCATTTTGAAATTGTGGTAGAGATATTAGCAAGAATCATGGAAGCTGACGCAGAATATTTGCATGCCGCTGGCCACATGAAATGAAGTGGTGGCAAGATTTGGCCCTCGGGCCTTGAGTTTGGCACCTGTGACCTAAGAGATAAGAAATGGAATGAGAAGGGAGGAGAGAAGATTTGAGGGGTAGAATTTTGAGTGGGCAGTGACTGAATTTTCATTTTGGGACGCATTAAAAAGATGCATTCAATTACATGTATTCAAATAGGAAATTCTAAGTAGCCTTTGCTCTTCGTCTTTGTTTGTGTTCAAGTACTAAATAAATAATACTAATAAAGTAGCATGTGCTATCAGTATATATGAGAGCCAAACTTTGATGAAGTGCAAATGCAATTTCGGGGAAGGAACATTCATCGTTTTCCACATTTGTTCAAAATAACACAAGGCAGCTGCGTCTTTTGTATAAATTCTTCCACCCCTTCACTGGTCAAGAGCAGAGAAGAGAATAAGCATTCTTGTGACCTTCACCATGAAAATATGCGTCTTTGCAAAGCAACTGTTACATCAACTTTGGGTCAGAAACGAGAGCCAGCCGAGACACACTCACGAGCTTCAAACTTCACAGGAAGTTTGAAGCTTTGTTGGGTCCATTTTCAACCAGGGAAGTCATTTCCCACAGAAGCAGATTGGCCTCTTGCTATAATCGCCAACAAAGCGCCATTTATGCCTTCAGTAATTGTCTCCGCCTTTTCTTGAATGCTCAAGCGTCAAGAAATCTCAAGCTCAAGTTGCAATCATGCCTCACTAAAAGAACCTACATACAGTATAGAACCAATTTGCAAGCTGTAAAAAGCTCTTTTCACAAAATGCAATTCTGTACAATTAAGTTCACATGAAAAAAGAAGGCTAATAAATAAAAAAAATGTCTGTTTCCCGCAAAGTCTTTCATCTTGTTTGCATGTGTATACACGGGTGCATGATTCACACAGATGATAAATAGCATGCCAGTCAATAAAGAATTCCAAAACGGAAATAATAGTTCAGGTATTTCGAGCTACTTCAGTGAGAAAAAAAAAACTATTTATTTTTCTTGTTCACTCAATATGTAAATATGTTAGTCATGGCCAGTAGGGGAAAATTATAGACTGACAATGACAGTTCGGGGGGTCAGCAAGAACCAGAAGTCCGACAGACACACATGACATGAAAATCACCCATTTTCAACACCCCACTGCACATTTTTTGTTTTGTTTTGTTAACAATCTTGCCACTTTTCACTTAAATGCAGCTTGTAACATAAGGCGGAATCTCAGTCTGAACATTAGGGGCATTATATACAGGAAGTACATAGATAAGAGACAAAAGAAATGAAGAACATAACGTCTGGTGGATGGGATTACGGATGGCATTAACAAGGCTGCTTCGCTTCTTGAGAATAACGCAAGTTCAAAAATAAATAAAAAATCTGAAAGCCTGAATACTTTATCGCGCTATTGCTTACGTCTGTTTACCAAAACTGGTATTGGTGTCCCTAGGCATTAGTTCGTTAGTTTGATGCAAAAGTCAGTATTTTCCAAGGCCAAGAACATTCATATTTATGACAAATTACAAGATGCAAATTGCTCATGGGTATTTTTCTAAACAAGTATTACACTGCACATTTCCAATCAGCAGGCGTTTTCTCCACATTCTTTGGAGATGAAAACAAGGTGCTCTTTTAGCCTGAGCCTGATTTAAAAAGGGCGGAATTCCGCTTACAGCATTTCCAACGTTTACAACCTTTTCAGGGCAATTAACACAATCCAAATGGTTTGTAAACGAAAAGTGAGCAACGCTTGAGATGTGCAGGCTGCCAAACGCTTACAGCAAGCAGGTAGAACTGATGCTGATGCCTTCAAGGTTCAGGAGTTTTTGCTTTTTCCTCTTTTGGTGATTGATGACCTGACGTGTTTTCTTTTGACTGATTTCTTTTATATGGAAAAAGACTGCACGGGTCTCACTCAGCTACATCTGAACAATCTTATGGTTGCTGACCTCAAGGATACAAAGACATCACGGTTGGCTTTTCCTGTGAAACTAAACTTGGCAAATCAAGCTATTCATCCATCCAATTTCTGCATTGCTTATCCTGTTCAGGATCACGATAGAAGCCGGAGCCAATCGCAGCCGATGGTGAAAGGTGGAGTACACAATTGTTTTCACATTTGATACATAGAGATAAAGAAACATTCATTCTCACACGAGTACACATTCAACAACCGAACTGCGATGTTGGTCACATCACGTCTCCAAAAAAATAATCCGTCCACTTGCTGTGCGACAATTTGCCTGCCGCATTACAGGCTACTCTCATGCACTTTTATCACCTGGTTTTCAGGTACATGGTTGCATTTTCTCTTCCGACGCTAGTGGTTAGTGGCGCAGCAAGGCAGCTTATCCAGCTCGAAAATGGATGTCATTCCGAGGCTTAATGTCGGATACTATCCATTCGACTGCTTTTATAACTTTACACATCTGAAAATGGAGATAATGTATTTCATAGCTCCCCGCCATATTTTTGTACCTGCAGCAATAATTGTCGAATCGAGACTTAAAATATGCTAATCGCGTTCTAGCTCAAATGAAGCCGTAGAAATCCAAAATAAAAAAATCGCACATCTATGGAGCAGGCCTTAAGCCGACTTCTTCACATCCATCCAAACAGATGGCCTAGCGTGAATGGAAAGAGTGGGACTGTTCATGTGCCATCAACAGGAGAAAACCCATGTGGAACAGTCAGATTGCCCCATCTGGCCCAATTATGACTTCCATTCAATTATAGTCATGGAATAACCAGTTTCCCAAAACTGCTTTTACACTCAACTTCTATTATTGATGAGGGACCTGAAAGAGGCAACAAATAAGAAGCACCCATGGCCGGCTCAAGAATCTTTAACGAGTGGCTTCCCCGGCTATTAATTAGAAGCTTTCGCCCTTCTGTAGGTCTGAAGCTGGAGTTGCTGTCCTCGGGGTGGCAGGAGCGACAAGATTGATTTCAACCAGGATGAAATTGGGTCAAACATTCCCAGGGGTTCCAAAAGTCTCCAATTCCCAGAAATATACGAGGGGGTAATATTTTCGCATTAGATGTCTTATGATTGCAGTTACACTATTTGTTATTGAGGTTGTGGAAGCTGAAGTGTGTCAGCTTTGATATGACATTGTGTCCGGATGGTTTAGAACTTATCACTCACGCTTGCAAAAAAACCCAAAAAGTATTCTCGTACCTCAAAGTAGGGCTGAAATGTAAAAAAGAAGGGAAAGGGACTGCCGGTTTCTGATATGTCCTTAAATATTTGTGGGTGTCAAAATCTTCAAGCAAACAATCCATTTTTAATTTGAAGCACTCCAGAGGAAGGCCATCTTGTGTAATGGCTTCCGATGACACCACACTGTTTCCTCAAATCAGGGGGTGTACTGACACGGATGACGATATCTTGACAGTGCGGGAGAACAAAGCGGGATGCATGAAATATTGATCGCCGACGTCTTCTCGCCGCGCCTACCAGGATAACAAGACACGCTGCGTAAAAACAGATTTATTAGAGTTTAACAGTGTTTTACTTCACACATTTATTTTAAAGGAGCATCACTGGAGGTGGATGCATGGAGAAAAAAAAAAAAAAACTCGAAAAGGGCAAGCCAATCTTCTCTTGGAGAAACGGACCAGCAGGGAGACTGCTTACTGTAAATATTCCATTAGCAGAGCAACCATTTTAATATCCTACAGTCTGCTTCGACTGTCTACAAGGCTGCCCGATGCATTTACAAGCTGATAAACATAAAAAATAGATATAATTGAGCTTTCTGAATAGTAATAGCAGCACAAACATCCATTATTAAAGGCGTCTTCACTGCAGGAGAAAATCCGCTGGGTGGAATAAAGACAAAAAACTTCCAATGGAATTTTACTGCAGTGAGTTGCAAAATATTTTTTTCATGATGGCGAATGTTTGACCCAAGGAACAGATGAAATAGATTTCTATTGATTCAATGTGATCAAACAATTCACATCTGAGCAAATGGGTTGATAAATGAATTTGACTCCATGGGATGCACTCACTGTAAACGTGCACAAGTTTGGTCTACTTAAGATGCCAGATCAGTTTCCCTGGGTGAGGGAGATTGATTTGTGTGAATACAATTACACAAAATCTCAAAAGTCCATCTTGCCAAGCTTCAAACTGATGATCAGCACATCAATCAACTTGATCTGAAGAGACAAAGGAGACGTGTCAAAGGAAGAAGTCAAACTGTGAGCCGCCTTTGCAACAACGTCTTCATTAAAAGAAGAACAATGGACAGTAATGAAGGTAGATGGGTTTTTTTTTTTTTAAGACCCTGTGACGTGAATTGAAATATCAGTTTGAAGAAAATTGCTGAAAACGTGCTCAGACTGAGGAGATCTGGCATGCAAACTATCTTCCACCATTATCATTTTCCAGATTGTTTTTGGGCGTGGCACGACTCGCCCCCCTCGCCCACCATATACGCACATTTGTTTGCACCAGCTGTGATCTGGTGCAATTGTGACGGGCAGTTTGCCTAAAATGCTTAAGAGTGCCACGTCAGCCATGAGTGTGCGCACGATATGAAGAGAAGGAGGAAGAATATATATATTATTTTTTTTATCAAACTTGACAGCCAGCATGTGGATTGGGTCTTCGGCCTGCCATGGCTGCTATAGAGTGCCTCATTGTCAGCCATGAGTGTGTGCAAGTCATGGGGAGAAGGTGGAAGAGTGTGGTAACTTTATTTGTCAAAATCTGAGAAGACAAGACATGCTCATTTTTCCTTTTGATGTATGATTTGTGATCATACATGTTAAAGAGGTTTAGCATTTGCAATTGTCTGCCCTGAACATTTTCAAAGCAGAACTGAAAAAAACAATCACTCCACACCCGACGCTCAAGATCATCTCATAACCAGGCTTTTGCTGACTCTGATGAGAAAGGATGCTTAAACTCAACCCGATTGTCAGTACGAGCAAAACCCGCTTTAAAACTTTCTTCTGATTATTCGTCATTGAGGTCACAGTGGGTGGTGAGGAGTGCATTTGTACTGGCAAATTTCACACAGTCGGTGTGGGTAGCTTTTAATCCCGCGGGGGTGGAAAAATGCCCCAAAATATTCGTGATTGGAGACTTGTTGCCAAAAGACAGGACGCATTTAAATCAATTTGCATGAAACAGTCAGTAATAATAATAATACAACTTCAGTCAGTATGCTAATATTCCTACCACTGCATATGAATTCATTCATTTAATTTCATATTAAAGCTGCGTTTGTGTGATACTATTGCACATTTGTGAGCTAACGTGACACCGTTTCCTCCCACGCAGTTTGACAATCTCATTTCCATGCATCATTAAGTCTCAGTCATGACATGCTGAGGCCGTTACAACTTAAGTCGCCGCTACTATAGCTTGCCTTTTTATGACACTTACCTGAAGTAAATATTAATATGGAGTGTTTTCCCCACAAAGATCACCGGCAAGGGCTTAGTAGACAAGAGATCAGAATTCTCGAAGAAGGGAAAATAGTACAGTAAGTTACATTATGAATAGAGCTGACAAAATTAATCGATTAATCAGCAAGTAATTGATTATCAATTTAATCGGCAACTATATAATTGTTCACTGATTTTTGTAATCCTTCATGAAAGATGATTATCTGATTATCTTCTGTGTTTAAACAAAATAAGACATTTGCAAATATATGTTTTTACTTTGGAAAACAATGACCAAACCGGAAACATATTAGAATACGGAGCCAAACTCAGAATGATAAAAGTGAATTCCAAGAAATGGTGATTTCAGCACAGTGTTACCAACACTTGTAACTCAAAACACTCATACCTTAAATCAGTGGTCGTCGGAGTCCTGCCGGTTTTGGAGGTTTCCCTGCTGCAACGCAGCTGATTCTAATCAACAGGATCGTTACCAGGCTTATGCAGAGCTTGCTGATGAGCTGATCATATATCAGCTGTGTTGGAGAAGGGAAACATCCAAAACCTGCAGGACTCCGGCCTTCGAGGACCGAGTGTGCCCACCCCTGCCTTAAATCATCTTTTCCCATTGAAATGAATGGAAGTAGCATCAATCCGTCTTTATATACAAAGATATAAAGTAACAAGAAAGAGCAGGCCTGGATTCAGATGGCCTT